>NC_028451.1:33390984-33462905 GCF_000263155.2 Setaria italica | reverse complement strand
GTGCTTCAGGAGGTGCATGTGAACAAGGTGGCCAAGGTACTGCAAAAATGGACTAAGGAGCATGTCACCGCTACTCAAGTGTACAACCACCTGCGTAAGTGGCGATTGAGGTGGGGTAGGGTGTGCAAGCTTAAGGACCTCAGTGGTGCTCTCTGGGATGGTAACACGTGTAGTATCACTCTTGAGCAGGAGCACTACCTGGGACACTGCAAGGTGAGTGGTTCATTATGGTTTATGTTTATTTTTCATTAACCGCTTTCATTTCCCTTTGGTAAGTACTAACTTAGCTTGTTGTTGTTGGTATTTTATTTTGCAGGATCATCCTAAGGACGCTAAGCTACTGAACAAGCCCATTGAGCACTACACGCAGATGGAGATCATCTTTGGAGGGGGCATGGCAACAGGCCGCTAGGCCATGGGTTCTGGAGACGCGCTAGGTGTGTTTTCTAGGTTTGGGGAGACAGCAGAGAAGAAGGTGGACAAGCAGCAGCTGGTTGACCTGACTTCGACTAAGTAGCAGGTGACCAAAAGACGGTCACCAAGGCTGCTATCTCTAGTGAGGGTTCAAAGGCCCCTCAATGCTGTGCTAGGAACAAGAGGAAGAGGGCTGCCATGTCCGAGGAGGAGGTACTTGTCCTTACAAACATGACAGATGCTGTGAACAATGTGACTGCTGCACTGAGGAAGACTGGGACTGAGCTAGTGCATCTTGACCTCTACAATGTTGTGATGCTGACCCCTGGCTTCTCTGAGGAGGCCCTCATTGTTGCTTTTAGCCATTTGGACAATAAGTCATAGGGCAATGCTTTTATGAAGATGGGCGAGAACCACCGCACCCTCTGGCTCAGGACCTGGCTGGGCAAGCACTACTACTTGTGATGTAGTAGCCGCTACTGCCTTCTAGCTCAGGGAAAATAGTTGAGCATGTCTCCATCCCTGACCACTTCCTTCTTTTACATAGATCTCTATATACGTAGGTCTGACCTGTTAGAGTGTAGCCTCACTTGCACCTTGCCTTTTGTGTTGGCTTTTGGATTCACATGGAGGGTGGCTATACTAATTAAGTTCTATGGTAGCATGGCAAGGTTAAAACCATTGGAACAAACTATTTGCTAAGGAACTGCATGGTAAATAAGTATTGTAATATGATGGATCCAGTAATGTTATATGCCTATGATGCTTGTGATGTGATGCCATGTATGCATGTCTACATCAGATGCCTGTTAGCTTTACTTTAGCAATTTGCCATCTTGACATTTACTGATCTACTTTACTTTGCCATGATTTTAGTCTATTCTTTGCTATGTTGACATGTTACTGCTGTTGTTTAACTTGATATTTACCTTGGTGATAGTTACTGCTGTTATTTACCTACTTGGTTGCCATTTTCACATGTTGGTTCTGTTCTTTAATTTGCTACTTAAGTTGTGATCATGTTCATTCTGTTGTTGAATTATGTGTTGAACTTGATACCATTTTCCTGCTATTCTTCACTTATTTCACTTGTTACCTTGTTGCTGCTGTTGTTTCCCTCTTTTTTTGGCCTGTGATGATTACTACTAGGTTGGGCAATGATGAAATGACATTTCTGTTATGGTTCTTGTACATGTTATTCTTTGTTTGGTGTATTTTAGCTTTGTTGTCTCTGTTCTACTCTTTTTGTCTTCTCTTCTACTACCACTTTGGAGTCCACCTGTCTCTATGACAGTTTGTGGATATTTGACTTATGATCTGAGGCCCCTCATACTTATTTCTATGCTTGTGATGCACTTCTGCTGAGGCCATCTCATGTTGGCTGTTGTTCTGTTCTGTTTGCTTATTTGGGGATGATGAGCCTAGTTATTTGTGCTCTGACTCAACACATTTTTGATTTGACCTTGTGATTTTTTTTGATCGAATTGCAGTTTTCAATCCAACTATTTTAGGAATGATTTTAGACTAGTGAGGCAACTACTTTCAGTATGGTGAGGCTCTTTTTTTTTGCCGATTTTTTTGTATGTCTCACTAATGTGTGTGGATGATGACAGGCTAGCTTGCGACTGCCGAGCTAGGCTTCTATTCCCCAAGCTCGATGTGGACCTTGGTAGTGTTGCCGTATGGTAACTTCACCATCATCCAGTCGAGCTTGGCGAGTTGGACCTCTCGATAGGACACAAGCAACCCTCTCTGACACCTCCGAGTTCCTAGTGGCAATGATGTAAAGGTGGGTAGCATGTATGCCGCAAGATGCTGCCTACATACTGAGGCAAATGAGGTATATACCTTGCCTCGATTGCCTCACTATTAGGCAGCTCCCTGCCGCGTCCATCTGCACCTGAGCTGAATCTAAAGAAGAAGCCTTGTCTCTTATTGTGCTGCATTGTTTGTTTTTCATCAGTTGTGATGTTTATGTTCATGGCGATTGAGGTATAAGAGTACCCACGGGTCCCCATCGACAAGGATACTGGTCGGCCCTGACAAGTGGGCCCACCCAACCATGCCGTGCCAAGGCATGAAGATCTGTGGAGCACAAGCCAGGAGGTCGGGCGAATCAATTCAGCCTAGATATCTCGGGATACTTGTTGTAAACCGACTCAGATTGCTTTCCATGTAACAACCGACTAGGATTAGATCCTATCCGATTGTAACCCTAGGTTGTCAGCCTATATAAGGCGGCCCGGGGTATCCCCCGAGGGTAACTCATCCCACCTCACGTTAACTCTTCGCACCTGTGATCAGCAATACAATCCACAAGAATACAGGACGTAGGGTATTACTCTCTGGAGGCTCAAACCTGTCTAAACCTTGCACCCCTGTGTTACCATTCGAGTTCTTGGTCTTACGATCTCCCCCTCCTACAAATCTACCACTTGGGTAACCCTTGGTGGACTACTGGTTACTAAATCCGACAGTTAGCACGCCAGGTAGGGGTGATCGTGAGATCCTCCCCAGCGAGATCGATGGCATCCTGTCCCGGCATCATCTCCCCCAAGAGAATGAAGGACTTCCTCGCCAACCCGATCCAGCTCTGCTTTGGGAGCATGCCGGTGGACTCCGACTCCACCACCTCCATCGCCGACTCGGTCTCTGCCGCCAGCTCTGCATCCGTCGGATTTGCGTTGACGGAGCAAGACCTTCACCTGAGGGTCATCATGCTACTTGCCCAGCAGGTCGATGATATCTCTCTCTCTCTCTCTCTCTCTCTCTCTCAGAGAGGATCCTACACATCCTTGAAGCAACCCGCTCACCCACACCCTCCGATCTAATCACGGGGCTAGATCGCATCAGCAATACTATTGCTGAGTGCATCAACTTCTCCGAGGCGGCACTATGCCCCGGAAGGTCGGCGCAGGGCTCTCCCCGCGCTCCTTTTGGCATTAAGAACTCGGTTGCTGTATTTTTTGAAAAACTCATGCAGTCTTTCCAGATCCAATCTAACGACCCACCCGAACCCACCCAGTTTTCATATTGTGGTGAGTTCCAGGTCCGTTGCTTCGCCCTAACCTAAACCTTTACGGCAAGAGCGACGATGGAAGCTCTACGTCACAAGATCAGGAAGTCTTCACAGTTTCTGCCAACAAACACCCTCGTGATGGTGAAACTTCCTCCCAGGAGGAAGGGCGCAACGACATGAATCGAGACCGCAGCAGGCGCCGCCAACAAGAACGAGCCGAGCAAGTTTGTCAGCTGCCCGCCACCCCTTCAGCAGCTAGCGCACCACCCATCCCGCCAGCACCTAACGCTACTGTCAATGGTGGCCTGGTCAATGCTGGAGGTCCACGCGGGTATCCCTTACGTACCCGCAATCTTTAGGCCGACTTAGAACAAACCAGTCACGACATCTTCGCCACACCCCAGGCAAACCTGGGGGCTGTCTTTGCCGATCTGGAAAACCTTTCGAATTCAGAGGAACTGCAGCGGATCTGGGCGCGCCTCCGTGTTGGTAATGCCTAGATCAAGGTAAAGGCCCAAGCCCCAGCACGCTGAAGAAGCCAATCATCACACTCCAGATCTACATCTACCCAACACTTCCAAAGCCCACCACTTAGAGTAGATCCGATCATGGCTGAGCCGATCACGGCCGCCGCAGGGGAGGTGGGCTGGAGCCCATTCAAGAGGAGGAGGTGGATCAGTCCTAGAGCAATGACCATCATCCCAACGACGATGACCGCCGACCAGATAACTACCACCCCGACAACCATCGCCGTGATGGATGAGGAGACGGCGAATGCCGTGGCTAGCCTGGTCAGCAACCTGACTGCGATCTTCGCGACCACCGTGGTGAACTCAACAACCATCACCCAGTACAACTGCAACTTTGACGCTTCAGGGGTCGGCAACCAGTCAAATCACGACATGGAGGAGGAGGCCCGCAACCGCTGGGAGGAGGAGCTACGCCACCGCGATGATTACGACCGTCGCTATGGTGCTCCTGGCGATGCCTACAATCCACCCCAGCATGACAATGGCACACGCCCTAGGGCCCTGTCGGTACAATACCATCTCATGGAAGATGACGTCATGGACATCAACGGGTTCACCGTGTTCACCCCCCGTCTCAGGGCTATCAGTGGCCACCCACCTTCAAGCCAGCCATCAATGAGAAGTACGATGGTCGCTCCGACCTGACGATCTGGCTGAAGACACAATGCACTGTGGTCAAGGCCACGAATAGCACCTATGACCAGATGGCCGCCTACTTCCCGGTGGTGATGGGAAGCGCAGCTCTCCTTTGGCTCGAAAACCTCCCATGAGGCTGCATCGACACATGGGGCCAGCTCGCCTGAGCCTTCACCCAAAACTACTAGGCTACTTACACCAGACCCGGAAACACGGAAAACCTCGGCCAAGTCCGCCAATGGGAAAATAAAACTATCCGCGAGTACGTCAATTGTTTCCTCGACAACCGCAACAGGCTGGCCGGTGTTGAAGATCGCGGCATCATTTGGTACTTTGGCACCAGCCTCAAGAACCATTCGATGTTCCACACCATGTTCTAGGCTGCTCCCAAGACGGTCGGACACATGGTGCAGATCGTCAACCTTCACGTTGACATATATGAGGCCGAGCACGTCCAATTTCAAGATGGCAAGAACTGCCACAACAATGACTACAAACCGCCGACCCATCAGGACCACTAGCACCGGTCCTGGCTGGAGCCCTCTCGACCTCGAAAGAGGGCCCTTGAGGTCCTCGCTGCCGAAGTCGACCCTGTGAGGCAAACAACCTTCCTTTAGGAGGAGTTTGATGATACGTTGAACGTCCCGTACCCCTTCCACAAGGACGTATGCCACAATCTTTAGGACTGCACGATCCTCGAGAAAGAGCTTGACGTCTCGGTGGAATACAGGCAGCCTCGCCGGAACAACAACCGCTGCGACAATCGCCGCCGCGACGACCAACACAGAGAAGAGCACCTTGACCAGCACAACCCCAACGCCAACCAGGGCACCGGCAATGACAACGGCGAGTTCCAGCGCACCGAGGGGGAGGTGAACATCATCATCGGTGGCCCCAAAGCTTTCTATAGCAATCGCAAGCACAAGTTGCAAAGGCGGGAAGTGCACTTCATCTCCGTCACACCAGTCCAGTATCTGCACTGGTCGGAGATGCCCATAAGCTTCTGTAGGGAGGATCACTGGGTGCACCTCCCGGACCCTGGGTCTTACCCACTGGTGGTGTGCCCCACTATAGACAGAGTCCTCCTCTCCAAGGCAGCAACGGCCTTAAAATCATCTTCACCAAGACGCTGAAGCGCATGCATTTCAACTTCGAGTGGCTCCATCCTTATGAAGACTCGTTCTACGATATAGTACCCGGCAAAGGATACTATCCTATCAGGAGAATCGTCTTGCCGGTCACATTCGGCACCCCCAACAACTACCGCACCGAGCACCTCACCTTTGAGGTTGCCAACTTCTAGACCTCCTACCATGCCATCTTTAGCAGGCCAATGCTGGCGAGGTTCATGGCAATCCCTAACCATACCTACCTCATCATCAAGATGCCGGCTCCAAAGGGCATCCTCTCCATCTTCGGCGATGTTGAAACATCCTACAAGTGCGACACGGAAGCCGTGCAGCTCGCCGAGACCCTGGAATACTCGGCCAACGCAGCCATGATGCTTGCCAAGTCTAAGAAGGTGGACCAGAGTCAGGTGACGATCCCAGCGGCAGACCCGATGCTCATGGCGCTGAAGCTCGACCTGCAAGTCAAGAAGATCAGTCTCGGCCTAGAAGACCCCTCCAAGACAGCCCTCATCGGGGCCAGCCTCACCCCCAAACAGGAAGACACGCTCACCAGTTTCCTCTGAGACAACTTGGACATATTCGCATGGAAACCATCCAATATGCCCGGTGTCCCGCGGGAGCTGGCTGAGCATTCCTTGGAGCTGAGCAAGACAGCAAGGCCGATCAAGAAAAAGCTTTGCCATTTCGCTCAAGATCGCAAGGAGGCCATTAGGGTAGAAATAAATAAGCTCTTAGCTGCCGGTTTCATCTGTGAATGTAAGCACCCCAACTAGTTAGCAAATCTAGTCCTTGTAAAGAATAAAACTGGTGAATTGAGAATGTGTATCAACTACACCGATATCAATAGACACTGCCGTAAAGATCCCTTCCCTCTTCCTCGCATCGACCAAGTCGCAAACTCCACACCTGGCTGCCCCCTGCTGTGCTTCCTTGATTACTACTCGGGCTATCACCAGATTGCCCTCAACCCCATCGACCAAGATCGGACTGCGTTCATAACGCCCTACGACATCTACTGCTACAACACCATTACCTTCGGGTTAAAAAACGCTAACGCCACCTACCAGATGGCAATCCAGGGTTGCCTCATGAAACGACTCGGCAAAAACGTAGAGGCCTACATCAACGACATATTCGTTAAGACCAAAGATAAAGAAAACTTCATGGCCGACCTTGCCCAAACCTTCGACAGCCTTCGGGCCTATAGCTGGAAACTCAACCCAGGCAAATGCGTCTTCGACATCCCGTCTAGAAAGCTCCTGGGCTTCATTGTCAGCCAATGCGGCATCAAAGCCAACTCTGTCAAGGTGGACGCCATCAGATTCATGGTGCAGCCAGCTGGTAAGAAAGACATCATGAAGCTTAAAGGCATGATGGCAGCCCTTAGCCGCTTCATCAGCAAGCTTGGCAAAAAGGGATTTCTCTTCTTCAAGCTGCTTAAGAAGGCAGCCTGCAAGGCCCTTGAGGAACTCAAAATATTCCTCTCCACCCCTCTCGTCATGATGGCTCTGCCCGACCAAGAAACGTTGCAGCTATACATCTCCGTGACAACACACGTTGTGAGAATTGTGCTAGTTGTAGAACGCAAAGAACCCGACCACACCCACATGGTGCAAAGGCCGGTATATTATGTTAGCAAGGTCCTAAGCGACTCCAAGATCCGTTACACGCAGGTCCAGAAATTGCTCTACGCAATCTTGATCACCTCACATAAACTCCATCACTACTTCCAAGCGCACAAGATCCAAGTGGTTTCCTCCTACCCGATCGGCGACATCGTGCACAGTAGGGACGTCCACGGCCGGGTTGTCAAAGGGTCTGTGCAACTCGGGGAATTCGACATCGTCTTCTGCCCACATCATGCGATCAACTCCCAAATCCTGACTGACTTCGTCACTGAGTGGACCGAGATTCAAGAGTCATCCTCCCTGGAGAGGTCGGAACACTAGACAATGTGTTTCGACGGTGCCCTCAACATTGAAGGAGCCGGCACTGGGGTCCTCTTCATATCCTCGAAAGGCGAGCAGCTCAAGTACATCCTCCAAATCCACTACAAGGCCACCAACAATGGTGCCGAGTACGAGGCCCTCATACACGAGCTCCGCGTTGCCACCTCGCTCGGCATTAAGCACATCCTCGCGTTCAGCGACTCCAAGGTTGTCATCGAGCCGGTCAACAAGTCCTGGGATTGCACCAAGGAAACCATGGACACCTACTGCATTGAGGTCTGCAAACTCAAGGCTCACTTCAACAGCCTCAAGTTCCATCACGTCGTCAGGGAACACAACATCGCCGATGTCGTCCTATCCATGCTCGGCTCTAAACGCACCCAAGTCCCAGTTGGCATGTTCATCCAGGACTTGCGAAAACCCTCCATCAAGATCCTGGACCCAGACCAAGCTGACAGCAACGCCTAGCCTCAAGTCGACCCAGTGCCTGTCGATGTCCTGATGATTGAGGCGGAGGAAGACTGGCACACACCCTTCATTGCATTTATCACCGACAACATGTCCCTGAAAGACAAAGCCGAGCACAAAAAGCTCGCACGACGTAGCACCAACTATCTTGTGATCGGTAAGGATTTGTATAGGAAGGCCGCATCTACCGGCATTCTGATGAAGTGCATCCTTCGCAACGAAGGCCTTGAACTCCTCCATGAAATCCACTCGGGTTCGTGCGGGAACCATGCCGCCTTGGGCAATCTAGTTGGGAAAGCATTCCGCTCTTGCTTATACTAGCCAACTGCTATCGCCGACACAAAAGAGCTCATCCAGAGGTGTAAAGGGTGCCAATTTTTCTCCAAGGAGCAGCATCTCCAAGCGTAGGCCCTGCGCACCATCCCACCATCCTAGCCCTTCACATGCTGAGGGCTAGATATGGTTGGACCTTTCAAGACCGCTCTAGGCAGATACACCCATATCTTCGTGGCAGTTGACAAATTCACCAAGTTGATCGAAGTCAAGGCTGTCACCAGCATAGAGTCGGCCAAAGCCGCTCCATTCGTCGAAGATCTCACACACCGGTTCAGAGTCCCCAATAGGATCATCACTGACCTAGGCAAGCAATTCATAGGATCCGAGTTCTGGGATTTTTGCTAGGACAACCTCATCGATGTATACTACTCCTCAGTAGGTCACCCACGATGCAATGGCTAGGTCGAACGTGCGAATAGGTTGGTCCTTCAATCCCTCAAGTCTCGCATCTTTGATGATACATCCAAGTACGCCACCAAATGGCTTTGCGAGTTACCCCACGTCATTAGAGGCCTCCACACCCAAAAGAGTCAGGACACCGGCTACACCCCATTCTTCCTCGTCTACAGCTTAGAGGCTGTACTGTCAAGAAATGTGGCCTTTGCTACCTCGCGAATTCAATACTACGAGGAAGGGGAAGCAGAAAAGAGTCAGCAGGTCGATATCGACAGTCTGGAAGAGCATCATGTGACGACCCTCATCCAGCATGTGCAGCACGAGCAGCAGATTCTACGTTACCATGACAGGAACGTCTAGGAACACTCATTCAACATCAGTGACCTAGTGCTCCGCCGATCCAGTCCAACAAGGACATGCACAAGTTGTCGGCCCCTTGGGAGGGGCCCTTCATCGTTAAAAAAGTCATCCAGCCCGACACTTACCGGTTGTAGTGGGCGGACAGCTGAGGCATCCCTAACCCGTGGAACATTCAACCCTTAGGACATTGAAGCTATGTACTCTTTATACCTTTTACATTGAATAAATAAAATCTCAGAGGTTCTTTGCGTACCTACTACCTTCTTGCTTTCCTACCCGAGCTCTTACTAATGCTCGGGGGTTGTCCGACCTGATTGACAGACCATACCCTCGCCTTTACGCTCGGAGGCTTCCCCCGCTACGCGCCGACCTCTGGGTCCCAACATTTCTGCTACCCCTCTCAAGGTTGTGTGACTAACTCATGTGGACGGTGTCCTAGCATGCAAAACCTAGATAACCTTGAGTTCGCCTCCTTTACAAGCTCGAGATCCACTCTCAGCAGAGTGCTAGCTAGGCAAGGCTAGGTGCTTAGCAGCTACAGGCCTAGGCCACACGGTGTCATGTCAAACATACCAAGGGAGGGAAGGAGTTTTGCCTTTACATAAGTTAATTGACTAGTTTACTTATCTCATTACATAGATTGATACACATTAGTTTTTTCTATTACAGGTTCAACTCCTTGACTACCTTCTCCGCAGCCAACTCCAGAAGGCTATCAAGATCGAAGCCCTTGGCTACCCTTGCTTTGACGCGCTCCACCGTCGCTCGAGGGAAATGCATCTTAAGAAGTGCAATGACGTTCTTCATGCACTCCACGGTGGTCTCTTTTATCAGCGCCTTGAGCCGACCAGGAGCACTCCTCAGTCAGTCCAGCAGTAGTGTCGGCTCAGCAGGATTGGACTCGGGCTGGACCATGGCCCTGTTTGTATATGCTTTTCCTAGCCACGCTTAGATTATAATCTAAGCGAAGATTTTCTCGCTTCTCGCTTTTCGCTTCTTGTAGTTCAAATCGTTGAAGCAGCTTACCACATAAGCGAGAATTGGTGGAAATAAGCAAAGCGTTTGGCGGGATTCTCGCTTATTTCCACCGATAGCCGCTTATAAGCGGATACAAACGGGGCCCATGTCCATCACGTAGCCTGCGGCCGATCGCAGATCTTCCAGCTCAACCTCCAACCCTGCAATGACCACCTGATCATGCTGGAGGCTATTCATAGTGCTAATCAAGCACTGGTCCATGTCCTTGCGCAAGTTGGCATTATAGGCTAGTTTCTACGACACAGCATACTCATGGTGCACGGCGACGTCATGATCTTGCTGCAGTTGGGCATTAGCGGC
This sequence comes from Setaria italica, assembly GCF_000263155.2. NCBI lineage: Eukaryota > Viridiplantae > Streptophyta > Magnoliopsida > Poales > Poaceae > Setaria > Setaria italica. The sequence continues at coordinate 33,452,329 of NC_028451.1, read as the reverse complement.
CTCGCACTCTTTGAGGTTTCTCTTGAGCCTCTCCTCTTTCTTCTAGGCATCTGCAAAGTAAAGGAACTCAAGAAAAGATACCGGCCTCATCTACCAAGCTAGATCCTCCATAACGGACAAAGCCATACCAGTCAGCAAAGCGCCAAGGTTACCTTGGACCTTCCTAGTGATATTCTTCTGCTCCTTGATCTCCTGGTCCTTTTGTTGGATCTGCTTCGCAGCATCCTCCTAGGCCTTCTTGAGCTCGACCTTGAGGCACTCGGCATTGAGGCGATACTCCTCAGCACGGTGGATGGCGTCTGCCCTCTTGTGCGCACGCTCGGCCAGATTCTGCACAAAAGTTACTCCAACAATTCAAAGACGAAAGATAGGGATGGAAGTCAACAGCAAGATTGGCCGGTCAAGTTATGTACAACACCTCTCCGACCTTGGCCTAGGCTTCCTTCAGGATGGCAAGATCCCTCTTGTCGGGGGCAACGTCCTGCGCTAGGGCCATCTCTGCCTCTGGCGTCTTGGACTCCACCACCTTGCGAACGGCCTAGCGTGTCCTCCACCTAGTAGGAGCCATGCCCCCGGCCTCCGTCCCGCTTCCTTGGATCGGTACGTCCTCGTTGGAGTCATCAAAGGATGAGTCCGACTCCCAGTCAAGGGCGGCATGCGGCTGGTCAGTCTCAGTGGTCGGGCAGATCTTGGGTCAATGCTGCTCGACCCCTCTAGGAAGCAGCGCCAGACAAAAAAAAGCTCATACTCTTGGCTTTGAAAAGTAAAATAGAATAAGAAACAGATGCAAAAGCGAAGCAATCAAGCCAAACGATGAAATCCAGATCCTACCGGGTCGGCCGGCCTCATGAGGGAGTACGCCTTGGGTCAATACTTGTTCTTGATGATTCCACCCAAGAACTAACACACCCAGCCGGCAAGCTCTTCCCAGGTAACCTTCCATTGTGCCTCCCAGGTCGGATCCAACGGCCCCGAGTACTCATACGCCGGGTGGACCCTGTCCTTGATTAACTGTGTTAGCCTCCAGCAAAAGTTGATGCTCACAACCCCAGCTGTGAGCCCACGACCTTTTAGGTCGGCAATTTCTTTTGATAGCTACTTCACTTGGACCATTTCCGCAGAGGTCGGCTGGTTCGACCACTCCGGCATTGTCACAGGTGCATACCCGAGGTCGAGCGGCAGCTTGAGCTTCTGATTGGCGATAAGGAACCATTCCTTATGCCACCCCTTGTTCGAATCCTTGAGCTTCAAATCAAAATACTCCAGGACCCACTTTGACCCCAGCGAAAATCCACAACCACCGATCAATCTCGGCTTCCCCTTGGTCGACACAATTTTCAGTTGGTAGAGATATCTCCATAGAGGAATGCCAAGGAATGCTTCACAAAGGTGGATGAAAACTGTGATGTCCAAAATGGAGTTAGGGTTGAGATGCACTAACTCGATCTTGTAGTACTCTAGCAACCCGCGGAAGAAATCCCCTGTTGGGATCCCGAATTCCTGCTCGAAGAATGCCGCAAAGACGACGGCTTCGGTCTTGTCCTCGGTGGGGAACTCCTGACCCACGGTCGTCTTCCATTCCAGGAGGGACTTGGGACCGAGCAGGCCACGGTCGATGAGGGCTTGGATCCTCTCCTCCGTCATCATGGATTTCACCTAGTACATGGATGGATCTGGTGCCTGCTCCACCACCATTTCTTCAGTTTCTACTCCTCGGGACACAGATCTGATGAAGGCGAGCCTCTTGTTCCCATGTGGCGAGGAATGGCAGCGCAGCGGCAGTGACTATAGCCTTTGGGCGAAGGAGCGGTGGATGTGGCTTGCGGACGCGGCGACGTGACCTAGGGTTCTTAGGCGCAGCGGCGATGGCGTTGGCGGTGGTGGTGCTTGGGGGCGAGTGGAGTGGAAATGAAAAGGAAACAGCGCCTCTTCAGCTTTTGAAGGCATTGACGGCGTAAACCTAGCGACAAAATCCACGGATCCCCTGTTATGGCGCAAGCGATGGATGGAACCCACGGGTTTTCCGTTAAGTCTCATGGTGTATCCCTTTACGACGGAAACAATATGTCAAATTCTTGACCATTGCTTCAATGCTCAGAGGCTACTCCATATGGAGTGCATCTTGCGATGCTCTCCATGTGCTTTCCTTCAATCTACAAGATGCCAGACATTCCGGAGCTTAGCAGTCGCATAGCCATGCGCATTTGGTCATACGCCTATGGAAGCTTCAATTTTTCTTCCTTTTTTGAGTACTGTGCAGCCTCCCCATCACTATGACAACACCACACCTTCAACCGAGTACATTACAAGATTCGTTGCGCATCTGTCAGGTTCCTGTTCAACTCCACATCGCTTGAGGGTTTGAGGGATAAGGGTACCCATGGGTCCTCACTGACTAGGATACTGGTTGATCCTGACAAGTGGGCTCGCCCAACCATGCCGTGCGAGCCAAGGCATGAAGACATGTGGAGCACAAGCTAGGAGGCTAGGCGAATCAATTCAGCCCGGATATCACAGGATCCTTGTTCTAAACTGACTCAGATTGCTTTTCATGTAACAACCGACTAGGATTAGATCCTATCCGATTGTAACCCTAGGTCGTTAGCCTATATAAGGCGGCCAGGGGTGCCCCCTAAGGGTAACTCATCCCACCTCATGTTAACTCTTCGCACCTGCGATCGGCAATACAATCCACCAGAACACAGGACGTAGGGTATTACTCTTCGGAGGTCCAAACCTGTCTAAACCTTGCGCTCCTGTGTTACCAGTCGAGTTCTTGGTCTTACGATCTCCCCCTCCTATAAATCTACCACCTAGGTAACCTCCTGGTGGACTACCGATCACTAAATCTGACAACGATGATGATGCATGGCGATAACCGAATGCCTTAGCAACTGCAGGATCCTCGCAGGTGTTAGCTCCTAGTGATGCGGTCAGGGGTTCCTCTAACTGCCTCACTAGGAGGCAACTCCTGCTTGTGTCCTATTTCGTAGGCAAGTAACTTCACCTGAGACATGCTTTAACTTTTTCTCAATGATGACAGAATTTCCTTTTCCCCTATGCATTCTGTCTTAAACTTTCATTCACACCTATATAGCTTCCCTGACTTATGAATTGTGTTTCTGTTTTTTTTTGAGGAAACAGGAGGGTGTTACCCCTACTGGTTATATATTAAAAAATAAGAGAAATTACAAAAGGCAGTTTGAAGAATTAAGAGACAAAGAAAGAGAGGAAAAAAATCATAAAAATTACAAAGTCTAGTGCAACCATTCAGACATAGGTTGGTGCCACGCTTCTTTTACTCTGTGTTTAACCAGAGTAAAGATCTCAGTAAAGCGGCTTAGAGCCCCTTGAATATGTGGTTGCACTCCTTTGAAAATGAAGCCATTCCGAGACATCCATATGCACCAACACATAATAATGATGATTTCCATAAAGAATGGCACTTGTAGTTGAGTTTTGAAGCTGGCCATAATGGAGAAGGGGTCTTGCTGAAGATCTGGGAATAGACCTAGTTTAATCCAGCATTCTTGCGCAAAAGGGCATTGTAGCAAAAGGTGAAAAAGAGTTTCATCTTATCCATGAGGGCATAACACACAAGCATAGGACGGTAGGACCATATGTCATCTCCTCAGGACATCCCTTGTGCTAAGCCTTTCTTTTAGGATCAACCAGAAGAAGACTCTATGTTTATTTTGACATCTTGAGGCCCATAACCATTTATATACCGGATGCACTTGTATGTGTCCTGTTAGGAATTTGTAAGCTTGTCTTGAAGAATAGAAAGGATTACTCTAGATATAAGTCCAAACATCAGCATTATTAGAGAAGTGCACATTATCAAGGTCTGAAGCCAACTGAAGCAATTGCATGTATGGCCGAGTGGGCAGTGGCAAATGGAATAGACGCTGGAGTTCTGTAACCTCCAAAGCCCTTTGAAGAGATATATCTTGTGACTTAGTGAACGAGTAAAGGTGCGGGTAGGCTTGTGCTGGAACCTGATTACTCCACATGTCATGCCAAAGGTAGCAAGTACTACCATCTTGAACTGAGACAGTAGCTATCCCTTTGAACTTGTCTAAAAACTTGACAATGTCCCTCCACCAAAAGGATCCTTTCTTTACTCGTCCTGGCAATTTACCATTGGGGTAATACTTCTCCCATAATAAATGCACCCAAGGGATATCCAGTTTATTGAAGAACTTGTGTAGGTACTTAAGCAATAGGGCCTCATTTTGGGTTTGCAGGTTTAGGACACCAAGACCACCCTCCTATTTTGGTAGGATAACCAATTTCCAAGCTGCCTTTGGAGGCTTTTTATTGTTGATGTCCAAACCTCTTCAGAAGCAATGTTTTCTGTACTTGTCCACTTGTCTGTATACATTTTTGGGCAGCAAAAAGGTACACATATGAAACATAGGCAGGGAGGTGAAGATGGAATTTACTAGTTGCAGTCTACCAGCCTCAGAAACAAAAGTGGAGGTGGAAAGCAATCTTCTTTCACATTTAGAAACCATAGGGAGAAATTCATCAATTGTTGGTTTGGTCAGGCCAAGAGGTAACCCTAAGTATGTGAAAGGTAAGCTGCCAGTAGTACATCCAAAAAGTTGAGATAGTGACTGTGTCTTGGCTTCTGGAATATTGATTGGCACCATCATGGACTTGTTAAAGTTTACTTTCAAACCAATGGATGTAGCAAAGTCATTTGAATGCCTTTGAGGTGTAGAAGTTGTGTGGGGGCAGCCTTCCATAATAATAAGAGTGTCATCAGCATATTGTATAATGGGAAAGTCTTGACTATAGTTTACTTGTAAAGGAAGATGCAAATGACCCTGTGTTTCTACATGGTTCAGAAGAGTTTGAAGTAGATCAGCACCAAGAACAAAAAGAAGGGGTGAGAGAGGGTCACCCTATCTGACTCCCCTCTTACAGATGAACCTTTTTCCTGGAACCCTATTCAGAAGGATGGAGGAAGTCCCTGACTTAAAAATACTCTCCATCCATTGCATCCATCTCGGTCCAAAATCCTTGTGCTTCATAATCGCCATCATGGCTGTGTGCTCAATTCTATCAAAAGGTTTCTCAAAATCCAATTTGAGAATGACAATCTCTTTTTTTGATTTATGACACAAGTACAAGTATTCAAAGGCCCTGGCAAGGCAATCCTGAATGGTTCTTGTCTTAATAAACCCATATTGGTTTTTTAATACTAGGCCAGTGATCAACCGTTGCAGCCTATTAGCTAGGAGCTTGGTGAGCAACTTTATAGAAGTGTTGAGTAAAGAGATTGGTATGTAGTCTGATACAGATGCAGCTCCATCAATCTTAGCTATTAAGGTAACATAAGATCCATTAATACTTTGTAAACAAATATCACCTGCATGAAAGGCTTGGCAAAGGTCATAAAAATCTTCTTTAATAATATGCCAGCATCTTTTGATGAATGTGGTGTTAAACCCATCAGGTCCAGGAGCTTTATCATTTGGTAAATCTTTAATGACTGCATCAATTTCTTCCTGAGTAAATGGTTCTTCTAGGCATTGGAGATTATCAGCTGATTGTAGCAATTGTGTTTCTGTTCCCCATATTGGTAGTTTCGACTGGTGGCAATGGTGCTTGGAGATGTTGCACGCTGCTGCCAAGTTCATGGTTTTCGATGGTGTTTGTTTCAAGAAGATTGGCTTCAGTCATACTGCATGCACAATTTATTCTGCATCTGATATTCCTGTTGGAGTTATGGGTGGGATGCCTTAATAACCTCGGTTGACCTAATTTCGTGTCAAAATTCTAGTTTTGTGGTTCTAATTTCGCTACTTCAAGTCATTTGTGCAAGTGTATATTGTTCCTTGTTGGTTCAAATACAACTGTCATGCAACATACCTCTTAATGATATTACCATACTTGTTAATTACTTTCTCAAACTAATGTAATTAGCCTTCTATGTAAATTTGTGTTATATTTGAACTGATGACCTCCCTAATTAGGTCTTTTCAATAAGAGTTTATGCATTCATTACTTGTTCTCTGCATTTCTAAATGCTTGTGGCTGGGTGGTAACCTTTGCATCCTTCGTAGCCACAAGCTCCCTATCGCCGAGAAGGGTTGGAACGAAGCTATCACTGTAGCCTAGAGCAACTGCAAGTGCAGCTGCACAATTCCTCCAAAGCCGCCGGAACTTAAGATCTAGAGGAGGGCCGTTGTCAGCATCAGCAAGGCCAATGCCGCCGTTTTGGATCGTGTCATCGAATGCCATAACGGGACGAGGGGAGCGCACATGGTGGGTTCGTCCGTAGCAACAACCCCCGACCGGCAACCCGTGCCTGCCGCGCGCGCGGTACAAACAAATACAATCATCCACACATGATTCTCCGTCGTCGTTGCCTCGCCGTGCCCCCCGGGTCTCGCTCCAGCTGCCCGTTTACCGCGGGCGTACCCCAGCCGTGCGGGGGGGAGAAGGAAGGCGGGCGCGCGAGCCCCACCCGCGCACCGCGCCACCGATCCACACCCACTCCCCGTTTCCGTCCTCGGCCCACAGCCCGCGCGCGCTTCGGCAGCCTGGCGCACTCGAGGCCAAGTACAGCCGTGACTGACAGCGCCACAGCGGCCCCCGTGCCCGCGCGACACGTACGCCCGGCGCCCAAACCCTGCGGGCTGCGGCTGCTCACTTTTTCCCGTCCCGTCCGGCGGCGTCCGTGCCGGCGGTAGGCGGCTGCTGTTATTATGGCCGGCCGACGACTCGACGCCATGCGGGCATGCCTCCTCTCTCTCTCCGTGGGAATCTCCAGCTCGGTTCCACGGCCTCGGTTGGGCGCCCACCCACGCCAGGACGGGAAGGCGGGCTAGCATAAGTAACCTCGGCTTCCCCCGCCGTTTCCCACCTAATCCCATCGTTATCTCCTCCCACCCCCACAGCACCGGACCCGTAACACCAAACAGTCTACGCCCACAGCCCCACAGGCCACAGGCGCGAGGGAGGAGAGGATCTCGTGAAGTAAACAACAGGAGCGAGGAGCCGAGGACGACGAAGAAGAAAAGCATGGCCGCGGCCGCTGCCACGGTGATGGCGGTGTCCAGCTGCAGCAAGCGCGACGGCGACATTGCGGCCACCTGCATGTCAGTCTCCCCTCCCTCTCTGACCTCGCTAGCTCCTCTCCTGGCTTCATTCTCGCTTCTCCCCGAGAAAGCAGCCGAGCTGACAGCTGAGCAAGCCAAGCTTTAGCTCCTCGTCGAAGCTAATGCTTTCTACCTTAAAGTGCGATCTCCTGCTTGAAGAAGGAGCGAGGCCGTAGCTAATGTTTTCTACCTTCCATTCCTCCGTGTCGCGCAGGCCGAAGAAGGCAAAGAGAGCGAGGCCGCCGCCGCAGGAAGAGGTGGAGGCGTTCCTCGCCGCCGCGGAGAGCAGCATGGCCCGGCGCTTCGCGGCCAAGTGAGTACCATGCTCCTCAGCTCCGGCTCCAACCCTCTGTCTCTGCGAGCTTCCGAAGCATCTTCGCTCCATTTATTTATAGCTAGCAGGAGTCGAAGCATCCGCAGCACAGCCGTGGGCCTGTGATGCTGCCATGCTGCTGCTCAAGCTCTGAAACTGTCAGTGTGGAAGACAGTAAAAAAGTGCCACAAAATTACTGTGCTGGTACTTTCTCGTAGCTGCGCGCTACTGCGCTAGGCGATTCCCGTGTCCTAGAGACCTAGAATGAAGGAAGGCTTCATGGTCGGTATTTTTGTTACTGCTGTTAGGGGGTGTTTGTGAGGAGGGGACTAAACTTTAGCCCTGTCACATCGGATGTTCGGATACTAATTAGGAGGACTAAACATAAGTTAATTACAAAACTAATTGCAGAACCCTAGGCTAAATCGCGAGACGAATCTATTAAGCCTAATTAATCCATCATTAGTGAATGGTTACTGTAGCACCATATTGTCAAATCATGGACTAATTAGGCTTAATAGATTTGTCTCGCGATTTAGCCTAGGGGTTATGTAATTAGTTTTGTAATTAGTCTAGATTTAATACTCCTAATTAATGTCCAAACATTCGATGTGACGGGGGTTAAAATTTAGCCCCCCTCCCAAACACCCCCTTACTGTAAAGTTCTCTCTCCTTTTTCTGCTGAAAGAAATTTAGGCTCTGGTGCGGCTAAACAAAATGGAGCTTTTTGGGGGATCGTGAGATGGCTCCAACTTGCCATTGGGCCTTTTCGCGTTGGCACAGGCTGGGAAGCTTTCCACAGGCCAAACGGCCTTTTTTCTTATCTCTTTTCTTTTAAAATTTTAAATTCACTTCGATTTTGTCCATCTTTGCTGAATCTGAACAAACTGTTTACATGCTGGCAGTGCGTTAACGAGCACTACTGTAGTAACATTTTGGATCTTTTGGTCATGTTCAAGGTACAACTATGACGTCGTCAAGGACGCTCCCATGGACGGCCGGTACGAGTGGGTCCGCGTGGGCCCGTGACACGATTGCGCAACGGACAGTCAATCGTCAGGTCGGAGTAGGCCGCGCCCGTGTCCTCTCCGGTGTTGATTTCTCAGCTACTTACCGTGTGACGCTACTTTTTAGCTGTAATTATGCTCACGAGAGGGCTAATCATGTGAAGGCTCAACCTCGTACTGTTGTACGTCAGTGGATGTTACGCTTTAGGCCGTGTTTAGTTGGGGAATTTGGGAGGTGCCAAATTACTGTTACAGTACTGTAGCACACTGTAGCGTTTCGTTTGTATTTGTGAATTATTGTCCAAATATTGACTAATTAGGCTCAAAAGATTCGTCTCGCAAAGTACAACAAAACTGTGCAATTAGTTTTTAATTTCATCTACATTTAGTACTCCATGCATGTACCGCAAGTTTGATGTGATGGGGAATCTTCTTTTTGCATAGTGTCAAAGTTGGGAGTTGGGAGTAACTAAACATGGCCTTAGTGTGTGGTTAACATGTCGTTACGTGTAGTCCAGAAAAAAAGTTGTAACTTGTCGCTGTGTTCAATTTGTCGTTTCTCAGGCATTCAGGCCCACAGAGTTCTGTGCTTAACTGTAAGAACTTTTGTCTTCTTATCTCATGAAATTGTAATGGTTTACTTGGGACAAAAAATCCATAGGAATTCAATTCAAAATCCCGTAAGATTTGAGATTTCCGGTGGTCCAAAATAAAATACTCAAACTACGTGTTCTTCCATCTTCCGTCCATATAGCAGGATAATGCGAGACCGAGAAAATCCAAACAAGTTTCCTTTATTGATCCAAAAAGTTCTGAACACCCGATCAAAAAAGTTGCTCTGCACACGATAACCAGGAAAAAAATGTCTTGCACAATTGAGCAGAGCAGTTTATTTAAACAGTCACCCGGCTTAGAAGCTTATTCAATTTCCTGTCCAATTTTTGCCTCTCCTGCTCACGTGCCCAGCCAACTAATCGGACAAGCGAGCTATATGCTGCCAAGCCTGAACATACGGCGTAACTCTACGCATCAGTGCAGATGAGATTTTGTGGTCATCATCTTCTGTCTGACAGAACAGGAATCTGAAGAAGAATATCTTCTGTTGACAGTGCAGCTCATATGTCTGCAGACTTGCAAGTACACACTACAGCTTAGCAAGGGTCTGGCCGTAGGATGGATCCATGCAAACAACGACCTGAAAAGATAACATTGAAAATTGCAAGCTGCGTTACTGCAACAGTAAAATAGGTTCGTCTGTTTGTTATTGCAGGCTCGTATAAACCGTCGTACCTTGCCAACGCTCCTGCCAGAATGGAGATACTCTACTGCATCTGCGACGGAAGCAACACCCAGGAATTTCTTGGGGTCAAGGAAAACCTGTTGGCAGTGTGCCATAAGTTGGATTTGAAAATATAATACAAATATGGTTGCAAAAACAGAGGTCATGTTTTTGTATCAAGGAACCATTGCTCGTTATAGCGAGAGAGGCACAAATATGGAGCTTACCTTTAGCTTTCCAGAGGCATACAGGTTAAAGAGTTTTTCAAGATGGTCTTGCCACAGGTGAGCATACTGAATCAGGAAAAATCCAGCCTGAAATTGGAAAGAAAATAGCTCACAATTTTATGCCCCATTTAACATTGTGGTGGCTTCAAAAGCACTTCTTTTTTCTAGATCTGCATGTGTACTTAGTGAGAAGCATCTGTTTAGGATTCGCAACATACTAGATTCAGTGAGTCATACCTATGATCTGTGTATATGCCTCAGGGTCTGTCAGATTCAGTACGTGAAGAATATGAATGTAATGTGAGCAAATCAACAATATGCATATCGTTATGACTAACAAACAGCACATTTTTGAAACTTCAATGCCACTTTGTCAAAAATTAGTAAGTAACATACTAAGCGCAGTGAACGTGTATTGAGTCCTGGTTCTGGACGCACTTACCACAGTCTGACTTTTCCCAAGAATCTTCTCACATAGTCCAGTGTAATTTTGTGGCTTCCATCCTTCCTTTTCTTGATACTGAAAACAGATAAAATATTGTTCACTATGAACTGATGTATTTTCTGCTACAATGTACAGTACCTACCAATACAAGCTCAGGTAACTGTAAGAATTATCTCCTTCCTAGGAACAAATAATGTATCCCAAGTCTCTCAACTATTATGCAGAGGAACAATGGACATATTTAACATTAACAGTTCATAATAGCATTTCAGAACAATTCCAAAGCATGTTTTTTTAAATCTACATGATTTCTAAAGCACCTGTAGTCACTAGTGATATTGTGCAGATCACCCCAACTCCTCATCGTTTAATTATGTGAAATCTTTTCTTTGGTGAAGCACAGAATAACTTTCATGTATTCTTCTGTATCACCCACTGGAGTCACCATCAGAGCATATAACAAAATCAATGAATGCAAAGTCCAGAGCCTGTCAAAACTCAAAAGCATACCTGAGAGATCATACCAATTACAATGAGGTGCCCATAGACTGCAAGGGCATTCAAACAGATATCAAATGTTTCTCCACCTACAGATTCATATATGATGTCCACACCTCTTGGAAACTCTTTCTTCAGAACCTAGAATCGATCATTAGAAAAGTCGTTATTCAGAAGACTCTGGCTGACTTTATATATTCAATATAGATTTGAGTGTAAATGTAAATATATAATTCAAACATATCCTCAAGAAAAATCGTGAACTATACATGATGGTCAAAGATCATTCAAGTGTAAGGATAATGTTACTTTGAGGATTCTATCCTGCTACCTGGTAAGTAGAGGCACAACCAGACAATAGAAATGTACACTCGACTATCAATAAATATGAGATACTTATGCCAGCACTGAAAGGAACCAAAAGAAATGCTATCAAGATGGAGTATGAAAGGCAAATACCAAAAGCTGAAACAAAAACTCACATCTTTGATCTTTTCATTTCTGTAGTTGATAACTCGATCAACTCCTAAGGAAGCCAGAAACGTAGATTTACTTTCACCTCCACATGTAGCTACAACCTTATTGCCAGCTAATTTTGCAAGCTGTATATTCAGAACAAAAGGACATTCAGACTTAAATGCCTATGGCATTTTCTTAATAGAGAACCATAAACACAAAGGAAAATAACAAAGAAGATAAATTTGCCTAATACTCCAACTATCATGCTGACTGCAGTGAAAAGAGAATGCAAGTGGCCAGGAAAGAGAATGCAAGTGTTCCAGCTTTCATGATACAGTCATCTTGTGCAAGTTCAAAAAATAATCTGGAGCACTATAATTACACCACCTTCACAAAACTATAGAAGTAGACAAGCCATCGGGCGTTTTACAAAATAGGCATAGCCATAAACGTCATCAGCTCACCTGAACAGCAAATTGTCCTGTTCCACCAGCAGCTGCTGTGACTAAAACAACCTGCCCAGACGTCATTTGACCAGCCTAAAGGAAGAAATGCAGAATAAATCAAGTACGCATCAGAAAGAAACAAAATTATATCTTCTAACTTGGAATTCGAATTTTATCTGAACACAATATAGAGTTCAAAATACATGGTATATTTCAAACGGTGAAGAAAACAGACAACTGAAGAGATATAACCTTTTCAAGAGCAATTGATGCAGTCAACCCTGATGTTAGCATAGCGACTACCTCTGGGTCTGGTCTTGGCACTAGAATAAGACGTTTGGCTGGAATCTTCCATCAGAAAGATATAAAGCAAAAGTTATGTTACTGTCAGATGTTAATGGTGTCCATAACGCAAGAGGTTACAGAAGATCTCACTCAACGGAGGATACATGCAGCATGTTGGTTGGTAATTTATCTTTACTACTTAAAAAGAGTAAGATTTTGTTGTTGGTGGTGGTGGTTGGTTCTACGGTATGTGATTTTCTATGCATTGACTTGTGTATGGTATTTTTATGGCTTAGTCATGTAGCATCATGGTTTCGATATAGTTACTAGAAAATGGCTACTGGCTAATGGCTAATAGCTCAATTGACAGTTCATTCAAAAACCATGGAAACGCATGGACACCCTGCTAATTGTGTAACAGCAGAGACACAGAATGCAGTACCAGCATGAATTCAGTGTAGCTCCCAAAAGTCATAAGGGCCACAGGAGTGCCAACTTTGATATGTTTCACCAAATCTCCAACAGAAGCAACAATTCCCACAGCCTGCATTTATTTTTTAGAAGGCAAAATTGGGTCAAAGTTACAATATTAGAAAGGAAAGAAAAATTCTGATAAATGTCATAAACTGGTAGACAATTGCAAAATGCTGCAAGTATCCATAATGCTTGTGAATTCTTGTGAATTCAGGAAATCAGACAGATGGTGCAAATGTTTACACAGAAGGTCATATGAAAACACTATCAAACAGGGAGATCTTTTCACCTGACGAATATTTATGGACCCTGTTCCTCTCATGAAAAAGCAGCTTTCATCTCCTGGCTATATAATTTTGACACTGATTCTATCGATGAATGGCTCCTGGCTGGGGATTCAATCTAATGAGATCTCCATCTGACAGAAACAAACCTGGAGGGAATGTAAATGATATGATTTTATTCAACGATGTCCTGCAGCACCTAGACCTGGTGGAAATCCCATTTCAGGGGAGATCCTATTCTTGGAGTAACATGCAGACTGATCCTCTCCTGGAAAAATTAGATTGGGTTTTTACTTCTGCTTGGGCTCTCAGTAATCCTGACACAAAGGTTACTCCATTGTCTAGACCCCTCTCTGATCATATTCCTTAAGTAATTTCAATTGGCACTATTATTCCAAAGTCCACCCTGTTTCGTTTTGAGAATTACTGGTTGGATTTCTCGGACTTTATGTCGACAGTGGAAGTACACTGGAATTCATCCCCCTATTATGCAAATGCAGCAAGAACTTTGTCAGCCAAATTCAAACAGGTGAGAGCTGGTCTTACAAAATGGAGCAAGGGCCTATCCAAGCTAGGGAAGCTAATCAACAACTGTAATTGGGTTCTAGCTTTACTTGATGGGCTTGAGGACCAAAGACCGCTGGACCGTATGGAAGCTAACTTCAGAATCATTGTAAAATCTCACCTGGCTAAGCTCTTAGAGGCATAAAGAATATATTGGAAGCAGAGAAACACAGCTCGATGGGTAAAATTTGAAGATGAAAACTCAAGTTTATTTCAAGCTATGGCAACATACTCTTTCAGAAGGAATTATATATCCACCTTACTGCTGCAAGATGGTACATGTCTTCAAGAACAGGATCAAATTGCAGGTGCTCTTTGGCAGTCTTACAAATAAAGATTAGGGACATCTGAATTTGTTGGAATATCCTATGATATGGCAACATTGATACGACAAGCACTTCTACCTGAACTGGATCATGCATTCACTGTGGAGGAAATTGAAGCAGCAGTCAAAGACATGCCAGCAAGTCATGCCCCTGGACCTGATGGGTTCAATGGGTTGTTCATCAAGAAATGTTGCCTATCATAAAGGATGACTTCTTCAGGCTTTGTAGGGATTTTGCTGAAGGAAATCTGGACCTTACTAGCATCAATGGTTCTTTGATTACACTCATCCCCAAGAAAGATTCCCCACAAACAGTACATGATTACAGGCCAATATCCCTGCTAAATTATTCTATCAAGCTACTGACAAAACACATTGCTAATAGGCTGCAAGCAGTGATCTTACTGGTTCACACAAATCAATATGGGTTCATAAAAGGAAGGTCAATACAAGATTGCCTGGCCTGGGCTTTTCAATTTCTCCACATCTGCCAGCAATCCAAAAAAGGAGATTGTGATTCTAAAGCTTGATTTTGAGAAAACATTTGACAAAGTGGAGCACCAAGTCATCTTAGACATGATGCACTTTAAAGGCTTCTCTGATAAATGGATTAGCTGGATCAGGAGTATCCTTCAATCTGGGACTTCCTCAGTCCTACTTAATGGAGTCCCTGGGAAGCCATTTGCATGCAAAAGGGGTGTCAGACAGGGAGATCCCCTCTCTCCATTGCTCTTTGTCCTAGCTGCTGATTTGTTACAAACAATTATCAATGAGGCCTGTAATAGAAAGGCTATAAGTCATCCTCTTGGTCCTAATTTTGGAGGGGATTATCCAATTGTGCAATATACAGATGATACCCTGCTCATCATGCCAGCTAGTGCTCCTAACCTCTTCTGTCTGAAAGGTCTATTGAGATCATTTGCAGATTCCACAGGTCTTAAAGTTAACTTCAGTAAGTCTTTCATTGTGCCCATCAATGTGGAGGATTCCAAATGTCAAATGTTGGCTAGCTCATTGGGATGCCAGATAGGAACCATGCCTTTCACCTACTTGGGACTACCATTGGGGACTACCAGTGGAGGAATTTATGCCTGTGCTCACCAGAATGGAGAAAAGGCTAATGGGAATAAATAAGTTTCTTTCCTACTCAGGAAGGCTCATTCTTGTCAACTCAGTCTTTTCAGCCTTGCCGACTTTCTACTTGTGCACTTTTAAACTGCCAGTCCCAATCATTGAGCAGATAGAGAAGTATTGTAAGCATTGTCTATGGAACAATGTTGATTTGACAAAGAAAGGGGGCTGCCTAGTTGCCTGGACGACTGCATGTAAGCCCAAAGATCAGGGAGGACTTGGCATAATTGATGTTAGAACACAAAACTCTGCCTTGTTGATCAAGTACCTGCATAAGTTCTACAATAAAGTAGATCTTCCCTGGGTACATCTGACTTGGAAGCACCTCTACAAACGTGGTAATCCTCCACATGCAAGATCTCAGGTTGGGTCTTTTGGTGGAGAGATGTCATGAGTTTTGCTGATAAATTTATGATTATAGCATCGCCAGTTGCGCACAAGGGAGACAGCATTATGTTCTGGAAAGATCCATGGGATCTAGGTCATCTAAGGTTGAAATCTTACTATTACTAATTGGAGGCTCCTTTTGAAGCCTCCAGGTGAAGCCACCTAGGATTCCTAGGTGGACACTCTAGAAGAAGAGAGAAATCCTAAAAATTCTCACAAAAAAGCAAAACATCCGACCATCAATCGATAGATTCAAATCATCATAGCCATTGATCAATTATATTTTCTAAAAAATTACCCACCACTGTCATTGTGAAAATATTCAAAAATAATCTCTAAACCTATATTTAATTTACCAAGCTCAGCTATTATAAAAATAATTTAAAGTAACCACATAATCTTCATCCAATTTACTAATACACATCATTATAAAGCATAACTTAAAATGTCATTCTAAAATTTTATCTATGTTACCCATGTATGTCGTTATTAAAAATAACATAAAGTAAACACTTAAATCTTAATCTAATTATCTTCATGTGCATCATACAGAAATGTCAAAAGGTAAACTAATATATGATTTTAAATTATCTATTTATATCATTGTTAATATAAAAATACTAAGTTAAAGTATATACACATGATGAGTGGCACCATTTAGACCATTTATATATGTATATGAGGAATCAATAAAAAATATTGATTTGTATGCTAAACATAATGTATGGAGGATTGGAGGTGTGATACAAAATGGAAAAAGTATAAATATGGATGAAAAAGTGCATAGAGTAATTATTAATTAAAAATCAATCACAATTGGATAAAGATAGTTACATATCTATATAAGTATTATGTTGAAGTATTGAAAAATAAGAGAGTAGTAAGTAAACAATTTTTATTATTAGCTAGGAGTTTAACTTCTAAATAATTTTCAAATACAATAGCCCCTAAAAACATTAGCCCGTGCGGGAGCACGGGTTGATGGACTAGTTCCCTCAATTATTCTCCTTTGCCAAGAGGCCTAACTGCTCTGTCAAAACATTTGCCTCTAGCGATACAGAAAGGAACTTCCATTTGCCTCTCTCAAGTACTGCTGCCAATCAGCTAATGGAGCTCAATGGCCTACTGGATGGCATATCTCTCTCTGATAACAGCCAGGATGTTTGGCTCTTTTCATGGGGCTCTGAAATATACACTGCGAAGAAAGCTTACATCAAGCTTCTTGGGGCTCAACAATGTTCCCCCCCCTCTTCAAATGGATGTGGAAGTCATCTTGTAGGGGTAAACACAAGTTCTTTTTCTAGCTTCTCTTGAGGGATCGACTAAATACAAGAAACATGCTTCGTAGAAAAAATATGCTTCTGCCGGACTACAGTTGTGTGCTTTGCAACTCTAGCGCTGAAGAAACTGTTATGAACCTGTTCTTCTCATGTCCTTTCAGCCAGGCTTGTTGGGCCTTGTTACAAATCAATTGGGACCGGTGCGGCACTCAACCGCTTCGCCTAGCAGCACACCCCTGGACACGATCATTGCTGGTCGTCGTGATTTTGGTGCTCACATTTTCAGGGAAATTCTGATGATAGGCTGCTGGTGCATTTGGTGTCATAGAAATAGTATCATTTTTGACAATGGAACTCTCTCCTTGGCTGCTTGGAGAGTTCTGATGAAGCAGGAGGTTTCAATGGTTTTGATTAAGGCAAAGCCATCGGTCAAAGTGCCATTCTCTTCTTGGCTGAGTAGTCTGTAAAGTGTACTCTCTTTTTCTTTGAGTCTATGACTCACCCATGTAAATATTTTGTTCATATATATACAAAAAATAGGTAGGGGGCTACCCTGCTGACTTCGGTAAAAAAAAAAACACCGAGCATGGAACTATGAAAAGTTACCTCAAAACCAGCATCAAATGGAAGGTGTGCAGCAGCTTCTTTAGCATTACCACTGAAATAACGACCAGAACTGAAGTTTACCTGAAATATATCATCAATATCTTCTGATGGATATGCAGTGGAGGAATAAAAACAGAAACAGTTGAAAATACCAATGCAAGGACTTACATCACTAGCATTTACACCAGCATATATTATTTTAACTAGAGCGCTGTGTGGTTCAATAGGTAATCTCAGGCGCATGCGCTCAAGCCTTGTAGCATTCCGAAAATTATGGCTGAGTGTGTGAACAACCCTACAGAAGCACCATACATAAATGTAGAACTGACAGCACATTAGCCGATGGGAATGTAGTTCTAAATGGACCAACTATTGGTGTTATGATACCTCTCAAACATATTAAATTGATTAGTTATTGTAGGCAATACTTTACATAGATTTCCAAAACTACATTCATATCATGTTTAATGTTCTTAAAAATTTTGGTTCAAGCATAAATATGACAAAAATGAAGTAGCAGTGAATATTCTCAGCTATTTAGTCTGGCATTCTACTTGTAACAGTCAACCCAAGAACTATAAAATGTTAAGAACAGAAACAGGGAAATTCCATAGCATGAAAAGGAACATAAATCAGAACATAGGATATATCCTTCACCAGCAATCCCTGGATGCAGTCATTGTTATTAACAAGATTCAACAAGCCATTAGAACAAGTATAAATGGAACGTAGAAGGACCACTTACATCTTCTGAAAGTATTCAGGTGCTTGGATGCTAGGAAATCTATTCTCTACCGATTTCCTTTGTGATTTCGAGGAATAAACAAGGTAGTTTTTTTCTTTTTCAGATGTTGGCCAATAAACCATCCCTTTCCGCTTAGATATCCAAAGACAAGCACCAGCCTTGCTCTCATCTTCTATAAGCTCAAATGCACCTAATCCAGACAAAAAAGGGGTTCTTTTCAGATAACATGGAAAGAGAAAGACTTCATAAAAAAATTTCTCGAACATGCAAGAAACATTATATGCAAATGCAATATATGTCAATATGGACATTTTTTCTTAATAGCACAGCAGTCCTTAAACTTGCATAGGTGTGTTTACTGGTTCCATGAATTTGAGGGCTGCGCTTGTACAAGGAAATCAAAGGAGGTAAAAAACATACCTTCCTGGAACACATGGTTGGCCTAGCAAAATTGATCCATTCTGGCAAGAAAATAATCTAACTAAACTATTCAATTCTTTATTCGTTGCAAAATTATTAAACCTACAGCTCAAATTCGAAACCAAAATTCTACAATTCAGGAGTCAATTTACAGTACAGGATACATGTTTCATATGCATGCATGAGTGCCCATATTTGATTTCATCAATTTAATCATCGCATCTCAATTGAACAGCGGTATACAGTTCTTCTAAGGCTCAATGGTAACCAGTTGTCATCATGACATGTCTATTATGGAAAAAACTAGACAATAAAGTGAAGCAAATAATCACAGCTTAACTAGGGAGAAATAGCTCACCTTTAACAACATCCTCCACCTTTAGATACCCACCAAGTGCATCCACAAGTACACGATTTACTTTTTCTCCCATATTAGTTTGGACAAACTGCATACATTAGTGCAACCTATAAATCTAAGATAAATAAGACTTGAAATATCATCATCCCAATTGCCCTTGCCCCTCCTGCAGCTAGCTGTGGAACATGCTTCTTTTTACAAGTTAGTTCAAGTTCATGTTCGTACAACTTTAACTTGAATGATTGTCCCTTGCCCTTGAGAACCCAGGTAATGAGCAGTCACACTTTCTGGTGAAATTGATATGTACTTTATAATGTCTATACGATTTTGTATAGCAGAGGATACAGTACGCTCTACAGTACGATTGTCAGGTTAGTCCTGAACATTGCAGAACCTATCAGTTACTTTCACAAGTTAATAAGGAATGTCAGAACAGTTTCAAAGTAGATGCAATGAATGCAAAATCAACGAGTGCAAGAAATAATTAGCCATATATGCCTCAAGTCATGCAAAATCTTAATACCTCAGGGCACAGTACATTGACACGAATGCCATGCCGCTTCAATGGGGCAAGTGATCTTGTAAACATAACCACACCCCCTACAAAAATGAAGTTTCAGGTCACATTGTGTACATACAGGCCAAAAAGGTTTGTGAAGCCACGGTAATTTGGACCAAATCGAAAACTAATCAGTCTATGAATTCAAAGTCTTAGATAAATCCAAAACTGGTTTCATGTTCCAACTGCTCTGTTGCAAACACAATCAGCATATGGATAGTAAATCTGTCTTCCAGAATCAACAAACCTTTTGTCCCGCTATACACAGGTTCATAGCTCATAGGATATAGACCAGCAACTGAGCCAATATTTATTATGACACCAGGCTTCTTCTGGGATCGCATTACTTGAGTCTGTGATGAAAACAAACCCAACATTAGTAGTGCATATTTTCTTTTGGCAACAAACGAGCAAAGATAACTTGTATGAAAATTGTGTTTTGAAGTAGTGCAAAGTTGAAGAATTCAAAATTCGCAGATAATGCAAGGCAGATTTGCAAATTCTTGATTGTCACTGATCCAAAATTATATCCTGATTGCTCTAAATTGACAACAAGAACAGGTTATATTCTAAAAGAACTGTTACCTTTTAACATTCAATAATGACAATAATATTGGAAAAGGACAAATACTACTTTTTATTGAAAAACTGTATCAAAAGAAATTGAAATATATATGCATTTCATAATCACAAACAAGGAAGTGCAGACAGGAGCAGCACTCACTGTTGCTGCAATTCTATTATAGCAGTCGATGAGAGGCTTACTGCAATACGAGTACCATCGATAACGGCAACAAGATTCACATTTACTGCACGCCTCCAAGTGGAAGTTCCATCAGATTTATCATCATAAACCAAAGATTTGTTGACAAATCCAGCACAGTTGATGCAGATATCTAGTCCACCAAATGTGTCCACATGTTTCCGGAAAGCAGCAGCAAGAGCATCTACATGACAAACCAGTGTAAATCTTTAATATCATGTCAAATATGGAAGGCAGGAGAAATTACAGTTCCAATGACCTTAGGCTCAAATTAACAATATTCTAGGATACAGAATTCAAAAATCTGATACGGAAGGTATGAATAGATCCCTGCGGCATACAATTTGATAGTGTCCCTGTGTTATGATCTTCCTAAATACATTTCTAAAGAACATCACGAGTGTTTGCTATTTGCTAACTTAATTCACATGATTTTCAGTCAGTGACCCTTGCATACAAGATTAATCTTCATCCCTTGCAAGAACTTACCTCCATTGGTGACATCGCACTTGATGAATATGGCAGATGGAACTCTAGCATATGCATGAATAAGTTTGTTTTCCTTCTGAACAATCGAAGCAACTTCTCTCCCATTTTCTTCGGAAAAATCGACGACGGTCACAAACACACCCTTCCTTGCAAAAGCAATGCAGAGCGCTTTCCCTTGAAAAACAAAAGGGAAGCTGTTAGCCAATGCATTATAAGGAATCTACAAAAATCGCTGCCCCCGCACAAAATCAAGCGTACCGAGAACGGAAGTACGGAACGAACTCGTGCTTTCAGCTATGATCCGAGCCTACGCCGAAGCGTGCGTCTACCTCACCCCAAGCGGCACTAGGTGGGTACACCACTGCAGGCTTGGGTGATGGTGAACGGAGAGAGCATCGAATCCATGGCTAGTAGTAACTTCCGGCTGCCACCGGCGGCGGTGTTAACACCACCGTATCCAGCCACCAATTGCGGCGGTCGTAGCAACGAGCACATCACCGGAGGAGAAAAGGACCCGAAAGGCCAAAGGCCGTGAGCCAGCCAGGCGACCCGACTACCACGACGGAGGGGAGCCCGTCAACGGAAAAAAAAACGAACAAAGCGCGCGAATCCTCGCTAAGGCCCGGCCCAACCCATTTACACCAGGAGCGCAACCGCGCCGATTGGCGGCGGCGGGGGCGTTGCCGTTGCTCTTACTTACCGATGCCGGAGGCGCCGCCGGTGACGAGGGCCGACAAGCCAGGCTTCAGCTCCATCCCGCCGCCGGAGCCTCTGGCGGAGGACTCGTAGGTGACGGAGGTGGCGAGACTCGAGAGAAGCGCGAAGTGAGACGAGATGGGGCATGCGGACAAGGGAGAATATCATAGTAGTGCCCGGCCCGGCCGGGCGGTGGAGCTGCCGAGAAGCCGAGATGGGGACAGACGACGGCAACGAGGCAGCGCGCGGTGGTTTGCACGCCTCGGCCGGCTCGATCTCCACTCCACATGTTTATCTCCGTCATCTCGAGCTCCTTTTCATCTGATGATTGATGAATTGATGATCAACCGTCAGTTGTAGGTAGTTATTCGAGCATGAGTGTGAAGGGTAATTTCTATTTGTTTTCAGGTAACATACATCATCTGTATTTCTAGAACCTTTTTTAAGCTTCATCTAAGACTGCATGTTGTTGTGTTGGATGCTACTATTCACACTTGCCATAGAATTAAATTTCTTGGGTTCGCACATTTTAGTCGATAATTTTCTAGTGCAGACATCACTGCAGTACTGCTGAGCCATCCGAGATACTTTTTTCACATGATGTACAAAAGCATACTTCCCCTGTAATAGCTATGTTTCAGATGTGTTTTGAAGCATAGTACAACTAAAGGGTGTGTGTGAGATTTAATATCAGAGTTACTAGAATTTTTAGCACTCATATTTTTTAAAGCATGCATTTGGCTGTCAAGGCATGAAATCATTACCAGATTTTTTTTAAAAGGTAATGATCTGTACAAGATTTTTCAAAATGAAGCAGCACAATATGAAACCAGAGTTTGACAAGTGTGCAACAAAATGTAAATCAAACATTACAATACAATTTTTTATTGCTCACCCTCCCCTTAACTGAAATTATTCTCAATTTGGCAATGTATTTTTCTCAATCTGACTATTCTACTAGTTCAGTTAGCAAAATATAAATACTCACCATTCTGGTGGGGTCGTTAATGCATAAATATCTATTCAGATAAGAAAATATACTGTTTCAGCTACACAAGCATTCAACATATATATTTGAGACATTTAGCTTTTCAAATCATAATATGTGTAAAGCTATAGTAAAATTCATGTCAGCCAAGGAAGCTAGATATGCAAACACTGTGTTTTGGAATAATATGGGTGATGATCCATACTTGTGTTTCATTAGCGAATATGATGATTGCTCTTTTAAACCCTTTTTCATATCTAGGTGACAGCCTGCAGAATCCTCTCCCCTTTTCTTCTCCATGATAGAAAATTGGTTTGCTTTTTACACCCAGACAAGCCTATGGATTTTACTAGTAGGCAACTTATGCTAAATTGACTTGCAATTCTTCATTTTAGTTTAGCATTTTTGTGTTCTCGTTTGAGCATATTTTGTATGCAGATGATTTGTCATGCCCATTATGGTTACTGATTTCATTTTTGGGCAACCTATTTTAAATCAACAAGTAAATTATTTAGTCTAGTTTAGCAACTTTTATGTTCTTATTAAGCAATCTGTGTGTTATCATGATCTACCATTTTTATATTGATTTAACTCTTGTTTTGGTGCTTGGTGCAAGAGTGAGCTCACATAATGTTAATGTGGAGCCAATCCATGCTTTTTTGGTTCTAGAGAATGAGACATGAAGAATTGCTTTATATGTTTTTAGACTTGTCATTTTCAATTGTGGTAGTGAATTGAATATGTGGACAATTGGGCATTTTTGTAGAACTAGAGTTCATGATGGTGATGTTGACAGTGTGATATAGTGTGAGTCAAGCAAAGTAGTGTTCAAAAACCATTTTTAGGCAAATCACTGTTATTGGTTAGACACTATGGTAAGAATTTGCTTTCACGTGATGCAGCTCTTCCTGATGTATCCCCTGTTACTGATGTCCCTGCAAAAAAGGAGGAGCTATCAGTCTTTGTGAGGTTTGATATTTCGACTTTTTACCCCATGTTTTTGACATTTTATTCAGCATATGGAAGCAATATTTGCCCCTCCAACATGGTAGTTAAGGTTTTACTTTCATGTGTACACATGTTGTTTTGGAATTTGGATTGGTCCATTTTATATGTTTTAGGCAAATTACTGTACTTAGATAAGAAAGTATTGTTATTAGTTAGGCAAAGTACTGTTATTAGTCAGGTAAAGTATTATGTTTTAGTTAGGCATATTACTGTTCTTTATTTTTATTCCATAGTAGCAGTTGGTTCTTACATTGTTTAGATTAACATAACCTTCTTAGTAGGCAAAGTATTATCATTTGAGATTATTTGAGGGGTCCTTCATGTTTTGTCAATAGATTAATAATGGTTCAAGTGTGGTGAATAAAATATATGGATTCGCTCGATTGCGTTTACTGGCATGCTTTTTTAAAATAGTATTCCTGTATATCTCCACACCTATTTATTTCCTTGCTACATCCAAGCGCTCATGACCTGCATGTTTTAGCTCTTAAGGTTGTTGGATTCTTGTAAGCTTGGTGTTATGCAATTGTTTAGTTCAAGCTAATATAAATGTAATCTTTATTTGCTTTTGGCTACTGTTTCAAACATGTGTTGCTCGGCTGTACTAATTAAGTGCTTGCAGTTATTCACATCCTCAATAATTTAGTTCTTTTAAGCTTTATATCTGATGCATGTCTGATTAGTGCTAGCTGCAGTAGCACAGTAGTTATACTTTTTGAGGTATACACTGTAAACTTAGTGGTATTCTTTGTTAATAACAAATTGCTAGGTACTAATTTTATGCCACAATAGTTACCAATTTTTTAATTTTTTCAACTGATTTAATTGCAGTTATGTTTGTTCATCAGATCGTCACTCGGCAGCAGTGAAGTTGCAGCTCAACCTCGATTTGATCGTGCGCAGCTCAGTAGTAGTTGCAGTAGCTCTAATCTTTAGTTTAATTATTACGACAGTGGAGCAATCATGACTTTGTACGTTAGTATTTTACATTGTGAATGTTTTAGTATCTAGATGGGTGAAAATGTCTTTGTTTATGTTCTAGTTTGCTTACAGTTTTCAAAGATTTGCTTTATGAGATCCCAAAAGTTGCTTTTTTATCGCAACTGTTCCGTTGAGCTAGCAGTATATTGAGATGGTAGAAAATGTCTAGAAGCAACCAAATTAGGAGGGGCGGTGGTGCATGTCTGGTTCTGGCGGGAAAATAGCCATTTCTGATCTGCGAGCTTTTTTGCCAGAAGTGTTAAGTGGTTCTTCTGGTTTTGTTTCTTTTCCAAAAATGGAACGGCCGTACGGCCGGCCAAAATTACGGCCGGCCGTAAGTTAGCCAAGTCCATTTATTTAACAATTTTTGAACAAGAAGGGTTATCTGGCAAAGTATCTCAACTATGCAAGTGTTAGCGCCTGCATGCCTGATAAGAAACGTTTTGCTATTCAACACCCAAGAAACGACTCTGAAGACAAATTTTGAAATTTGAATAATTTCAAATTGTGCATCCAGACAACCCAATTCCCCCCAAACACTACTACAACCGCCAGCCGCGGCCCATGTCGCTGCTAGGGCTGAGATGGAAACGGAAGCTCCGATCGTCGATGCCGACCCAAAGGATGTGCCGCCGGTCACATGCGCCGATCGCTACTGCGAGATCGAGGGCGGGAGCCACACACCAGATCAGACCACGGAACGGGGCCGCCGGAAGCTGGAATCGGAGGAGACCGCGCAGAGGATCCTCATCCGCATTTCCCTGCTGCTCGCGGCGGCCACGGCGGTCGTCCTGTGGCGCTCCCGCGGACAGCCACCGCTCGTCGCGTGGCGGCTCTCCTTCGCGCTCTGCCTCGGCTCGTGCACGTGGGCCGCCTTCTTCCTCACGGAGACCGCGGGCCGCGCGCTCACGTTCGCCGCCCGCGTGCTCACGTTCGCCGCCCGCGTCTCCCACGGCCTCGCGCTCGCCTGGTGCGCCGACGCGGCGCTGGGCCCCGCGATCGGGGTGCTCTCCGCGCACCTCGCCACCCACCTCGCCGCCGGCCTGCTGGGCTACGCGCTCGCGGAGCGCCGCCAGCGCGAGGGCACCGAGTTGTCCGCCGCCACCGTCCTCGTCGCGGCGGCGGACGACGAAGAGGAGGCGAGCAGGCAGCGCTTGCTGGGGATCGTCGCCTGGACCATTCTTTCCGTGCCGGCGGCGGGGGTCCCCGCCGGAGTGGCGTGGATCGTGTGGCACTCGGCGGGGTACCGAGTGGAGGAGCTCGTGCTGCACATGCTCATCCTTCTCCCGATCGCATCTATATATGGCATCCTCGCCGTGGACATGATGCGGCTAGGCGGCAACCTCGTCGACCCCGAAGGCTTCAGCTGCTTGCCTTCTACTTCACGGTGGTGTTCATACTGCGCCTGTTCTTGTCCGAGGCTCTGGGCGACGTCGCGGCCATGGTCATCACTGCGCTTTTCGGATACTGCCTCTGCGTGTATGCTACCTTCAAGAGGATCATGAGGTAAGTGCTACACTGGATGATGAATTCACAGGCTATTTTGCGTCGAGTCTGATAGGTTCAATGTGGCCGTACAGGTTGGATGCGCCGGTTGAAGCAAAGCTGGAGATGCTGATGAAGCGCAACCCATGCTGCCCAAGGTGTTTGTGTGAAGTAAAGGTGTAGGGCATTTTCTTCCTCAGCCAGAAGGATCCTTTTTTTCTCGTTCATGCATATTAACCTGGTTTAGTTTTTACTGCTACTGCAATCTTAGTGGCTAACTGCTGGGGCGGTGGATGTACTGCTTTGGATGCTAACTCCCTAAATTCTGGTTGTGAGTGTTGGGGCTTGACCACCCGAGGCAGTTTGTCAAGACCTTAAATTAGGCTGTTCTGCAACAGAGACACCAGAGATAGTAACACAGAAAGTCAGACATGGTCCATGCTTGACATGCAAAATCCTACCCAGTAAAGGCGGGTGGCCTTCATGGTTCGAAGTTGATTCCAGTTCTCTCCCACATCTGACCAGGACAAGAGAGCTTTAGATGAAATTTTGGGTTGGTAATTTACTTAGAACGCTGCCATTTGCTGAACATCTTTCCATTCCAGAATCAGTCATCATTTCCTCATCGATGCTTAGAATGATCCAAGAATCTGGCAGAGACACCATTTTATCCAAGACAAGTTTTACACACAAGGTGGAATTGGAACAATAGCCCACGGTTGCACAGATCACCTTGTGCCAATAGGATCCTAATCTCTCTGGGATTATAAACAGATCTCTGTGGATGACAATACACGTCATTGTCCATAGGTTATAGCTTAGAAACAACCTGACTGTATGATGGATCGATGCACACAACGACCTGAAAATGATCCAAGTGGAAATTTGTAAGTCGCATCAAATAGACAGGAACAGCTTCTACTGCTGTTTATGGAACTGGTGCTACCTTGCCAACACTCTTGCCAGAATGAAGATATTCTACTGCATCTGGCACCGAAGCAACACCCAGGAACATCTTGGGGTCTAGGGAAACCTGTTGTGTGTGGTATGGTAGTGTGACATGAAAAGACAAGTTAAAAAAAGGAAAAACGAATAAAAAAAGAATAAACTTAAAATTATCCCATGAATTTATGAACCATCATTGGGTAAAATATTTGAGTGATGTAGTTGTGTTGTTATTTCTGTTTTCCTGGACATACTAGCGCATTGTTATAACTTATAACTATGAAGCATACCTTCAGCTTTCGAGAGGCATACAGGTCAAAAACTTTGTCAAGATGATCTTGCCACAGATGAGCATACTGAACAAGGAAAAATCCAGCCTGCAATCGCAATGGAAAAATTCAAAGTTTGATAGAGCATACTTAAGAAGTTATTAACGGATTCAACATCTATCAATGCAGCTCAATCACTGTCCCATGCAGTTTCTTTATTTAAGATGCATTATAAGTTTATAACCTAGATTTAGATGGAGATATTTCTCTCCTATAAAAAGGGATTGCTTGCCTATTGCTATTGCATCCTGAATTTGCAAAGTACCGATGAAAACGTGAATATATCATGTAGGCTCTAATTTATCCTGAATTTGCTAATGGACATCACATTTTTACTAGTACAGCAGCACATCATGTCATGCAGGGATCACATAGGCAGGACCAGCACAGATCTTCACCAAGATCAGGCCCACATTAGCTGTTCCACAGAATCAGGCTTGATAAGTTGATCCTTCTATCCAAAGTTCAGTTAGGCAATTAATTGGATAATAAGGCAGCAGCCCAGGATGTCATGAGATTGTACATCCTGCTATATTAACATACTGCCTCTACTATCATTAGGAAGCAATAAAGATTAACCCATCCCCTCACAACAATTCTCTACTTCTCATCAACATCCTCACGTGCATCATTCTCAGTGACATCCCAGTCACAGGCAGGAAACTAGACAAGGATTGGTCAGCTACATTTTGCAGTCACAGCTATCCATTGTATTCCTTGTCCCAGGGGCGTGATACATTCAGTTTCACATCTCAACTATAATAAGAAATAACTGGATGCCCAACATGCTGCAGTCGATGTGCATCTCAAGGCGTTTTTCTCAAACACTTAGGAGAGCTGCGTATCAATATATTAAGAAGAGAAGGGTTTAAAGAAACCCAAAGTTACAGCACAGGTTTTTGTTTTGGGCAAACCTGTACAAAAAACCCCTAAACTATCTGTTATAGGAACCTTTTTTCTAAAGCACCAAGACCTAAACTAGACCACAGACCCCAACTGCTCTTGTGAGGGCACTAGGGCGAGGAGATAAGAAATTCCTCGAGCCCCGGCTATAGTCCATAAACGCAGCTCCTCTCTGATCACATCACAGACTCCATTCAAGTCAGGTGGAACTCCATCGAACACAACGATTGCGATGGTTCCAAACTGACCATGCACCCAGAATGATGATAGAATTTAGCCCTTTCCTGACCTGTCCTGATGCTCTCTCACTCACCTTTTCCCACCAATCATCAAAGGAAGTTTCATCAGGTTGTGGGGCTAGAATCTGCAAGCCCACACTTTGAAGCAGTCTGAACCAAACTTGCCGGGTGAAGACGCAAGAAACGAGCAAGTGATCAATTGTTTCATCCATTTGGTCACAAAGAGGACAGCGTTCAGGATGTGGGAGACCCCTTCTGGTAAGGTGGTCGACAGTCCGACACCTGTTGTGTGCAACCAACCACATGAAGAATTTGCACTTGCCCGGGGCCCAACTTTTCCATATCCTCTCACAAGGCCTAAAGCGAATGGACCCAATAAACATAGTCTCATAAGCAGATTTTGCTGAGTACTTTCCTGTTGCCGAGAATTTCCATATGTGAAGGTCCTCAACTTCTGGCTGCAGCAATAATTCTGAGAGGAGCTCCCATAAACCAAGGTATTCTGATAGAACAGCTACTGAAAGCGCCCCCCTTATATCTGAAACCCATTGTCTATTAGTGAGAGCCTCATAGACTGTTCTTTTCTTGGCCCGGCTGACTATTGCTCCATACAGATGTGGTACCAACTGGTCTAACCTCTGGCCATGAAGCCACTGAAGAATGGACTTGGATGGGGAAAATTGCCCATGGTTTCTCTGGTTCAGTTTTTTGCAGCCATAGCCATCTCATCCTGAGGGCCCATCCCAAATTCTGCAGATGAGAGATGCCAAGACTGCCCAATTCAGGAGGTCACGTGACTTAGGCCAAGCAACCAGGCAATGGCCTCCTTTTACCTCTTTCCTTCCTCTCCAAAGAAAAGCTCTCCTAATCTTATCAATTGCTTTGAGTGCCCAAGGCGGTAGATCCATTGCCATGACCAAATATATCAGCATTGATGTGAGCACAAACTGTACAAGGATTCTTCTCCCAGCCCTGGTAAGTAAATCAGCTTTCCATCCCAGTAGCTGTTCTGCAATTCTGTCAATAATGGGTTGTATTTGGGATCTTGTAAGCTTGCATAAGGAGAGTGGCACTCCAAGATATTAGCAAGGAAATTCCAGCAGCTGACAGGGGAGATGTTCACTTATTACTACCTTGTCTTTCTCTAAACATTGTATGGGTAAAACACTGCTCTTTTGACATTTGTTTTCAGGCCAGATGCTTCCCCAAAAAGCTGTAGAATGTCTAATGTGACTCCAATGTCACTGGCAGAAGGTCGAAGGAAAATTACCACATCATCCGCATATAGAGAGATCCGGTGTACATCTCAAGGCGTCAGTCCATATTATGGGCATATAGAAATTTCAACCTCTAATAGGTGTGCATTGAACGAGTATAGCCATTCTCTCTGCTAATTATGCACTTTGCTTTTTAATTAAATATGGAACCTCTCAGAACAAATCGAATGTTAAACCTTATTTGATGATCTGGCTCCATGAGAATCTAAGCTGTAGGGTGTTCTAAATGCGATAGATACATTGTCTACTAACAGAATTATTTAATGAACATCAAATATCAATGCAGTGCATGCTAACTAAAGAAGTTTGGTGACACATACCACAGTTTGACTTTTAGCTAGAATTTTCTCACATAATCCAGTGTAATTCTTTGGCTTCCACCCATCCTCTCCTTGATACTGAAAACACCGTAGTTACAAATATTCAGGTATAAGCTATAAAATCTTAATAAAAACACTATTACAACGAAAACAGGATAATGACCAAAACCAATTCAGAAAGGTGTCAACAGAACCACAATGATTAGGTAAACTCCAAGTCTCCAACTATTAACCGGATGCATAATGAGCAAATTCTTCATTAACACTAAGCACATTTCAAAAGATGCCAGGAGTTTATTCTTCCATCAAATAAAAAAATATGCAAGAGTCACAAGCACCAAGTCGTCAGCTTCAATTTTCCTAAAAGCTCTGAATGGTGAAGCTCAGAACAATTTTACATGTTCACCCTCAGATGTTACCACTCTCAAATCACAACATACAATTAAAGACATGGAGTTCAGGGGCTACCAGAATTACCTGGGAGATCATACCAATTACAATGAGATGCCCATGGACTGCAAGTGCATTCAAGCACAAGTCGAACATTTCCCCACCTACAGATTCATATATGATATCTACACCTCTTGGAAACTCTTTCTTCAGAACCTGAATTCAAACATTTAATGAGCGCATTGAAGAAAACAAACAAGGGATCAATTTAAATGGCTACAGTCCCTTGAGAGTCCAAAATGATTAATGATAATATCACAAATCTACGTAACTTTTAGTTTCTAGAGAAACATTTGGAAAGGTTACGCTAGTTTAAGGACAACACGACTTCAAGATTGAATTCCTGCAAACAGAGGTAGGACAAAACCAAGCAACAGAAACATATTGGTTACAAAATAAACATGGCGGCATGGCGCATTTATGCCAACACGAGGATGTGATATCTCAGACACTTGACACATCAACCCTTCCATAGTAAAATCAAATTCTGTTCAGTGGATGTAAAAAAGGCCAATCTGAAAAATTGAAACAAGAACTCACATATTTGATGCTTTCATTTCTGTAATTGATAACACGATCAACTCCTAAGGAAGCCAGAAGTTCAGCCTTACTTTCACCTCCACATGTGGCAATAACCTTGTTGCCTGCTAGTTTCGCCAGCTAGTGAAGATATGAAAAGAAAAATCCAAATAAGGATATGTATTTCCTTAGAGTTCAGAGTTCAAAATCAATGGTTGCTTAGAGTAATATGTATTCCCCACTACCACATCGACACATCTCAATTGAAACTTTGGCTAGCCAGAGTTATAAAAATGTATTATTTTAAATGAAATAGTTATATATTATAAAAGTACATTTCATAATGGAGAAATGTCAATCTTATGTGTCAATCCATATAAATTTTAGATATTGATGGTTGAAGTTAAAAAATGACTTAGGACAAGCCTAGATGGACAAGAACTTATATTCAAGATCGGATGAAGTAGACAGGAAAATGGAACCAAACATGACAACCTTGCCCATGTCATAAAATATCATGCTCAATGCTCAATCCAGTAAAAAGTGCATGTAAGTTACCAAAGTACATCCCTAAGAGCTAGTTAACTATGAAAGAGAAATTAGACGAGACTAAAGGAAATAGTTACATCAAAACAATAAATCATAGTAATGATATCAACACGGTATCAGCTCACCTGAACGGCAAATTGTCCTGTTCCACCAGCAGCTGCAGTAACTAATACAACTTTCCCAGATGTCATTTGGCCCGCCTAAAGCCAGCAAAAATCAACCGAATCAGTCCAGGATGGAAAACAGATATACTGTAGAGGAGACAAAGAAAACAAACATGAGTTTATATTAAGTAAACCTTTTCAAGACCAATTGAAGCAGTCAGTCCTGATGTCAACATAGCAACAACCTCCGGGTCTGGTCTTGGCACTGGAAGAAGATGTTTGGCTGGAACCTTCACAAGAAAAAAAAAAGGCAAATATAAAAATCATTAGTGATAGACAAACATATCAATATTCAAAATTCAATAAGCTGGACATGATCCATTTCAAGAAGGACGGATGCTAGTAGGTAAATTTGTTGCGTAATGGAAGGGCATAAAATGCAGCACCTGCGTGAATTCAGCATAGCTTCCAAAAGTCATAAGGGCCACAGGAGTGCCTACTTTGATATGCTTCACTGAATCTCCGACAGAGGCAACAATTCCCACACCCTGCATACATTTAACTTCCTCATAAGAAAAAAAGGCAAAAATATTAATGAGGAGATTGTAATTTAAAGGTGAAAAGAATTACACCAGAATTATTCTGAGTTCACTGGAGGACTATACAGTAACTTGATTGAGTATCATAATGCCTATACAGAAAGTGGCAAATGACACACCTATGAAAGTGATAGTATTATTGAATTATAAGATAGGATGTGCAGTCACGTTTTGATATAAGTATATAGCATGATATTGTGTCTGATTTTCCCTTTTTATGGGCCAATTATAGTTTATGCCATGATGCATTTGACCACATGGTTTATGCACATGCTATGTCTACTTTTTCAAGTGAACTACGTGGAGTCATAACAATAGAACTGTTAACTTCCCGCTGTCAGTGAGATCATTTCTACAATTTTCTCTCAAAAACTATCAGTGGCATTGTTATGCTTGGGAATTTTATGGTATAAGAATGATAAGTTGCCACAGAGTACAACATCTCAAAAGCACTATTCGATATTGAGAATGCTATTAGAATGGACATGAAAGCATCAATTACCTCAAAACCAGCATCAAATGGAAGGCGTGAAGCAGTTTCTTTAGGATTACCGCTAAAATAACGTCCTGAGCTGAAGTTTACCTGCACAAGGCCATTAGATCGTCAAAAGGTTAACTGATGGGCATCATGCATCAAAAGAAAAGCAGAAAATAAAATGCAAAGACTTACATCACTAGCATTTACACCAGCATATATTATTTTAACCAGAGCACTGTGTGGTTCAACAGGCAATCTCAGTCGCACACGCTCAAGTCTTGTAGCATTGCGGAAATTATGGCTGAGTGTGTGGACAACTCTACACAAGCATCAATATGAAACGGTCATTAATAAAATAAATGCAATTTTGAATACCCCCACAAATTTTCAAGCCTGTATCTGGCAGGCTATTGCTGTTAAAGAGGACTTTTCTGATGAGTGAAATGTGATAACTGACAGGCAATATAGAGTTCAAAACTCAGCTTTTGTAGAAAACAAACCTACTAGATGTCATGCGCTGAAGACTAAAAGAAACGCAAAAGGAGAAAAAGAAGGGTGGTAGATCTCATAAGATCAAAATCATCAATTTGTCAGCTTGTGTAAACAATAGAGGCACATCTTTCCAGCCAAGCCAATGCTGTAACGCTATGAGAAGCGTGGAACCTAAAGGTGTTTAGTTTCTGTTTAAGTGGCTGAATCAGTGTCTTGAGTCTTAACTCATGATAGAAGTGCTAGAACAGAAAAGTCAACTAATGTGCTGGGGCTAGTCAGGCAGCTTATATCTTCTAAAAGAAAGAAACATAACATAGCAAGACTACTTACATCTTCTCAAAAAATTCAGGTGTTTGGATGCTGGGATATATGTTCTTTGTCAGCATCCTTTTCGACTTGCTGGGGTTTACCATATACTTTCTTTGTTCTTCTGGTGTTGGCCAGTATTCCATCCCCCGTCGTTTCGTTATCCAAAGGCAAGCACCAGCCTTGCTCTCATCCTGTATAAGCTCAAGTGCACCTGAGGCAAAAAAAAAAAAAGGTTTTGAATACAAGAGAACGAGAAAACATCTTATGCAAAAGATATCATTTTAAAGATCCCTCAACCATATCTACCATGGGACACCGTTTGGTAACCATCACTTTCTACAGTTCTCAAGCTCGGAAACCGAAGTGACTTATTTTTTTGACCGAAGTCAATAGGGGAAGCCCCAACCTATTTTTTATTTTTTTTTATTTTGTTTTATTCCAGACCCATTAATTCACTCCCACAGGGAGTGGAGCCCAGGCCAGCTGGATGCTACTCAGGTGCTCTAACCATTAGGCTAGAGGCCCTTTCCCAACCAAAGTGACTTATTAATGCAAGTTTAGCAACCTACCATCTACTTTATTGAATTTAGATCAGTGCATTCACATGTTTTACAAGAAAAAATGTCAACAGATGTTTGTGTTCAGGTTGATCATAAAAACACCCCATCTCATATAATATGAGAAATTTAGGACAGTTCCTCAGAGGCTTGCAGTAACATGTACTAACCATAGCACATAATTCATGGTAAAAAACACGAGTCGTGTAACACTTCGTTACGGCTTAACAAGGTATAAAATGATGTACCATTAACAACATCCTCCATCTTCAAAAAACCACCAACAGAATCTATAATTTTGCCGCTCATTTGTTCCCCCATATTTGTTTGAACATACTGCATAATCAGTAGATCACAAGATCAATTCAAAATATAATAATAAACCAACCTCATATTTGTCCCTTCTAGCTGTTAATCATGATTCATCAGAAAAGATGATAGTTTCTAAAAATTACAGAGATCAACATATCTGACCCACTCTGTAGGACAAGAAACTTTTTGCAGTGTCCTACAGACAGGTGGTTTTATTTAGTGTCCTATAGACAAACCCCTTGATTTTAATTAATATTGTGATCTTGTCCACACCAGTTTGCCTCTAGAATTACTTTCACTGGTGGGGATCGGAGGTATTGATCTCAGCAATTTTCCTTAAGATAGTGACCAGTCACACTAACTGGTCAATCTTTTAAGCTTGTCTATTAGTGTGAATCCATGAAATGTAGAACACAGTGCAGAATTGTTGAATTATTATTTTTTGAAATACAAAACCTAGAAAAACTTACAAGGTTAGGAATAAAATGCATACACAATACTGCAACAAAAAGAAAATATGCAAATTATAGGACAAATGATAAATATTTGCATTCAGTAATGCAGGTTCTTAATACCTCTGGGCAGAGCACATTGACACGAATACCATGGCGTTTCAACGAAACAAGTGATCTTGTAAACATAACCACACCCCCTGCCAAGAAAAATGAATTTTAAGGACACAAATCCACAAATAAATAGCCATAGTTAATATCCAAATTGACCTAGTATTGCAATCTTAATTTGCTGACCAGAAAGAGGGAAGAAGAAAAGGGTATATGGGATCATATACCTTTTGTCGCACTATATATGGGATCAAAAAACATAGGATAAAGGCCTGCCGCTGAACCAATATTTATTATGACACCAGGTTTCTTTTGCGATCGCATTATTTGACTCTGATGATTAGAAATTAAACCATTAGTCATTTGAATGTGGCATTTGTGACAATTAATAACATGATTCAAGATAGTTGGACAAAAATGAAGAAATGAATCTAGAACAAAAGGCAAGCCTGTTTTGCCTATTGTAATTTATCCAAAATGATATCCTACTTCTTGCTCTTCAGGAAACCCTGAGGACATGCTAAATGTAACAAAACTATTACTTCCCTGAATCAAAATAAAGTTATATTTTGGGATGAATGCAGTTAAACTTTGTTAAATAATGGCTATCAGTGTATCAAGAATATGTTTAGGAAAATATGTTTACAAATACATAACTAGATATAAAAACATTGCATGTCAAGATGTGCATCAACAAGTCATAATATGTAACTTTTACTGGCACCACAGTTGCACCTTTGGTAACCATGTCGCTGTAAAAAATGATACTTATTTTCTCTAGTGTTATCCAATAATAAAAGCAAAGAAAGGTCAATCCAAAGATTTTATCTTGAAAGTATTGTATCAACAGACAACATTAACATAGGTGCACTTTTTAATCATTTGATATCTACATGTCTAAAAATAATAAAGGCCGCACAATAACAGCAATTACTGTTAGTACAAATTAACAATTTGAGTTACTGAAAGATCAAATTGGCAAATATTTTCCAACAATTAACAGTAGACTTACTGCAATGCGAGTACCATCAATAACAGCAACAAGGTTCACATTTACAGCATGCCTCCATGTTCTAGCTCCATCAGATGTATCATTGTAAACTAGTGGTTCATTGGTAATTCCAGCACAATTGATGCAGATATCTAGTCCACCATATGTTTGTACATGTTTCTCAAAAGAAGCAGCAAGATTATCTGCATATCAGTTATCAAATAGTGCATCTTTAAGATCATGGCACATCTGAAAGTTGTGCTTTCAGTTAACATTTGAAAGTCTAAAACTCTTACCTGCATTACTAACATCACATTTAATAAATATAGAAGATGGAACTCTAAGATCTCTATGGAATTTGTTATTTTCCTTTTGAACTAACGTAGCCACTTCTTTTCCATTTTCTTCTGAGAAATCAACAACAGTCACAAATAAACCCTTCTGTGCAAAAGCAATGCAAAGTGCTTTCCCTGAAAATAGAAAAAAAAAACCCAGTTAATACATTGGAAGGTATCTACATAGCCTGTTGTATTGAAGGGATACGTTTAACCCAGAAGAGGGAGCAGAAGCTAACGTAAAATTCTCCTCACATTAAACTAAAAGTCTAAGATCTAGATGATAATTAGTGTAGTACCAAGCCTATTCATTATTATTAGCTAAGAGTACAATCTGATTCTATGGTCAGATTGAACATATGGGCGCTAATTCGATCTAATATTACTGGCACTTGCCAGCTTTCAGTTCGGTTTAAACTACCCGCTACTTGCAGATGCAACCTTGCCATCTGGGACTTGCCAATTACATGCCAGCTTCCGGAAAGTTTTGAGTCTTTGGTTTTGTTGTGGACGGATTGTTGCATGGCATGGCTGCATGTTACCTAACATGTAGTACCAAACTAAGCAAAAAAGGAACTCTATTAGGCAAATTTATTCAAGCAAACCTGCAGTTTGAACTTTGAAGCATAATATATTGCAAGCAAAGCTTCTCTCACCAGCACTATGCTACCATAATTGGCAGACTACACCAATAGTTGGCAGATCATTCTGATACAGTATAATTGCTAATGCTAGGTACCAAATCTAATGCCTATACTAGAGAAGTGCATGCTTGGACTTGCTAGGTGTGGGGGACTGCCCGTTCCTGCTACAGTAACATCTCGTAACAATGCTCTAGAGCCCTTTCTTAGTGTGTACGGTCACAACAATCATCGCAGATTAAGAATGCGGTGCAATGTTCAGAGTTCACTTTTAGCTCCGTCGGAATGTACAGTTAACCCGTTGTTGTTGTACCATAAGGAGTACAGCGCTGCCCAACAATGTTAGGACTGACGAGTGACGACCATCGCCTAGGTTTCCAGAAAAGCACCCGTCACCTCCAATTCAAGTGCTACACCGCATAATTCGTACCCTCTCCCTCCCCATTTCCCAGTTCCCACAAGTCAACGCGCAATAATGCATCCCCCAGGTCGTCGGAACGGAATCGGCCCCTTCGCACAGGCTAAACTAAAGCGGGCACGGCGCATCAGGACTCAGGAATCAGCAGCACTCAGAGCCGGAGACGGAGAAGCGGCGCTGCTTACCTATGCCGGAGGCACCGCCGGTGACGAGCGCCGACATCCCGGGCTTGAGCTCCATCTCGCCCGCGGGGAGGAGCTGCTGCCGATGAGTCCGACTCTCTCGCCCTCTACCCTGCGACGGACGGAGATCGCGTGCAGTCGCTACTGCGACCCTAAACCCTGCACGCGAGTCGGAGAGAGAGACGAGGCCGAACTGAGTGGGAAAGGAGACGAGGCCGGCCTCGTTTATCTCGTGGCCGTGTCGCTTCTCGGTTCTCGCTGAATCGCTGTGCCGGTTACGGGGGCGTTTGTTTCCGCTTATTTCCAGCTTACCCGTGGAAACAAGTTATAATCCCACCTAAATATCCCGTTTAATTTTCTCTTACCACCCAAACTGCTTAGCCCACAATCCAGAATACAACGTGGACTTCGATTTCCCATGACGCGGCCTGGAGGGCGCTTAGCCAGCAAGCGAACCAATTTTCCCCCCACATACCCCTCCTCTCCACTTACACCCCTACCCTCCGACCCCGCACCTCCATTCGCGACGCGCCTCTGCCGCACGCGCCTCCGCCTGCTGTGCCAGCTCCCCCAGCTGTGCCGCCTCCCGCGCGCCAGCTTGCCACCGCCACATCCGTGGCCTCCGTGTCCCTGCTCACCGCTCAGTCCTACCATCCTTCTATCCAAATCTGAGCCACCGGCTACCGTCGTTCCCCGCAGGCGTCCGCGATCGGTCTAGTGGTGCCCATTCGGCCTCTTGTTCGCCTGAAGGCCACACCAAGCTCCTCCGAAGGCGACGCCTTCCCTCCGGTTGCATTTGTATCCCTATGCTCCCAAGAGCAATGTAAAATTTCTATCACTGGATACACTGAAATAGATGGATGCAAAGTAGTATTCCTTGGTCTAATTGCTTCTCAGTACATTCAAATGGATTGCTCAAATGGCACAGAGATAGTTGCATAGTAGTAGTTCTTGATTTATGCTGCACTCAGTACTATGAAATGGATTGTTGCTCTCAGTACTATGAAATGGATTGCCGCTCTCAAATGGCAGATGGATAGCTAGTTCATTAATTTTATTGCTTGTTCATGATCAGTAACCAAGACTGTAGTTATATTTAATTGTACAATATTGTAATTATATTTTAGATGGAAAAGTCGTCAATGGTTGTGGCAAAATGGGATTCATTTGTCGCGAAGGCTTTCAATAACATTTGTGTGGAAGCAGTCCTTGCTTTTAATCAGCCGCAGCAATGTTTGAATGCGGTGGGATATGCAAATCTTGTTAGAAAGTTTTATGAGCGTACCAAGAGGCCATACAATGAAGGACAAATGAAAAACAGGTGGGATATACTGAAGAAAATGTATACCTAACAGAAGACTTTGAACTTGAGAGCAACCGGATTGGGAAGAGATCATTGGTTGTATTGTGGCTGATGATAAATGGTGGGAACAATAAAATGCGGTGAGCCCACTAACACTCCCATAAGAGATAGTTCACATACACTTGTTTGGTTTCAACATAATAGCATGCTGTTTTGGTTATATTTTATAGGCTATGCAAGACTGTGTACGGTTCAAAACAGCCCCACTTGAGTATGAGGATCAGATGCGAATCATGTTTGAAGCTGTCATTGTTACAATGAGACTTCATATGTTCCAAGTGGTGATGGCAATGTTAATCAATATGATGTTGCTAATGCTGAGGCAACAGTGATAGGGAGGCACCTAAGGCCCCAACAAGATCTAAGAGGAGAGCTAAAAAAAGGCCAGCTCCTAGTTCCCCTAAAGGAAAGAAGAAGAAGACTTTTAGAGACCAGTACATGAAGCGTTTGGTCGATGCATATGAGTTGAAAGCTCAAAGTAGTAAACATTCAGCTACTTCACAAGTTGTTGATCACGTTAAAAATGAGATTGAAAATATGTTGGATCAAGTCATCAAGGATGGGGCTGAGGAGGGGAGTGATAAACACTTCTATACCACACAACTTCTTAAAAAAAGGAGAACCGTGATGTGTTCATTACATTGAAAACATCAAATGGGAGGTTAAATTGGCTGAGGAGGGCTTGGAGATAAGGAAGGAGCACTAGGATTTTGCATTAGTGTGTCATTTCTCTTTCATTTCCTTATATTGTGTGAGACATTATTTCATTCTCCTAAGTATGTTGTGTGAGACATTATTTCATTTTTCTAAGTATGTTGTGTGAGACTTTGTACCATTTATCAGTTGTGGTGTACTAATAGAAATTCATCTGATCTGGTTAGTGCTTTTTGACAGGCTTGCATTTTTTAATGAGTACCTCTAGTGCGGCTAGTGAATGTGAAGGCAACAATGACTCTGATCATACCATGGATGTTGGATGAGTCTGATGATACTGATGATGATTATATAGTGGTAATGCTTGGTCTGAACTACATGACATCCTCGGTATGAACAAGAAGAAGATTACTACTACGATACCAAGGATGAGTGGAATCCAATAGGTTGAGTTGCAACTACAAGATCCAGTGTAGTACTTTAACATGTTCAGAATGAGAAGGTCAATTTTCTTAAGCCTTCATGACACCTTGGTACAAGATTATGGATTGAAATTAAGTAGACAATTTTGTAGCAAGGAAGTATTAGGAATGTTTCTATGGGTTTGTAGTGCACCTCAATCTTTTAGGCAAGGCAAGAATAAATTTGGTCGCTCGTTAGAAACTGTCAGTACAAAATTTGAAGAGGTTCTTGAATCTGTCATGAGATTAGCTTTTGACATTGTGAGGCCTAAGGACCCACAATTTCCTACGGTTCATCCTAAACTACAAGAAGTAAGGTTTTGACCTTATTTCAAAGATTGCATAGGAGCAATAGATAGTATCCATATACATGTAATTGTGGCATTAACTGGTCAACCGAAATACATTGGCCGGCATGGATATGCTTCACAAAATGTCATGCCGGTACGTGACTTTGATATGTTGTTCACATTTGCTGTCACTGGTTGGTCTCGTTGTGTCCATGACACTCGTATATTATTGGACACACTTCTCACGTACAAGAAACAATTTCCACTTTATTTTCCAGGGAATATTTGCTCATTGTGATATAACATATAAATGTACCATGCAGGCAAGTATTATCTTGTTGACTCTGGATATCCTAATAGAAAAGGATTTCTTGCACCTTACAAGGGACAGAGGTATCATATTTTTGAATGGCAGCATGGTCAGCATCCGGTGGGATCGAAAGAAGTGTTTAATCATGCATATTCATCCCGTAGAAATGTAATTGAGCCATCATTTGAAGTTCTAAAGATGAAGTGGCGCATTCTCTTGAATTTGTCTAGTTATCCAGTTAACACGAAGTTTCCAAAATTATAGTTGCTTATACGGCCCTTAACAATTTCATTAGAGATAGTGTCGTACATGACGTGGATTTTGAAGAGGATTTTGAGAAAGATGATGCAATCCAACCCAACCTAGCACAGATGGTGGTGGTGCTTTAGGAAATGACATGGATATGGGTGCATTGCGTGATGCTATTGCTGTCGCTACGGTTTCGTGATTTGTTGTTATACCCATCATGAATGTTTCCATACTAGACCGATCTATTATATAAATTTCATATTATTGTAATGCAATTTCTATTTAACAAACTCCAGAGATATTAGAATTATTATCTTCTCTTATTCACAACAAAAATGAGCTATTGTCAGCCTCAGGGGTATTCAGGTCATTTTACCAGTTAGGACTGACAATCGACACAAAATAATCAGGATTGCCAAACACCCAGCTTATTTAGATAGCAGATTCTTCAGACATACTTGCCAGATAAGCGGTTCTAGAAAAGCGCATACAAACAGGGCCATTATGCATCGAGCAAAAAGTTGGAGATGGTGAAGAAGCAGCCCGTGCTGCCGATTCAACGAAGGTATTTGTGAAGTAAAAGTACAAGTGAAACGGTGTAGGATATATTCTTGCTCAACCAGGATCTTTTACTTTTTTCTCATTCATGCACATTAACCTGGTTTAGGGGGTGTTTGGATCTTTAGTCCGGACTAAAATTCATGTCACATCGAATATTCGGAGGTTAATTAGGAGGACTAAATATGAGCTAATTATAAAATTAATTACACAGATGGAGGCTAATTTCCGTGATGAATCTATTAAGCCTAATTAATCCATCATTAGCACATGTTTACTGTAGCACCACATTGTCAAATCATGGACTAATTAGGCTTAATAGATTCGTCTCGCAAATTAGCCTCCATCTACGCAATTAGTTTTGTAATTAGTCTATGTTTAATACTCCTAATTAGTATATAAACATTTGATATGACAGGAATTTTAGGAGCTCCTAAAGAACCAAATGGGGTCTTAGTTTACTGCTATTGCAATCGTAGTGGCCAACTGCTTTGGATGCTAAACTCCCTAAATTCTGGTTGTGAATGTTGACATTTAAATTACGCTGTTCTACAACAGACACCAGAGATAGCAACACAGAAAAGGTCCACGCTTGACATGACAAGTTATGCCCAGTGAAGACGGTTGGCCTGCATGGTTCAAAGTTTTGTTTCTAGCTCTCTCCCGCACCTGAGCAGAAGTCCGGGACAGGAGAGATTTGGAAGAAATTTTGGGTTGGTAATTTCCTTTTTTTAATCGACCGTGCCTTAGTACGTGTACGTATTTCATTAGGAGGAAAGCAGTTTACACATACAATTCTTGATGCAGCCAAACAGGATTGGACCAACACAAGAGCACAAATGACTAAAAGTAGAGAAACAATGAAAAGAGAGTACAACGAAACTCACAGCCGATAGCAAGAAAAGAGAGAAGAACCCACACAACCAAGCCAACAACGACCAACACACCTGAACCTGCAATGGGGTACACTGATGACAAGATCACCCAAAGGTAGCCCACACACAACATAGATGGCAAAGCATCCACCAAGCATCACCCACGGCAGCAAAGTATCCGCCCAAAACAAACAATGGTGGCAAAGTATCCACCCAAGGCAATCAATCCATCCAGCACGACCTGAAGGCAGCGGCGGCAAAGTATCTGCCAACGAAGAGCAACGGTGGCCAAGCATCCACCAAGCATCACCCACGGCGGGAAAGTATCCACTCGAAACAACGGTGGCAAAGCATCCACCCAAGGCAATCCATCCAGCACGACCTGAAGGCGGCGGCCGCAAAGTATCCGCCAACGAAGAGCAGCGGTGGTCGCATCCACCAGACGACATCACGACAGTTATCCCAGCGACCAAGGCAACGATGTTCAAGTCAAAGCGAAGGTAGGTACAGAAAAGCCACTCCCAGGTAGAGGTAACGAAGGCCACCAACACCGCCCTGACGAATCCCGGGGTCCCAACGAGCCCGAAGGAAGGTGGTATGAGTAGCACCGGAGGTAGCGCAATGCACACCAGACGACACCTCTGAGGGGGACGACGCCGCTGGCGCCGCCGTCACCCGACCATCACGGTCTAGGTTTTCACCTGTAAGGCTTAACCGGTCAAAGGGAGGGAGGGGGAGAGGGCAGCGATCGATGCCTCTAGGGAGGGATACGGCGCCCAAGGGTGTCATCATCGTCAACTCGCAAGCAGGCAAAGGCTTACGCCTAGAACCCACTCCCCACCCCCACCCAAAGCATGCCGCTGATAGTCCCGCACCGCGTCACCAAATGCCGCTGCACCAGCAAGCACCCACACCGCCACGGCCACCACCACACGCGAATGGCAGGGAGGCGGTCGGCAATGGCAGCCACAGACCTATCACCATCACCCTTGGCGGGGGGGGGGGGGGGGGGGTTTGTCTGCGACGGGGAGGGTGAGGGTGGCGAGCCCCTCTGACGATGGCAGCTCCCTCCGACCAGTGGCTGCCCGGGACCAGGAAGCCCAGATCTAGGGTCGAGGGCGGCAAATCTGTAGGCCGGTAGGCCAAGGAAGGCCCCACCGAATGAGGAGGGAGCGGGCCCCTCCAGCGACGGCGACACCCTTCGACCAGTGGTTGCCCGAGCCCAAGAGAGCATGGATCTGGGGCCAAGGGCTGCGGATCTGCAGGCCAGCAAGCCATGGCAGCCCTCACTGACGGGGAGAACGGTGACAGGAGGAGGAAGAAGCGACCTTGAATCATGGGTTCATGGCGTGTGCGAGTGAAGAGAGGAAAGGAGGGTTGATTTATGGTGTGTGAGTGAAGAGAGGAAAGGAGGGTTGATTTATGGTGTGTGCGAGTGAGGAGAGGAATGGAGGGATCAGGGAGAGAAGAGGGGAGGAGGGGAGCCGCCACTGCCGCCCGGCGGCAGCTGCTGACAGGGCATGTTGCTAGCAGCGGCGGCGCTATCGTCCTCCGACTCGCTCGAGGGAGGGCGACGTGGAGGTCCAGGAGTAGTTTTGGAACAAATAGGCTTTTGGTAATTTACTTAGAACGCTGCCATTTGTGAAACATCTTTCCATTCCAGAATCCTTCATCATTTCCTCGTGGATGCTTACAATGATCCCAGAATCTGGCAGAGACACCATTTGATCCTAGACAAGTTTTACACATTGTGTGGAAGTGGAACGATATCACACGGTTGCAGAGATCACCTTTTCCAATAGGATCCTAATCTCTGGGATTATAAACTTATCTAATTTCCATGTCCATGTTTGCCCTTTAGCAAAGTCGTACATCTTATAAACTATGCACAAAACTGCGCTATACACCAACATATGCAAATTATTCAGTTCTTACCCCTGGGGAAATGCAGTGTGTTAAGTCACAGGCAGGGAACAAAGAACAAGAAGGGACTCAGGGCTGTACGTGTACCTATAACAGCCTAGCCTACTTTGCGACCGTGGACGACAATTGACGTCATTGTCCATAGGTTATAGCTTAGCAATGATCTGACTGTATGATGGATCGATACACACAACAACCTGAAATGATCCAAATGGAATTTTGTAAGTCGCATCAAATGGACAATAATAGCTTATAGTTTTGTTATGAAACTGGTGCTACCTTGCCAACACTCTTGCCAGAATGAAGATATTCTACTGCATCTGGCACCGAAGCAACACCCAGGAACTTCTTGGGGTCTAGGGAAACCTGTTGTATGTGGTATGGTAGTGTGACATGAAAAGACAAGTTAATAATGGAAAAAATTAATAAAAAAAGGGATAAACTTAAAATTATCCCATGAATTTATGAACCATCACTGGGTAAAATATTCGAGTGAGGTAGTTGTCTTGTTTTTTGAGGGAAAAAGAGTGTGTTGTCTTGTTATTTCTGTTTTCCTAAACATACTTAAATTGTTATAACTACGAAGCATACCTTTAGCTTTCCAGAGGCATACAGGTCAAAAAGTTTGTCAAGATGATCTTGCCACAGATGAGCATACTGAACAAGGAAAAATCCAGCCTGCAATTGCAATGGAAAATTTTCATACTTAAAAGTTATTAACGGATTCAACATCTATAAATGTAGCTCAATCACTGTCCCATGCAGTTTCTATACTAGCATGTAACTTTGAGCAAGTACAAGTGATATAGCTACCGAAAAGTTTGGTATTCTTTATTTAAGATGAATTATAAGTTTATAATCTATATTTAGATGGAGACATTTCTCTCCTATAAAAATGGTGATGCTTTTCTGTTGCTATTGCGTCCTGAATTTGCAAAGTACTGATGAAAGCATGAATATATCATGTTGCTCTACTTTTATCCTGAATTTGCTAAATGGACATCACATTTTTACCACTACAGCAGCACAT
The DNA here is from genome assembly GCF_000263155.2 of Setaria italica. Taxonomy (NCBI): domain Eukaryota; kingdom Viridiplantae; phylum Streptophyta; class Magnoliopsida; order Poales; family Poaceae; genus Setaria; species Setaria italica. Next base: position 33,407,490 of record NC_028451.1, on the reverse strand, counting down.
CATGTCATGCAGGGATCGCATAGGCAGGACCAGCACAGACCTTGGCAACGCCAAGATCAGGCCCACATTGGCTGTTCTACAGAAACTATCCAAAGTTCAGTTAGGCAATTAATTGGATAATAAGATATCTTAATGAACACGTTTGTTAGCATCCGTTGCTTATATGAGATTGTACATCCTGCTATATTAAGATACTGCCTCTACTATCATTAGGAAGCAATAAAGATTAACCCATTCCCTCACCACAATTCTCTACTTCTCATCTACATTCTCGTGCACCATTACAGGCAGGAAGCCAGCCAAGGATTGGTCAGCAACCTTTCGCGGTCGCAGATACCTGTTGTGTTCCTTGTCCCAGGGGCGTGACACATTCAGTTTCACGTCTCAACCATAGTAAGAAATAACTGGATGCCCAACGTGTTGCAGCCGATGTACGTCAGTCCATATTATGGGCATATAGAAACTTCAACCTCTAATAGGTGTGCACTGAACGAGTATAGCCATTCTCTCTGCTAATTATGCGCTTTGCATTTTAATTAAATATAGAACCTCTCAGAACAAAGTACAAACCAAATGTCAAACTTTATTTGATGATCTGGCACCATGAGAATCTAAGCTGTAGGGTGTTGTAAATACGATAGATACATTGTCTACTGATAGATTTATTTAATGAACATCAAATATCAATGCAGTACATACTAACTAAAGAAGTTGGGTGACACATACCACCGTTTGACTTTTAGCGAGAATTTTCTCACATAGTCCAGTGTAATTCCTTGGCTTCCATCCATCCTCTCCTTGATACTGAAAACACCGAAGTTACAAATATTCAGGTATAAGCTATAAAATCTTACTAAAAAACTATTACAAGGAAAACAGGATGATGACCAAAACCAATTCAGAAAGGTGTCAACAGAACCACAATGATTAGGTAAAGTCTCCAACTATTAACCGGGTGCATAATGGGCAAATTCTTCATTAACACTTAGCACATTTCAAAATATGTCAGGAGCTTATTCTTACACCAAATTAAAAAAAAATGCAAGAATTGCCAGCACCAAATCTTCAGCTTCAATTTTCCTTAAAACTCTGAATGGTGAAGCGCAGAACAATTTTACATGTTCACCCTCAGATGTTGCCACCCTCAAATCACAATACAATAAATAAAAAGACATGGGCTTCAGGGGCGGCCAGAATTACCTGGGAGATCATACCAATTACAATGAGATGCCCATGGACTGCAAGTGCATTCAAGCACAAGTCGAACATTTCCCCACCTACAGATTCATATATGATATCTACACCTCTTGGAAACTCTTTCTTCAGAACCTGAATTCGAATATATAATAGGCACATTGAAGAAAACAAACAAGGGATCAATTTAAATGGTTGCAATCACTTGAGAGTCCAAAATGACTAATGGTAATATCAGAAATACATTACTTATAGTTTCTACAGCAACATTTGTCATTATGTACGACACAGGAAAGGTTACGCTAGTTTAAAGACAACACGACTTCGAGAGTGCATTTCAGCAAACAGAAAGGTGGGACAAAACCAAACAACAGAAACATATAGTTTACAAAATAAATATGGCACATTTATGCCAACGCAAGGATGTCATATCAAGCTCAGACACTTGACACATAAATCCTTCCATAGTAAAATCACATTCTGTTCAGTGGACGTAAAAAAAAAGGCCAATCTGAAAAAATGAAACAAGAACTCACATCTTTGATGCTTTCATTTCTGTAATTGATAACACGATCAACTCCTAAGGAGGCCAGAAGTTCAGCCTTACTTTCACCTCCGCATGTGGCTACAACCTTGTTGCCTGCTAGTTTCGCCAGCTAGTGAAGATATGAAAAGAAAAATCCAAATAAGGATATAGTTCAGACTTCAAAATAAATGGTTGCTTAGAATAATATGTATTTCTTTCGATCACAAAATGTAAGTCCACTAGGACATCGACACGGTCTTCGATGAAACTTTGGCGCGCAAGATCTTTAAAATTTCCTATTTTAAGTGAAAATAGTTATATATTATTAACACCAATCTTGTGTGTCAATCCATATAAAGTTTAGATATTGATGATCGAAGTTAAAAAAATTGACTTAGGACAAACCTAGATGGACATGGACTTGTATTCACGATCGGAGGAAGTAGACAGGAAAACAGAACCAAACATGACAACCTTCCATGTCATAAAATATCATGCTCAATGCTCAATCCAGTAAAAAGTACATGTAAGTTACCAAAGTATGTCCCTAAGAGCTAGTTAACTATGAAAGAGAAATTAGATGAAACCCAACTTAAAAGGAATAGTTATCCTGTTCAAGTTTGAAAAGTATAAAACAGTAAGTTCTTGTACCTCCTCGCAATCCATAGTAATATACTGCAATTGAGTATTACATCAAAACAATAAATCTTAGTAATGATATCAACATGGTATTAGCTGACCTGAACGGCGAATTGTCCTGTTCCACCGGCAGCTGCAGTAACTAAAACAACTTGCCCAGATGTCATTTGGCCTGCCTAAAGCCAGCAAAAATCAACCGAATCAGTCCAGGATGGAAAACAGATATTCCGTAGAAAAGACAAAGAAACCAAGCGGGTTTATATTAAGTAAACCTTTTCAAGACCAATTGAAGCAGTCAGTCCTGATGTCAACATAGCAACAACCTCCGGATCTGGTCTTGGCACCGGAAGAAGATGTTTGGCTGGAACCTTCACAAGAAAAAGGCAAAGTAAAAATCATTAGTGATAGACAAATATAACAATATTCCAAATTCCATAGGCTGGACATGATCCATTTCAAGAAGGACGGATGCTAGTAGGTAATTAGTTGTGTAATGGAAGGGCATAAAATGCAGCACCTGCGTGAATTCAGCATAGCTTCCAAAAGTCATAAGGGCCACAGGAGTGCCTACTTTGATATGATTCACTGAATCTCCGACAGAGGCAACAATTCCCACACCCTGCATACATTAAACCTCCGCATAAGAAGAAAAAAGGGCAAAAATATTAATGAGGAGATTGTAATGAAAGGTGAAAAGAATTACACAAAAATTATTCTGAGTTCACTGGAGGGACATACAGTAACTTGATTGAGTATCATAATGCCTATACAGAAAGTGGCACATGACACACCTATGAAAGAGATAGTATTATTGAATTATAACATAGGATGTGTAGTCAGGTTATAATATAAGTATAAAGCATGGTATGGTGTCTGATTTTCCCTTTTTATGGGCAAATTATACTTCATGCCATGATGCATTTGACCACATGGGTTATGCACATTCTATGTCTTACTTTTTCTAGTGCATCATGTGGAGTCATAACAACAGAACCGTTACCTTCCCGCTGTCAGTGAGATCATTTCTATGATTTTATCTCAAAAACTATCTGTTATGCTTGGGAATTATATGGTATAAGAATGATAAGTTGCCACAGAGTACAACATCTCAAAAGCACTATTCGATATTGAGAATGCTATTAGAATGGACATGAAAGCATCAATTACCTCAAAACCAGCATCAAATGGAAGGCGTGAAGCAGTTTCTTTAGGATTACCGCTAAAATAACGTCCTGAGCTGAAGTTTACCTGCAGCCATTAGAACACCAAAGGTTAATCGATGGGCATCATATCAAAAGAAAAGCAACTGAAAATCAAGTGCAAAGACTTACATCACTAGCATTTACACCAACATATATTATTTTAACCAGAGCACTGTGTGGTTCAACGGGCAATCTCAGTCGCACATGCTCAAGTCTTGTAGCGTTGCGGAAATTATGGCTTAGAGTGTGAACAACTCTACACAAGCATCGACAAGAAACAATCATTAATAAAGTAAATGCAATTTTGAATACCCCCATAAATTTTCCATCCTGTGTATCTGGCAGGCTATTGCTGTTAGAGGAATTTTCTGACGAGTGAAATGTGATAACTGACAGGCAATATAGAGTCAAAACTCAGCTTTTGTAGAAAAAACAACCTACTAGAAAATGTCATCTGCTCAACGGGTCAAGACTAAAAGAATACCAAAAAAAAGAAGGATGTTAGATCTCATATGATCAAAATCATCAATATGTCAGCTTGTGTAAAGAATAGAGGCACATCTTTCCAGCCAAGAAAATGCTGTAGTGCTATGAGAAGCATGGAACCTAAAAGTGTTTAGTTTCTGTTTAAGTAGTTGAATTAGAGTCTTAAGTTTTAACTCATGATAGAAGTGCTGGAACAGAAAAGCCAAACTAATGTGCTGGAGGCAGTCAGGCAGCTTATATCTTCTAAAAGAAAGAAACATAACATAGCAAGACTACTTACATCTTCTCAAAAAATTCAGGCGTTCGTATGCTGGGATATATGTTCTTTGTCAGCATCCTTTTTGACATGGGGTTCACCATATACTTTCTTCGTTCTTCTGGTGTTGGCCAGTATTCCATCCCTCGTCGTTTCGTTATCCAAAGGCAAGCACCAGCCTTGCTCTCATCCTGTATAAGCTCAAATGCACCTGAGGCAAAAAAAAAAAGGGAGGTTGGGAGGGGGGGGGGGGGGGTTGAAAGATGACATTACAAAAGAAAGAGAAAACATCGTATGCAAAATTTCAAAGATCCGTCAACCATATCTACCAGGGGACACCGTTTGGGTAACCATCAGTCCATCACTTGCTACAGTTCTCAAGCTCAGAAACCGAAGTGACTTAATCATGCAAGTTTAGCAACCTACCATCTACTTTATTGAATTTAGATCAATGGATCCACATGTTTAACAACAAAAAAATGTCAACAGATGTTTGTGTTAGGACAGTTCATCAGAGGTTTGCAGTAAGATGTAGTAATAATGGCACATAATTCATGGTAACAAAAACTACAAGTCGTGTAACACTTTGTTACAACTTAACAAGGTATAAAATGATGTACCATTAACAACATCCTCCATCTTCATATATCCGCCAGTAGAGTCTATAATTTTGCGGTTCAGTTGTTCCGCCATATTTGTTTGAACAAACTGCATAATCAGTACATCACTAGATCAATTCAAAAAATAATCATAAACCAACCTCATATTTGTCCCTTATAGGTGCTAATCATGATTCATCACAAAAGATGATAGTTTCTACAAAGTACGGAGATCAACTCATATAGCCCACTCTGTAGGACAAGAAACTTTTTGCAGTGTCCTACAGACAGGTGGTTTTATTTAGTGTCCTATTGACTAATTGCCCTTGATTTTAATTAATATTGTGATCTTGTCTATACCAGTTTGCCGCTAGAATTACTTAATTACTTTCACTGGTAGGGGTCAGAGGTATTGATGTCAGCAATTGTCTTTAAGATATCCATGAAATGGAGAATACAATGCTCACAACTGCAGAATTGTTCGATTTTTTTTGGAAATACAAAACCTAGAAAACGTTAAAAGGTTAGTAATAAAATACATGCACAATACTACAACAAAAGCGTATATGCAAATTATAGGACAAATGATAAATATTTGCATTCAGTAATGCAGGTTCTTAATACCTCTGGGCAGAGCACATTGACACGAACACCATGGCGTTTCAATGGAACGAGTGATCTTGTAAACATAACCACACCCCCTGCCAAGAAATGAATTAGGTCACAAATCCACAAATAAATAGACATAATTAATATCCAAATTAACCTAGTATTGCAATCTTAATTTGATGACCAGAAAGAGGGAAGGAGAAAAGGGTATATGGGATCATATACCTTTTGTCGCACTATATATGGGATCCAAAAACATAGGATAAAGGCCTGCCGCTGAACCAATATTTATTATGACACCAGGTTTCTTTTGCGATCGCATTATTTGACTCTGATGATTAGAAATTAAACCATTAGTCATTTGAATGTGGCATTTGTGACAATTAATAACATGATTCAAGATAGTTGGACAAAAATGAAGAAATGAATCTAGAACAAAAGGCAAGCCTGTTTTGCCTATTGTAATTTATCCAAAATGATATCCTACTTTTTGCTCTTCAGGAAACCCTGAGGACATGCTAAATGTAACAAAACTATTACTTCCCTGAATCAAAATAAAGTTATATTTTGGGATGAATGCAGTTAAACTTTGTTAAATAATGGCTATCAGTGTATCAAGAATATGTTTAGGAAAATATGTTTACAAATACATAACTAGATACAAAAAAATTGCATGTCAAGATGTGCATCAACAAGTCATAATATGTAACTTTTACTGGCACCACAGTTGCACCTTGGTAACCATGTCGCTGTAAAAAATTATACTTATTTTCTCTAGTGTTATCCAATAATAAAAGCAAAGAAAGGTCAATCCAAAGATTTTATCTTGAAAGTATTGTATCAACAGACAACATTAACATAGGTGCACTTTTTAATCATTTGATATCTACATGTCTAAAAATAATAAAGGCCGCACAATAACAGCAATTACTGTTAGTACAAATTAACAATTTGAGTTACTGAAAGATCAAATTGGCAAATATTTTCCAACAATTAACAGTAGACTTACTGCAATGCGAGTACCATCAATAACAGCAACAAGGTTCACATTTACAGCATGCCTCCATGTTCTAGCTCCATCAGATATATCATCATAAACTAGTGTTCTATTGGCAATTCCAGCACAATTGATGCAGATATCTAGTCCACCATACATGCGTACATGTTTCTCAAAAGAAGCAGCAAGATTATCTGCATATAAAATGCTGTATCTTTAAGATCATGGTACACCTGAAAGCTCAAGTAAAGTTGTGCTTTCGGTTAAACTTTTAAAGGTCTAAAATCCTTACCTGCATTACTAACATCACACTTAACAAATATAGAAGATGGGACTCTAAGATCTCTATGAAATTTGCTATTTTCCTTTTGAACTAGCGTAGCAACTTCTCTCCCATTTTCTTCTGAGAAATCGACAACAGTCACAAATAAACCTTTCTGTGCAAAAGCAATGCAAAGTGCTTTCCCTGAAAATAGAAAAATAAACTCGGTTAATACATTGGAAGGTATCCATATAGCCTGTTGAATCGAAGGGATACATTTAGCCCAAAAGAGGGAGCAGAAGCTACCACAAAATTTTCCTCAGATTAAACTAAAGGTGTAAGATCTAGACGATTATCAGTGTAGTACCAAGCCTATTCATTAAGAGTACAGTCTGATTCTATGGTCAAATTGACACATGGGTGCTAGTACAATCTATATCACTGCACTTGCCAAATGCCAAATTTTAGTCCCGTTTAAACTATCCACTACTTGCAGTTGCAACCTTGCCATCTGGGACTTGCCAAACAAAGAACCTTGCTACCAATTACATGCCAGCTCCTGGAAAGTTTTGAGTATTTGGTTTTGCTGTGGACAGAGTTTGTTGCATGGCTGCATGTTAAATGATGTGTAGTGCCAAACAAAAAAAACGAATAACTCTATTGGGCTACTTTATTTCCAGCAAACCTGCAGTCTGAACTTTGAAGCATAATAGATCACAAGCAAAGCTTCTCTCATAAGCACTATGGTAATATAATTCGCAGACTACTCCAATAGTTGGCAGATCATTCAGATACGGTATAATTGCTAGGTACCAAATTTAGTGCCTACAAGAGAAGTGCATGCTTGGACTCCTAGGGGTGGGGACGACTGTCCGTTCCTGCTACAGCACCATCTGTAACAATGCTCTAGAGCCCTTTCTTAGTGTGTACGGCCATAACAATCATCGCAGATTAAGAATGCTGTTCAAAGTTAACTTTTAGCTCTGTCTGAATGTATAGTTTACCCATTATTGTTGTACCGCAAGCAGTACAGCGCTGCAGTTACGCACCCTGCACAACAATGCTAGGACTGACGACCATCATCTCCAATCCATAGGTTTCCAGAAAAGCACCCGTCACCTCCAATTCAAGTGCTACACCGCATAAATCGCCCCACTCCCTCCCCATTTCCCACAAGCCAACGCGCAATAACGCATCCTCAAGCTCGTCGGAATGGAATTGGCCCATCCGATCAGGCTAAATTAAAGCGGGCACGGCGCATCAGGACTCAGGAATCAGCACTGAGAGCCGGAGAGGGGGAAGCGGCGCTGCTTACCGATGCCGGAGGCGCCGCCGGTGACGAGCGCCGACATGCCGGGCTTGAGCTCCATCTCGCCGGCGCGGGGGGTGGTGGGGAGCGGGCGATGAGCTGCTGCCGAGGCGTCGTGGGGTTGAAGGCGAGAGAGTCAGACAGAGAGACGCAGATCGGGAAGAGGCGATTGGGTAGCGAAGGTATAGGGCCGGCACACGGAACTGCCGAGGCCGAAGTGGGGAAGGAGACGAGGCCGGCGGGGTTTATTCGGCGCCGCTCTCCTGTTTATCTCGTGGTCGTGTCGCTTCTTCGTTGTCCCGGTTTCCGTCCCCATTTCCCGCTGCCTCGCCGCCTCGGCGTGACAGCTCCGTTATTGGAAGCTGACAGCTGAAGCACGCGCCGGGTGGGCGCCGGGCACACCAGAGCCGTGCTCCAACGGCTTCACTTCCCGGCCGATAGTTTGCGGTTGGGCCGATCGTTCTATCACCAGTTTGTGATTGCATTTGTCACGAACCCAAACAATCGATTCCAGCCTTTTCAAAAAAAAAATGATTCCACAATTTGCAGCACAAGAACAGCAAAAGGAAGTACAAGAGCTGAGCATGATTCAGAGTTTATGGAAGCTTCTAGAAGGGTCTACACGCTAATAGTGCATGGGAGGAGGAGGAAGGAAATAGGGGTACATCGAGTACAGACTGTTGTTCAGGTATTTCAGATACATGATTGTGTGTGCAGTGCAGCGCATTTTGCCTAGGTGACAAACTTCAAACCCTCTAAACATTTGGTGCGGATTACCAGTGAGCAAAGATGTGTCAACCGGATATCATTTAACATCAGAGAGGTGCAAGTTTCATGGAGTTCTAGCGGTTTAGAGTTTTAATTTGTATCTTGTTACTTTGGTAGTATGTTTCATTACCGTCACTTGTGCCACTCCCAATCGAGTCGGTCGTACCAAAATGACCAGGGCCAATGGGAGGTTGGCAACATGAGTTATTACACAAAAGTTGGTTGTTTGTAGCTTGCCATACTGTTTTTTTAAGGAGCAACGGGGATCATTAGACGACGCTATATTACACAAAGTTCAGAGCACCAGGATTCAAGCGGAAGAATGTGTATGTTCAAGCTCGATTCAAGCCCTGTTTTGTAAGACATATTTTTTGAGACTAGTTATCTAGTTCCGATTTCAAGTGTAGGTAGAAGAAGTAGTACCCGTGGAGAATAGACGTCATGTCAAAGAACAACAAGAAGAAAGGGGATGTTTTTTAATGGGAACAAGGAAATGTTTACAGCTATCGTGATATAAATCTTCTTTCATTCCTTGTACCGAGAAGAACTTCCGATAAAAACAAGAAACAAAAGACCGATCGAGCAGCATGAACATGTACATACGAGGGGTACTAGCCCGGTAGCCCCACTACTACCGTTAAAAACGACACCATTCTGTTAAACTAAACTGGATTTATAAGATAGCATTAGCATTAGCTGGGATAGCCTTTTGCCTACGCATACTCCCACTTCACTGTCTTAGCAAGTCCGTACAAAACGGTACAACTGTACAAGTACCGTTGAAAAATGGCGCCCCTCTCATCCTACCTCCATTTGGAGCTTGCCGTCTGCATCGCCGAAAGAAAACCAAGGACTCCAACATTGATGAACCTCCGTTACAGGCTTACAGCTATTCAGCCTTTGCATCACATCACTTAATTAACAACCATATAACGCATTAGCTCATCCACAATCAGTTTGGTTAACGGAAAAGCTGGAGGACGAACTGAATGGCCATCATCAACTCCAACCGTCCCGAAGCCGGACCGTTAAGTCGTAGCCACAAATCCTGATTCCTGAACGCCTCAGCTTTCTACACGAACACAAGCAACAGGCTGAGCACGACGCGGCTCGCGGCGGATCCGGCGGGCACACGTGCTGCGGCCGCCGCGCGCTCGCTGGACGGCAATGGGCCTGCCGCCTGGCCGCCGTTCTTGGACTATCTTCCCAGCCATCCATGATCCATCCCGGGGAGGACGGGGCCTCGGTGCATTTTTCTAACGTTCCATCCAATGCATAATGCACACCAGCCCACACCCACCTGGGGCCTGGGGGAGTCGCTGAGAGCAGGGGTTGGCGGGTCGCATTTCGGAACGTGCTCCACCTGTTCACCGTCGTCGTCAGATGATGGGCGCGAGGCAACCGTGGCCTGATCGGTTTTGTCCCCGCCGATACGTCCGCGGGTGCGCCTGACCCCGTCAAACGAGACCAGGCTCCCGTCGCAGCCGCGCCCACGAGCCAAGCCGGCCTTCTCGGGTTCTCAGACGCGCCAGCTCAGCGCGGCGCCTCCAAGGCCCACGCCGAAACACATGGAGGAAAAGCGGGTTGGATTGGAAATTTTACACCTCGCAAGTGAGAGAGGGGGCCACGGGAAACGGCATCCCAGATTCACAAGGCCAGGCCGAGGCCGCTACGCCGGGGCGCGCGAGAGAAAACGGAGTGGGAAGCGAAGCACGATAGGAGAGATCGCAACCGAGCCAAAGCCGTATCAAAACCGCATTGCGTGTTGGTGCTGATAAAATCGAAACGGCTGCGCGCCGATCGAGCGATCCCTCCTCCTCCTCCCCTCCAGACCTCCTCATCACCCTGAGTCCCTGACTGACCTCGTCGTCTCCTCCAATAATCCAGGTCGCCCCCGTCCGTGTCCCAGTCAATCGCGTCCGCGCTCACGCACCGCGTGGCGGCCACGATCGGGGGGCTCCCGCTATATCTGCGGGGCCACGGCGCTTTTCCTCGAGCGATCCTCTTTCCGGGGGGGTTCGCTTGTTGCGACCGAGCGCGCGGGCGAGAGCCGATAGCTAGCTACTAGTAGCCGCCGCCCGAAGGCCAGAGTCCCCCGTGTGGGTCATCTGTGAGGGTTTTGAGGTGGGAGAGGCTCGTTCGGTCGATGGCGATGGCGGCGGCGCCCGCGGTGTCGCCGGGGACGGTGCCGCTGGGCGTGCTGCTGCGGCGGGAGGTGACCAAGGAGCGGATGGAGCGCCCCGACGTGCTGTGCGGGGAGGCCAGCCGCAGCCGCAAGGGCGAGGACTTCACGCTGCTCCGCGCCGACGCCGGCCGCCGCGTCGCCGGGGACCCGTCCACCTCCTTCTCCGTCTTCGCGGTACACCCACATTGCGCTATCTAGTCTCCCGTCCTCTTGTTCTGACTGCGTCCAGGAGGGCCTGGCAATGGCAAGTAGAGATCGCGTTCGCCTCCCTGGAGTTGTGTGTGGTTTTGGACATGCAGCAGGGCTCTCCCTCCTTGTACGTGCCTGTCACTACGCGCTTGCTTTTCGCCTTTTCCGATTGGCATAGTTGTTCCAACTTTTTGGTCAAGGGAGAAAAGGTTGCTATCACTTTTTTGTTTTGAATGGAGGAACAGTGATGCTGCAAACATCATGCATACGAAATGCCTGACACCTTTGATCCTACTCCGTAGTGATGATCATGGTTAATTTGAGTTTACCCATGTTAGTCGTGTCCTATTTTTGTGCTGTTATGATAACCATGTCAGATTTGGTTAGTGGGTGAGTGGTCGTATTCTACTGGGAAGCAGACGATGTACAGTGAACTCCTATATCAATCATATTTTGATCTGTTGTGTTTTTGTGATAGCTATCAGATGATACATTGTTGATCACTGTGTTTTCATAGCTATTTGATCATTGATCACTGTGTTTTCTGGATATTAATTTGACCGTTGATCACTGTGTTCTGTTGATAGCTGTTTGATGGGCACAACGGATCTGGAGCTGCCATATACGCGAAGGAGAATCTGCTGCACAATGTCTTGCGTGCCATTCCTACGTGCTTGAGCAGAGATGAGTGGCTTGCAGTGCTCCCACGTGCGCTTGTTGCAGCGTTTGTCAAGACGGATAAAGATTTCCAGAGGCTAGGTAATAAATCAGCCCTGTTCTTGTTCAGCTTATGATATTTAACACAGATAGCACATGTGTTAGTCTTATTTAGTAGTCTTTCATTAAACAGGCACAAGTTGCACATGTTTTTTTCCTACTTTTTGAAAGCCAAGGCAGTGCACATGTGTTTATCATTTATCACTTTCTGCTTTAATACGGAATAGAATATGTGAGAACCTTGTAGTTTAGTTCAGATTTGCTTGTATAACTGCCTTTTCCTGTTTGCATGTCTTTTAGATACCTGTAAAGATTAGTTTCACCCTTTTCTTTTCTGATGAACTGTTATATTTATGGTTTCAGCCGGAACTTCTGGTACAACTGTGACATTTGTGATTGTAGACGAGTGGGTTGTAACGGTAGCATCTGTTGGTGATTCACGTTGCATACTAGAATCTGCTGATGGTTCTTTCTACTATTTATCTGCTGATCATCGTTTCGACTCCAACCCTGATGAGTAAGTTTTGCCACTGATGTATATCTATTGATATTTGTGGGATTCTTAGAATGTGCTTATTTTTCTAGGGTTGAACGAGTAACTGCATGTGGGAGTAAGGTTGGGAAAATGGATATTGTCGGTGGCCCAGAGGTTTGTGGTTCATCCTGAATACTTTGTGTGCTTAAATAAGGATATATAGTGGATGTTTGGTGTATAACTTTCCATTGCCTGCAGTCACCATGATTTAACTGTCAAATTTGTGAATTTAATTAGGGAGATATCTTATCTTATCTCAGAGACTGCAAGTTCTCCTTTATCTATGCACCGATTAGCATTTTTGTTCAACACATTCTATGGTTTCCTTGTCTACGTCAATAATTCTATCCTATATCTGTTAAAATGTGTTGGATTTATAGATTGTATCTGTTGCATTTTCAGGTTGGTCCTCTGAGATGTTGGCCAGGTGGCTTGTGTCTATCTAGATCGATAGGGGATTTTGATGTTGGTGAATGTATCATCCCTGTTCCACATGTTAAGCAAGTGAAGGTTTGTTCATCTCATTTGAAAGCTCTGTTCTGCACCTCACCTGCCTTGTTCCAAACATGGCCTGTGACCCTGCCAACTTAAGTTCTTGGAGATGGCTTTACCTAAAATGCCACAACATTACAACCATTTAGTGTCATCTGGTTTTAATTATGACATCTGCAGTTCGCACTCTCTAACCCTGCCTGTGATGCTCTTTGATCTTCTAATCATGCATGTTTTCATTACAGCTTTCCAATGCTGGAGGCAGAATTATCATCGCAAGTGATGGTGTTTGGGACGATTTGAGTTGTGAAATGGCTCTTGACTGTTCTCGCGGGTTCCCATCAGATGTAGCTGCCAATCGAATTGTTAATGTAACTCTCATATTTTACCTAAAGAAAAACTCACAATATTTCTTTGATTGATCACCACAATTTCTGATCCTCAACTCGTAATATTTTATACTATTTAGGAAGCAATCCGGCCAAGAGGAATCAGGGATGATACTACTTGCATCGTAATTGATATACTACCTCCAGAAAAATTAGCTCCAACTCCTCCTAAGAGGCAGGGGAAAATTGCGTTCAATAATATGTTTCGCAAAAAATCTCCAGATGTGCCCTTTAAAACAGATAGTGAATATGCTGAACCAGACGTGGTGGAAGAAATATTTGAAGATGGCTCTGCAATGCTTTCTAAAAGGTAACATGCAGTGAGCTTAACAGTTTCCTTTTTCAAATTCTTCACTTGCACTATAGTTTGGGCATCATGTATTTCTAAAAGTAAAAAAACATAATTGCATAAATTTATCATAAAAATATAGTTGGGCTTTCCTTGCAATTGAAAGACAGGTACTAGCATCACTATAAATTGTTATGGAGGTGTCGGTATGTGTACCAGTGCATCAATGTAGAGTAGATATGGTCCCTATGATTATGTCCATGTGTTTATGGCAATGAAAGAGACTTTTTTAGCTTGCACACACTCAGCTAGTGTAATTGCAATGGTTATCCAGATCTTGTACTCCACATGATTGTCCCATATGAGCAACATCAGATCTTGCTGTCTGCTAAAGAATAGCAGGACTTATAGTAATTATTGGAAACAGAAAGTGAGTTGGCATTACTGATTGATGGTATCTGCCACACAGCCCCATTTTTGTTTCCTTACATGTTATATATGATCAGGGTTGTCTGCTGATTCCTTTCCCAATCCCCGCAACCTTGGATCCTCTTTCTTATGATCATTGTTGTTCTGAAACCATCCAGATCTTGGTTGATCACACATACTAGTTTTTGGATAATTCAATAATATCAATAGAATTTACAGTTTATATATCTTTGTAGAAGAAATATGTCACCAAACCAAAAATATTGATCTTTCTATGGTTTCCTTTCACTGTTGAGCTAAAGGGGTTCTGTAGTTGAAATGAATAAAAGGCAGAGTGCATATGCTTCATACATTATAGTACCGTCAATTCTGATTCTCGTTTGGGTCCTAATAGGAATTGAAAATAAGAAATACACATGTAATCGTTTGGGTTTCAAGATGTAGTCCCTGGTAGCAATCAACAGATATTTTGTAAAATGCTCATGAGAAGCAAATCCCTTGTTATTAACATCAAACATTATATTACATTTTTCCACTTGCTTTAGATCTCACACGTAATCATTACGTGCAGGCTAACCACCGGATATGCACTTGAGAAAAATTTTGGGCGCTCTAGTTGTGCAGTTTGTTTGTCACGGTTGAAACCTGGGCAAGGGATTTCACTGCATGCCAACCCACTGCAATATGGAAAACTACAAGGTTGGCAAGGTCCTTTCCTGTGCCATGTCTGTCATGATAAGAAAGAGGCAATGGAGGGTAAACGAAGACGAAAAGGTATGAGAAAATAGTTTGTATATTCTCCTGTTATCTGATTTTTGCTTTGTTTCAGAATTCATATGTACTACTCTCTGTGTACTGCTATCCTGTTAGCTAACCACCGAGGTTGCTAATTTGTCTTTTGGTGCATGTTTGTCTTTGCAGATTCTTCACCAACTGTCTTTGGTCACATGTGCTAGGCCTGCCTAATTGCCGGAACCATTATTTCGGACCACTAAAGATTCTTTTATTCATAGCTGGAACCCCAGTAGTCAGCCCATAACAATTCTTTGGCTAGAATTGACCGTTTCAGTCGAGAAATTCAACGTATTTTTGACAAACAGCCTGGAGATTTATTCATTTGTTGGACTAGCATAGGAAAACCCATCTTGTTTTTCAAAAGACCACGGCTGTGTTCAGTTCAGCACAAGCTGAAAGCTGCTTCTACGGCTTCTCACTGTACAGAGGTCGTTGTCCTTGTATATAGAGCTCTGAATGATCATTGGTCTTCTTGTAATTTGTTGACGCCAGTTCACTGACGACGCCCGAGAAAAATGATTAGCCTAGCGAGGAGTCTCTTTCGAGATCCACTGGTGATTGTTTAAGTGAGTGCTCTAATAAGCTTTGGATTCTGTTGATCGATGACACTTGGATTGCCCATGCCCGTTGTTTGTTAAACACCCACTGTCAATCACCCGGAAATCAATATGACTGACTCCTGCACGTCAGACCCGTTCCAGGATACATATAGTGACATCTATCACAGTACTGCTCAATGCTCATCATGTAACTATCACCTATCCCTTCGAAAAAAAAAATCATCTATCCTTACTCTGGACCGCCTACACGCCCCTGCTCTCATCCAAATGCATCCATCTTGTCGCTTGCCCGCTCGCGCCAAACCGCCAGCCAAAGCCATTTGCCTGCCGCACTGTGCTACACCAGTGCTCGCCCCGCGCATTTTCTAACAAATCCAGTGACAAAATTCGCCCATTTTCTAAATCCAGTGACAAAATCCGGAGAAGGGAATCTCCGGCCCCTCCCGGGGATCGCTCTCCCCCCACACTGTCATTTGGCACATCCCCGTCCCAGCTTTGTCTCCTCCGAGGCGGAGGAACATGCCGGTGACGGAGCCCCACGGAGAGCGACGACGCGATCGAGGACTGCAGCTATCGCTGTGCACGGCTAGCTACGTCGTGCCAGCGCCCCCACGTACTTACTGCCCCCGCCGGGCTACAGCTCACCTAGACACCTACTGTGGATTCGCACGCGCCACCTGAGACCTGACCGCTACGCTTAACCGCCCAATTGATTTGGCGGGGGCAGCGGACGACGAGTCGATCGGCGAGCGTCACGCGCTTGGCTCACTGGCTCGGCTGATTATTAGACGGGCGGTCCGGCCCGGGCTTGCGCGGCGGGTGTGTCGCGGGCCGGAGCCGTGGCCTCGATCGCCTTCTCTGAACGCGCGACGGGGGGACGGCGAGGGATGGATGGTGTGACCGGTCGATTGGTGCCGAGTCATGTGAGCGGAGGGCGGGGGGTTGTCGTCTTGTCGATGAGCTGCTACTGCTCGTCCCGTCCACTCCCTGGGAACGAGCTCCGCGCGCGCGGCCACATGCCGGCCGCTCGTCCGCTTGTTTGGGCCTACGGACGGCCATGGGCAGCGAAGAGCTTTTGC
>NC_028451.1:33281421-33389619 GCF_000263155.2 Setaria italica | reverse complement strand
TCAGGGGGTGATAGATCAGGGTTGATCAGCTGTGTGGTGTGTCATGTATGCAGGCTTGCCCGGGTCTTTATAGGGGTGTGGTGTCAAATCCTGCCCAATAATCAAGGCTTATTAGTGCCATTGGTTTTTGGAAGGGGGGGGGGGGGGAGGACATGAGGCGAGTTTACGTGTCTGTGACAATTGGGTGATGCGGAAAACTGTACCAAAGCTATTATAGTGTGATCGCTGATTGATTGTCGACTAAAAACGCTGTGATTGTGATTTGCGAACCAAACAGAGGCTTGAGCTGACTAGCCGAGTTTGACGAAGTGCACATTTAGAAGTGAGCGCGCAATGCTCAATCGAAATGATTTCAGAAGTTGCAGAGATTCTCTCTAAAGAATGCATGACAAACGCGCCAGCAATATTAACCACCTCTGCCGGCGAGAGATGGACATCAGAAACGACAGCAGTACGGCACGCTTCTTTTCCGGTGATGTTTGTTATGTCTGCAAGCGAAACGTCATAACTGGGATTATTGCTCACAGGATTAGAGTAATCAAGAAAGATGACAACACGAGCTCGGCAACAAGGACACGGAGGAAGAGCACAAAAGTTTCCAAAGTGATAAAAGCTATTCCCGGTGGAGATTTCATATGAGTTTCATTCTCATTTAATGATGTGACGCATCAGCAAATTTGCTGACATGGCATGATAATCATGAAGAGAGGGAAGGGAGCAGTTTTATCAGGATGAAACTTTGTATGCACTGTTTCCAAGACTATAAAACATGTTGAAACTGATATCGGGGTTAGAGAGTTTCATTTCGTACGATCACGTCCAATCACATGCCTCATAATTAAATGCCATGGACAGCAAAGTGAAACTGTGCCTTGGGAGGCTTCGTTTCATTTATCAACTTAAATATCTTGTAATGACATGGCACCCACCGAGAATACCCCGTTCATCAACTGGACGACGTAGCTCCCTGGTTAGTTCATCACATCCTTTCTCAGATTTAATTGAGTTCTCTTCTCTCTGAGTCTGCCCACACTGTTCCCGTGTTCCGCAACCAGACGAAACATCCCCTCATCTGGATGCCGTACCCGTCCCAGTTGATCAGCTCGATCGACCAGATTACGCAGCAAGCAAACAGTGGCCACCATGCATGTTGCATGTCCCTTGGATGGATCATTCCGGGACCACCTGCATGTCCGAGTCATCGGGTGGTAGTGGCATGCCAGGTTGGTCCGTGTGTCCTGAGCTCTAGCTCGATCGGCGCCGGCAGCCGCAGCTGTGCAAATGACGACGGCGAGTAGGCGACGCTGCTGGTCAAGTGCTCTACAGGCTACAGCGACACCCCCCGGCTCTAATGGCGGGCGGCCAATAATAAGCAAGGGCCCTTGTGAGTGCGTGTGTGATGGACTTGTGGTTCGCTCTGCCGTCAGGTTAACAGTAGTGTATCAAGCCTGAAGTGCCCTAATAAGCTAGCTGGCGACCAGTTGCAGGTTCTGGTGGGGGTTCATCATTGGCTTTGGGCTGGGGACACGGGCATCATATCAGCATGGCCCGTGTGGGCTACGGATACACGTACATGTCAGTTGACGATCGGGGGCTATGCCGCAATTAGTGCGCGGTCCGTTTCGGATTATCGCGAAGTACTTACGTGTCGTCCGGTGGGTTGACTGGTTCGTTCAGGGCTTTATTTGAGGTCCTATAGACTGGAGTATATATGTATTTTACTAGTACGTACTTATTAGTAGTACAAGCTTGGCTACATGTCAAAAGATAGGAGCTTAATTGGCCAACCGCTGAACCATTCGTATTTCGACATGTTATGAAATCGGATTCAAATCCACCAGTGCAGCTGAAACCTGAAAGTTATCATCTGTCTTTCTCAGAAGGAAAAACAAAGGTTATCATCAGTGGATCAGACGCAGTTGTTTGAGAGGGAATGGTATTTAACGGAGGTTCTTGTTTATCTTATCATCAACGTAATCAAGTCGCATGTAATCTCATTCAACAGGTTGATTTGCGTTGCATCAGCCGTTTACTGTTTCCCCGATCATGGCGACCACATCACATCAACGCATCAGTTCGATGCCGTTTTCCTTCTTTTAATATAGTCGCTATATCAACGCCACCAGATAGTTCATTCAAGCGCTTATCTTCTCCTCCTTCACCGTCCCAAATGCCAAATTCACATAGCAAAGCTCATGCTTGCTGTTAATCACTAGCGTCCTCTGGTAGCTCTCGCCGTGCATGCACCCCCCCCCTCCCCCACACCAGCTGTCCACCTAACCTTGTCACCCACACGTACGCGTTGCGAACCCTAGCGCGGGCGCTCAAAGCCATGGACACGCCGCGGCTGCGGTCACCACGTCCACCTCAACTGTCCAGGCCAGCCCCGCCCCCGCCTCTCCCTCCCCCACCGCCGCCCCTCTCCGCCGCCACCTCCCCCTCCCACGACGGCTTCTCCTCCTTCCCCTCTCCCTTCGGCGGCCACCTCCCCCCTCTCCCCATGTCCCGCACCCCCGTCGGCCGCGTCGGCAGCGATCTCAGCCACCTCAACCACGCCAGAACAAGCCACCATCACGCCACCACGAGTAGCAAGGACAAGGACAGGGATAGGGCCAAGAACAAGGCCTCGCCTTTCTTCTTCTCAGGCCTCGGCGCCGCGTGGAGAAAGGAGAACACCATCAATACCAGCAGCAGCGACGCCGCGGGAAAGCAGCAGGCTGAGGACAAGAGGAAGGATAAGGCGAAGCGAGCGCTTGACTTGGGCCAGCGGGTAAAGAGGCACATGGCGTCCATGGTGGAGCAGCTGTGCGCCTCCTTCTCCCGGAAGTCGGAGAGGGAGAGGCGGGAGCAGCGGCGCCGGCCGCACTCGTTCTCGGGGCACGGCCCGGGCGCCGCGAGGGAGATGAGGGAGCGGGAGCGGTGGAGGCGGCGGTGCGGGCAGCTGTCGTCGGCGCCGGCGTCGCTGCGGGTGTCGCCGGCGAACAGCGGGCACCTGTCGGTGGGCGGGTCGGTGAAGGTGTCGACGTCGTCGGAGGAGAGCACCATGGAGGAGCTGCAGAGCGCCATCGAGGCCGCCATCGCGCACTGCAAGAACTCCATCTCCGTGGCCAAGCAGACGGCGGCCGGGGACGGCAACAAGCTTCAGTAAACCGTAGTTAGTAGGGGCGGCGGCGCTCGTGCGACGTATGTGCTGGCTCAACGTACGTGTGGCTTATGATCGAGCTTTGGATCGGAGATCAGAATTCCGGAAGCTGAGCGGCCGGGATTAGGTTCGATCACACGCAAGGGCATGTAAATTAAGATACGGAAGAACAGATGAAATTAAAGCAGTATACAGATATATAGTGTATTTTTCAAAACCTCGAAATTTGTTGTGAGCGCCTTTATTTTCTTGTGTTTGTACTTCGCCATCCTATAAGTAAATTTTTTAGCCACTCCTGGCTGACGATGGTGATGGGAACTTGCGTACTGTGAGTAGTGACATACAACTGCTAGGGTCCATATTCTTGTGCCCTTTTCTTTTAATTACACAGGGATGGAGAAATAGCACAATTCAGAGAAGCTTTTTTTTCCCCCAAAGATAGTTTAGACTTTAGAGCAGCTTCAATGGTGCCCAGGAACGAAGCCATGAATTTTTCTTAAGGGGTGCCGAACTAATGCAAATAATAAACAATGCTAAATAATGTTTTTTTTTCCTTTGTTACGTAGAAATCTATAAAGAGCTAAGTAAAGCCATGGCACCCCTGTTCCCCATTGCCTCCGTCTCTGATGGTGCCATATCAGCTATCTTTAGTGGATCTATCTCAGCTTCATACTTATGTGGAGAATAATCCAAGCTAATTACCATAACACCTTGTGAGTCCCACCTATAGCAAACATATCGTTTCTCCACGCAACATTCTCCTCCCTACTGCATTAGCTGCTCCAATTGAAATTATTATTTTTCATTCTTGAACCAAATGCCCAAGCGAGCACCGTGTGCTTGGAAATTTTTTTAGCCTAGTATCCCCTGCTCCAATGTATTACACAATTCCTGCTGCCTACACTACAATTCGTCACCCAACTTAAACATAATACTAAGTCCATGTGATTTGAAAAGACATCCTGGTCCTCTCACGAGTCAAGTGGTAAAACTGGCCGGTAGGCGATGAAATAAGCCAAACGGCAGGTACATTGCAACACGGTAGTATCAACATGCAATCCACGTAGGTTTTTGCTGATGTGGAAAAGAGAGCAAGGAGAGAAAAATAGGTCGTTATGAAACAACCGTGTCATAAGGTAAATTTTAGAACTCTGAGACCACTATTCTACCATTATGCGAGTTGCAGTTACCATGCAACTTACAATATTTCCTTTATTCCATCCATAAATCAAAGGATTTAGGAATACTAGAGACAACAAAAAAATAAACCATTATAGTATTTGTGTAATAAATCGTCTCAAAGTTACATGCAAGGGAGACGTTCGGGTGCTCCAGCACCTTTAGGTGCTTCCATGCTCCCACAATAAAAAACCGCCAAACAAATACATGAAAAATAAAAAAAATATTTATGCATAGATGATGCAAGGATCTATGTGCATGTGAAATTTTGTGTTGAACAAAATTTTGTGCAAGGAGAAACAAAAAAGAGAAATCAGCCTATAAATAGTGCAGGTTGTGCTATTTCTCTGAGACCCTCGACTGTTTACGGGCTTATTTCACTTTTTTTCCGCCTCGCACAAGCATCCGTTGCAACTCAAACTTTGCATGATGGTAAATGCTTGCTTGTTATTTTATGTTTTTGGTGCAATTTTTCATATGCATCTAATAATTTTTTTTCAACAGGAGTACGGGAGCATGGAACCCGCGGGAGTACACGAAGTGTTCTCGTCGTTGTCAATGCAGCCCACACGCTCAAGATGGATGACCGGAAATCGGCCTACTAGACAAGTCTTGACTACTTGCTTGTCTTGGGCGGTTGGGCCTAGTTTTCAGTTTCGTCCGATCCACAAACTGCTGCCCTGGCCCAAAAACATCAGAAGATCCCGACGTCAGGCTCAGTCAGGCCCAGAGCAGAGCGTGCAGGCAGCAGACGTCGCTCGCACCCAGGGCTTGCGAACCTTTCGTCCGCCAGGCCCCGGTCGCGCCGCGGCAAGCCAAGCCACGCGCAGCTGCCCTGCACGCCTCCACCGCTCGGCCCCCCCCGGCTCCGGCTCCCTTCAGATGATCAGATGGGATGACCGAGAGACCTCAGCAGGTGCAGCCGCGGCAGGCGGCAGCAGCCGCCCCCGGGCCCCGCCCCGCGCGCATGGCAGATGCAGGCAATTGTTTTTTGTCCCGTGGCCACGGTCGGTGTGGTGCCTGCCTGGTCCCCTTGGCACGCAGCGCCAGAGATCGAGCGCAGCCGGCAGCCGGCAGAGGCGCGGGGAAGGAAGGGATGGGGTGGCAGAGCCGCGGCCCAGGCACGACGACGGACAGCTAAGTCGCCTCATAAATTTGCGCACTGTGGCGGTGATCACCACTTCATCAACAAGTTAGGAGGAGGAGTGGACTGGACTGGCGGAGGGAGGCCGGAGGAGGAGGAGGCATTACGCGACAGGGAGGGGCAGGGCGGGAGATGCGCTGGGGCCCGGCCCGGCCCGGTCTGGCCCGGCAGCCACAGCCGTCCGCTTCCCCACGCCCCGCGCCGGCGCAAGAGGACAAGAGGCCCGCATGCCGGACGCGGACGACGGATTTGATTAGCAGATAGGAATATAAGGATAAGCGCCCCCCGTGGATGGCATGCCTGTGCCACTGCCGCAAATCTCTGCACGCTACCTTTCCATTCTTGTTTGAATCTTTGGTGACGACGACCAGGCCACCGCAGCTTTGACCACACTTGCTCAGCACCTACTAATACAAAGCATCTCCAGTACCGGAGAAATATAATGCGATTGACGAAATTAAGGCTGCGTTTGGAACCAGGTGCTGAAGTTTAGCTCTGGGTTAAACTTTAGCACTCTTAACTGAAGGGCTAAAGTTCAGTACCTTAAGCTGTTTGGAAATGAGGCTAAACTTTAGCACCTGAATTGACAAAAGACTCATTTATCCTACTTCCTTCCTTTCTTCCTCTTTCTCTTCCCCTTCTCTCGCTCTTCTCCCCACCTTCCCCAGTCGCGCCAGCCTCCTTGCACGCCGGCGGCCCTGCACCTGCTCGGCCTCCGTGCCCCTAGCTGCCCTCCCTCCCCCACCGGGAGCCGGTGGCCGTGCGGCCAAGCTCCCCTCCCTCCCCGCGCTGGCGAAATTGTCAAAGAGCTTGATCAATTCATCACCTCCGAACCTTGCTCCTCACCCTCCCGCCGATCTCCGCCAGGTCGCTCCGGGTCCCGGCGATCCGCGGGGACAGCACCGCGGCCTCCTCCCTATCCCCGACCTCATCATCCTCTCCCTCCTCGACCTCATCATCCTCTCCCTCCTCCGCCGGAGCCGTGGAGCCGGCACGCGAGGTCGAGGCCTCCGGTGGCGTCAGGCTCCTCCGCGCCGGGGCCTCTGGGTTAGGGCCACCGCCACGCGGCGAGGACTCCTCCTCCACCGGCCCTGCCCCGCTCCCGACGGCGGAGATGTGCTCCCTCATTGCGCGCCTCGCCGACGCGGAGGACGGGCTCGGTGGCGCCGACGACGGCCGGCCCTGCGCTGAGAGAGAGGGGGGGTGCGGAGGCGGCGTGGCTAGCGGGGGTGTGGCGGGAAGGAGAGAGAGGAGGCGGCGTGGCCGGTGAAGGAGAGAGAGGGGGGCAACCAGGAAAATTTTGGATAGAGGGACCACTTTTAGTAAGTTTAGCACCTTTTAGCATCCTTTGGAGGTGTTAAAGGAAATGGGGGTGCTAAACTTTAGCACCCCTGTTTGGGAACCTAGGTGCTAAATTGGGGCTAAGAGTGGGGTGCTAAAGTTTAGCACCTCTCTCCACTCTCTCCAAACAAGTCCTAAATGGGGATTGTGAAGCATGTCCCAGTCCTAGACTCTCGGTACATGTGCAACACAAAAATATTTACATACTACCTTTTTTTTTATGAAAAGGCATCATGTTTCCTACGAAATTCTGGACATATGGTCTTCATTGGACTCAAAAGCTACTTGTACTAGCTAGCCACAATGCAAGCGGCGTTTTGTGCAAAAGTGAGTGAATTGAGGAGCGAGGGGGGGAGGGGAGGGCGGCCGTGCCAAAAGCAGACAAGAATGGGAACAGCTAAACAACACGTACAGGGACCACACACCACGTGGGGAGGGATAATACTACATTTAACTGGCCCTTTCAAAACATCAGAGATAGGCACAGCACAGCTAGCTGGAGTTAATTTGACTACGACTGCGACTGCTACACTACAACCATTACAATGCAACTCGAGCATCCGCGGATGCATCTACAGGACGAACCAATTACTGACTACGTACCGAGGAACAAATGATCAAAAATCCCTTTTACATGCACCCAGAATAAAAAGAAGAGGAGAATGAAGCAGCAGCAGCAAAGAGTAGTAGTAACAAGGAAATGCACATTCGTGCGTGGCCTTCCGGACGTCTTCTTGCTCTTCATTGCTTCATCTCCGGTTAAGCACTGAGATATGATCGAGAGCTAGCTTGCTCGACCGACTGCCGAATCGTCATCAACAAGCTGACGATGAGCAGCTAGCTCAATAACCACCCAATAACCACCATCATCCATTTCTTCGCCACTCACAATTCATGCTAGCTGCTTCGATCAGTCTCTCGTGCCTCCCTGCTGGCCTCCAAGATCCTGTGAATGTCAAACGCATTGGTGAGAAATGAGCAGAAAAGACGGCACGGGTAGTATACTCTTGTTAACCAAAAAAATATGCGCAATATAATCTGTCGCTCTCGACTGTGCGTCCATATGCGATGCATCCGCTCCCAGCTAGCTTGGAGAAACCTTGGATGCAGCAAGTACTACATACTCTACGGCATGCAGGCTCGTTGTTGCAGGTAGTTTCAACTTTCGATAAGGATTCAGCGGAAAACGCCAATGGTGGCCACAGGATAATGGGACAATGCTGCACTATACCCACCAGACTACCAGAGTGGTACTTATTGGGCTGATGCTGCGAACTAGTAAAGATCCATCCGAGATGCCATGCGTCTTACCGTTTGGGCGTCGGTGGACGTGCCGGCGTCGGCGGCGGCCTGCTTCTTGGGCGCCTTCTTGAGCCCGAGCAGCTCCTTCCACCGGATGTTGGGCGCGCGGGGCACGCGGCCGTGGCGCTCGTCGGCGCGCAGCTCGTCGCGCAGCGTCACGGGCCGGCCGCCGCCGGCGCCACCGTGCGGGGCCTCCCGGAGCGGCAGGAGGCGGCCCTTGGAGAAGAGCTGGTCGGCGGCCATCATCGGGTGGCTGCCGACGGAGAACTCGAAGTCCGTGTCCCCGGGAGCCGCGCCCCCGCGGGCCGCGGCCGGGGGCGGCGGCTCCACCGCGAAGTCGCTGGAGAAGGACATCCGCGGTGCCATGAAGGGCGCCGGCTGGTGCTGGTGGTGCTCCGGGTTGTACATGTTAACACATGCGGCCATGCACCATGTCGCCACGCACGCGGGCTCTGCTATCTGGTTGCTCCGCCTCTCCCCAGCCCAGAGCTAGCTCCGGTGAGCGCTCTGATCTTGTGCGCGAGTCAAGCTGCGTGGAGATCAAGAGAGGAGCTAGCTAGTACACTACACTCTGGCCTGTGAGTGAGCGAGTGAGTGGAGGCTGTGGAGCAAGCTCAGTCAGCTCGTGGAGTCCTAACTGGCCAGTTGGTGTACTTGTGATTAGTGAGGAGAGCGATGGCTGCTTTGAGGAAGGGGAAGAGCTCTCGTGGAGTGAAGGGGGTGGGGTTGAGCCGGGGCACGAGCACGATATATAGTGGGAGGCCTGCCGGGCAGCCGGGTGGGAGGGAAGCGAGCGAGCGAGCGTGGGTGCGGACGGACGGGGACGGGCGACCCCGCGAGCGTGCATGGCCGGGATGACGGGCAGACGGACGGAACGGCTCCCTCGATCGCCGGATGTGGCGGTTTGGATGGACGCGGAATGTGCGCGCGTGGAGGCACGCGAGGGTAGCATCTAGATCTGCCGGGTAGGGTGGTGGCTAGGCATGGCGCCGTGAGGATTTTTTAATGTCTTTGCTGGGGGCTTTGGATGTTCAGGCGGGGAAGCGGATGACTGGATGGTGATCGAGCTAGGGGATGCATGGGCGCTGCCTGCCTGCGTGCACTTGCTTCTTTGGAGGGTTGTTGCCGGGTATGAAAATGGGAGTATTCTATTGAGTCGTTCCTTGACGCTTTGGTGGCGTTGCGTTACTTCCTCATACAGTTACACTAAAGCCCCATCATTACCGTTTTGTAAACCCGGGTTGCGCAACCGGTATTACTAGTTCGGTACTAAGCCTTCAGTATCTGTTGAAATAACCGGTACTAAATTGCCTACCACGTCGCGTGTGGCTGTGGGCAATTTAGTACCGGTTGGTCTCCCCAACCGGTACTAATTTATTTTTTTCTATTTCTTTATTCTATATTAGTGTTTCGTACTTATTTCCTGTACGTATACTAGTTCTAATACGCTAATATATATAAAATTGTATTTATCTATAATATTACATTTGAGATTTATATAGACATATTGTGCATACACATATATGAATAATATTATATTGCATCAACTTTTCAAGTTCAATATTTCGGATCAACTATTCTGAACCCGAGTCCTAACGGTGATGCATATTTGATCCATCATTATGGAACTTCCCCGCTAGATTTACTACCTCGTCCTGAAGAAATCCAGAGAGTTGTTCTTGAATTACCCTAATTTTTTCCGTCTCGAAGAGTGCTTCCTTCATGTGCATCATCTGTGTCATTGGCAAAGATTATTATATAGTAGATCAATGGGTTTGCATAATTAGAACTAATTTATTGTTAAAAATTTTGTACACGTACTCTGAATTCGTGGTCGGTCACACTCTTTAGACCTACAAAGCCATGGATGAACTCACATACGTAGTATCCGCATAAATTATTCCCCGACTCTTGTCTCAAACACCATATATATGGCAAAAAAAGTTATGAAATATTTGTTGTATTCAAGGAAGTGTCACGAGATGTGGAAATTCAACACATACCGGGAATTCAGGCTTCAAATCAAGTTTCTCCTTGAATTCACCCGTGTGATGTTGACAGAATCGAGCCCATGCTTTGTTCAGAATGTCTATCAGGTTTTTTTATTGATCTCTTGGTTTTCTCAAAGAGTCCATGACATAGACCACGCTTTGATCAACCACGACAACAAGAAGTATCCAGTGGAAACTGTACATATATGCATAGCCAAAGCTAGTTAGTCTTATATTTAACTGCTAGTTCAAAAAAAAAAGAGATGGAAAACACGCTCACTTGAAGTTGTACGGTAGAAGTATGTACTTCTTGTAATGTTGGTTGTTGAGAAACTTATATATATTTTTCAAGGTCCGATTTGGTCATCTCTTAGATTTAACTCGTTTACAACATCCAGGTCCATGAAGCCTATGTCATAGTATCCGTTCCTCCGACAAGTTTGAATCTCCATCCTGCATGATACAAAATTGAATAGGAGTTAAGAGATCGCACAATGACTAGAGCGGGAATTTTGAAGTTAGAGCAAATTAAAGACTTACAGAACCCAGAAACTGATAAATGACTTATCAAGTGCGTCTTGATCGTAAAGGTAATAGAGTTCCTCCAGCGGCACATTTATAATGTCTTTCCCACGAAAATAATGTTGATCTCCAATCCGAACTTCGAGCATGAGTAAACCATTGGCCGAAGCCTCCATGTACCATTGGTGCAATTTGTACATCTTCGTTGGAAGACGGTCCACCAACTGCGGCCACACAAGCAGTTTACCAAACTCATATTTCCATTTAACAGCCCCAGGGTGCTTTGGGATGTGATCCTCCCCTCGAAGTTGAGCTGGGGAGAGATTTGTATCTTTGGCGAATTGAAGCAGTTTCTGATCAAACTTCGAAAGCACCTTGAGCGGGGGAATCGATTGGTTGGCTTGGGTTTCAAGCTATGGAATAGTTGACCCACTTTTCTTCTTCTTCTAAAAAGCCTTTGTTATTTATTGGACGTAGTCAGATAGCGGTGGTTTCTCTGCCGTTTTCTCCATGCTTCTAATGAAAGCCCGAAGTTTAACCTTATCAAGTGGTGGATCTTTCTTCACAGTAGGTTTTTTTGTGAAGTGAGCTTTAACCTCAGCATCCACTACTACGCGAAGTTCCGCATCAGTCATATCACAAGGTTTCTTGGGCTCTGATTGTTTCTCCTTCGGCTTATTCTACTTCTTCGTAGCTGCAGTAGGCGGAACTGAAGGCGTCTTTCCCCGTGTAGCCTTGCTCATAACAGGGGGTGGTGGACTCATGCTAGGATCCTTGTTAGCTGGTGGACTCATGCTAGGATTCCTGTCTGGTAGTGGAGACAGTGCCCTAGCAGATGGCGTAGGTGATCTTGCCCTTGAGCCTTGAGGAGATGATCCCAAGGTCGGGGGATTCGCCTGCGTAATCCTTATTGAGCGCTTGAGCCATAGAATCTAACCATGGATGGCTTCTCCTAGATTCTTTTCCCCGTCACCTCCAGGGATCTCCAGTTCCAAGTCATCCCAACCGTTGACCACTCGATCCACCCAAACTTTGGCATAACTGCGAGCTGGAATCTCCACGCCATGAATTGTTTGGCTTTGTGCTGGTTGTTCAGCCACACCATAAGCCACCACGATGAGCTTGTTTTTCACGGGAGTAACAAGCTCACAAGGGGCTCTCCCGGTGATGTCGTCCACGGGATGGCATTGGTTGTCCTCAAATATGTCAGAAGATCCTCCAGCTGGGGCTTCCGTGGAAGCGATGGTGCTTCGATGCTGAGAGGGGCTTACGTCGACATTAGCCCCTGATGCTGCAGCTGCTTGTTCACTGGCTTGTTTACTAAGAGCTAGAGCCACATGCCGGTCGATTGATTCCTCCATTCTTGCCTTTGTCAAATCTACGTGTTCTTGCAACTCTCGCAGTTGTTGTGCGTGTTCGGCCTTACTTCTTTGGTGACTTCTGTATGAATCAATGTGCTCACAAAAGGCAAACTTCCATGGAATTACTCCTTTGCCTCAGCAACATCTAGGGTGTTCTGGATTACCTAGTGCCATAGTCAGCTCGTCCTTCCCTCGATCAGGCATGAAAGATCCTTCGGTCGTTGCCTTTATTAAGTCAGCAAGCCTCGTAGCCGCTTCTCTTAATTCTTGGCCGAACACAAATGATCCATCTTCGGGATTGAGCGTGCCACCATGAGCATAATACCAATTCTTTGCTCGCTTCAGCCATTCAAGAGTCTGCGATACCGTTCCCCTAGAAATTATGTCATCTTCCATCCACTGCCATTTCATTATCCCCTTCTTGTAACCTCCTGACCCAAGATGATGAAAGTATTTCTTTTTTTTAAGAATTGTCAGTGTTGGTTTGAGTTGCCTTAGCGCTCTTTTGCGACTGCTTGAACTGCACAAATGAATCCCAGTGATCTCTTAACTTTGGGTGCTTGGTGAAATCAGCTGTAAGCTCCTTCTTTATGTAGTCTTTGTTCAGGTTTTTTTTGTATGTCTGAAAAGCAATTGCACCCTTCTTGAAGCTCCAATCTTTCACTTTTGCTTCATCTACATCTTTCAACATGAAGTTTTATTTTATCTGATTCCATATCATTTCCTTCTCTCGCTCAGGGACCATGCTTATGGGGACCGTGCTTGTGGAAGCGACGCTATCATCAATTTCAGGGCTTTTCCAATTCTGAAAGCTCATTGGGATGTTATCTCTAATAAGAAACCCAATTTGATTCACCAATTTAGTCTTAGCATTGGAAGGAGCAATTGGTTCACCATCTTCATCAATTTCCGTGATGATGATACTACCCTCTAACTTCTTCTTCTTGCCTCGTTTCTGTTTAGGCTTGCTGCTCGATCTAGATGGCTGGAAAATGAAAGAACTATTAATTCCCAATAATCTTGATAAGTAGAGAATTCAAATCATGTTTTGTCGGTGTGAAATATGGCCGACAAGTAAATATTTGTAGTTTTGCCGTACGTTGGATCAGATATGGCCTATCACACAATGACACATGATGTATACTAGTTCAGGCAACGTGCCCTACATCCAATGGGATCAGTCGGTCGACTTTATTTCTGAGCCCAGGTGCTCAAAGTTTGTAGTGAGGGTACAAACGAGAGGTGGATGAGAGGGGATGCCTGAGTCCTAGCCTTGTTCTCGTCTCGACGGAAGAGAGTGGCAGGAGCTCAAACGTGCTCTAAGTGTGTATGGGTGTGTGTGAGAATGTTTGTCGCAGAGTCTAAGAACTTCCAAGTGAGAGCGGCTGAGTTTGAAGAGTCTGAGAGTATGTAAGTGTAGAAGCGGGGGGTCCGTCCCCTTTTATATTACAAGGGGACAATGCTTACAGGTCGGGGGAGGATAAGAAAGCGAGTGTACGGGTGGTACCTAGTCTTGTCGAATCCCACATTGGTGGATATGGTATGGCCTCCGTCCTCGATCCCTGTTCTCCTCGTTAGGCCACTACGCCGTAGCGGGTAGATTTTCGGTGCCACTGTGCAGACGTGCGTTGGGCGTGGCGCGGTACGGCTCTGCGTACGACCGGCTGACTTGAGCATTGCCTCGTTATCCACCCCACCTGCTTCCTCGGCGCACTTCGGGTGGGTGTCCTCGGTCGGGAGTCCGAGTCTGCCTTGACCGAGTCGGTCGGGGAGGTCAGAGCAAGTGGTACGGCAAGTCCCCGGTCGGGGGATTAGGTCGAGAGCACTCAGTCAGGAGCGATTGGTTGGGAGTACTCAGTCGGGGTCAGACTATGGTCCCACCCCCGGCTGGCTCCCTCTGATCAGGGCGCCGACCAGGCCTCCTGGTCGGAGGACCCGGTCGGTGACCGGATCGTGGTCTCGGCCCGGCTGTGCGAAGCTGGGCCGGCCCAGGTGCACATTGTTGTTGTGCCCTTTATTGGGCTAAGTGTCGCAGGAAAGTAGTCCCGCTAGGGACCCCGGGTCTTTGTACTCGTCAGGAGCCCCCGAGCCCCTTTGGAGCTTTGTTGAAGCCGTGAAGGGGCTGTCGGTCGGAATGCCCCATCGCGGGGAAGCACACACAATGGTGTTGTTTAATTTTGTTTTTGTTTGCAAAGCGGTTGGGCCGCATTGAGGGGTCTGGCCCCATGTTCAAGACGATAAGGACGGATTCCGCGTGGGAGCCGTATCAGCGCCTCATGACCCAGTACTTTCGCGTTGGTTTTTGGCGTACGGCGGTTGAACTGTCATCTCAAGGCCTGGCGCCTTTAATGCGCGGGCGCTGAACCATCACCTCGATGTTAGGCGCTTTCATCACGCATCCATGGATGCGAATCGTAACCGCTCCCGGATCTCAGCCGTTCGCCCGGCTATAAATAGGGAGGCTTCCCCGTTTGGGGCCCCCAAGGCTCGGGTTATAGATCCCATGGCTCAAATTATAGATCTGGTAGATTTGAGGCTCTTGCTCTTTGCCCTAGGCGGCTTTGGCCGCTCCTCATGATACTAGAAGATCTCTCGTAATAGGTGTTCCACCTCCTTCTCATAGTCTCCTTCGGTATGCCCAGGCGCCACGATACGAGAAGACTCTCGTAACGTGGATCCGCCATGCAATGAGGGGTTGGATGAGAGGACGAAGGCACCACCTCGGGAGGAAGCAGGGGCATGGCCTCCTTTTCCTCCATGCCATGCTTGTACCTTGGGCCACCGATCGCCGGAGGTCATCATCTTGGTCTGTCACGTGCATGGCGGATTCGACGGTGGAGAGCAAGTTCACCCAGGTGTGCGGGACGTGACGCTCATACTCCCTCCATGCCTTTTATTCTTTGTCCAGGTTACCACAAAGGGAGGAGAGAACTTTGCAGCTGAGCTGCCTTGGTTCTTTTACCTTCCTCTCCTCCTGGCGCTTCCTGCTCGGGGGAAGGAGGTTGATGAAGAATCGGCGAGGATGGGTCGACGAGCAAAGTTTTGAGCGCAACTTTCTTGTATTGCTTGCGCTATTTTTGTTTCCTTCGTTCCCGAGCCGTGGGGTAGTCCCCGGGTTATACTCGCACGCTTTGCGTGATATTGTAAAGCCTTTGGGCTCCTGTGTTCGCACGCTTTGCATGATATTGTAAAGCCTATGGTTATGTCCTTAGCTTAATGAAAGCTTATATTCGACATGTGAATCTTGTGCCCACCGCGCCATAGAGGTGGATTGTCGTCAGGACTTTGGCGTTTTTCCCTTTGTTCGCTGCGTTGCGTAGGGTAACCGAGTGGTTCGGGCATTCTACCACCCGAGTAGGTGCACACACCCAGCTCTCGAGGGGACGACTGGTAGAGGCTCAGGGGTGCATCGGATAGACTCTGACACCCAGCTCCCAAGGAGATGGCTGGCATGGGTCGTAGGGGCGCGCCGAGTTGGAGAGGGTGCCCAACTCTCAAGGAGGGGACTTGTTTGTAGTCCGTCCACCGTCGGGTTCGCGCTAGCGGACCTGATGTGTCTAGCCCCCGAGCCTGCGGCTGACTAAGGAGTCGGTCGGAGGCTGAGAATTTTGGTACCCCCTTTGACCAGAAGCGAGTTGAGTGGACATTTGTGCCCTTCTCCTGAGGAGGGGATCCGTTGTCAGTCTGGCTTCCACCGAGTGCGCGCGAGCGCACCTGATGGGTGTAGCCCCCGAGCCTGCGACCGACTGGAGAGTCGGTTGGAGGCTGAGCACTTAGATACTCTTTTCTGGGGGCCGTGGACTTTGGCGTCTCCGTCGATCGGGGTGAGGTGGTCCTTCTTGCGAGTCAGGATACTTGCCTGTGCTCGTTCCAACCGTGACTTGTGTCATCGATCGCATTCCTGAGTCGGGATATGGCAGCCCGAGCCCTCGAGTCCTGTTGGGCTCGGTCAGCGTCGGTCGAGTTTCATGCATCACCCCGTCCACGGTCTCCGCGACCGGAGGGGCTGAGCTAATGTTGCTTGCCTCGATGGCTCGAATGACGCGCTCGGTGAGCTCGCTAATGGGCACGTCTGAGTGGAATCCGGGCCCCATCGTTCGTAACAGGGTTGGCATAGCCTTCATATGGCATTCCACTGCTCCTTAACCCGCCTCTCGGCAGATGCTCGAGCCGTTCTAGAGACCGACTCAAGTGGCCCGCTGGCCTCCCCTCGATGGAGACTCTATGGGCAATGGCTCGAGGTCAGGATCAAATGAGAAGGTCGAGATGATCCCGTCCACTTCTGAGCAGGTCGGGCGAAGGCCGCTGGGGCTGTCATCTACGTTTTTCCCTTGGCTCTGTTTGATGCGAGGCGGCCTCGAGCCCTTCGCGGCCTTCGAACCTCGGTCGATCGCAGCTCATATTGAATGAACCGCTATTGCTTCGTGTCGTGATGCAAAGCAATTGAAATGCAATGATTGCATGTATGGTATGAATGTACGATGCATGAATTGATGCACGTGTGAGATGGATCAATGAATGAGTGCTTGTTTGCAAAGCGAGTAAACGGGGGGTAGGTAATGTTACCTCGATCGAACTCTCAGGCATCGCCCTGTCTGCGGTTTTTGCAACCGGAGGGGCTAAAGTAGCGTTGCTTGTCTCGACAGTTCGAGTGATAGGCTCGAGGCACTCATAGCAGGTACACCTAAGTGGAATCCATATCCGTCGTTCGTGACGGGGTTGGTCATGTCCTGCACATTAGTTCATTCGAGTGACAGGCTCGAGGCACCCATAGCAGGTATCTCGAGTGGAATCTGAATCCGTCGTTCAAGATGGGGTGGGTCATGCCCTGCATGTTAGTTTTCCTCTGCCTTTACCTATCCCCCATCGGATGCCTGAACCGTCCGACTAACCCAAGTGCCTACCGGCCTCGGTTCGGTGGAGGCTCTATGGTGGGTCCCTCCGCTCCATCCGACCAACCCGAGTGCCTACTGGCCTCGGTTCGGTGGAGGCTCTGACGGTGGGTCCCTCCACTCCCCTGCCTCGCAAGGCGAAGGGGCACCTGCGTGCGGTTGTGCCCCGTTTTTCACAGCTTTGCTGGAGAAGTAGGTGGGTCCCTCCCGGGCCACGCCCTATCGCGTAGGGTGGCATCCCGTCAGTTGCGTCCTATCCACTAGGGCTCCGTGCCCCCTTCCCTATTAAATAGGGGGAGGGGTGGAGGTCTTCTGACTCGTCCTTACACCTTTCCTCGAATGTTGCCACTTCTGCTCTTACGCCAAAACTTCCTTGTGCGGTGTGGTGAGTTCCGAGAGAGAAGGGTCAAGGGTGAGAGCGAAAGAAGTCTTATAGATCCGTTCGTTGCCTCCCGTTGCGTGATGTTGAACTGGAGGCCGTCCGTCATGAGGGAGGAATTGCTGGAGGACTTCGCGCGGAAGGGGTTGCTGGTGCCGAAGGCAGTTGCGGGTTGGAGAGCGCCGGAGGCGCCGGAGGTGGGGGACGTCGTCCCGCGACCTGGGCCCGACGAGGTCATCTCCTTCCTCGCTTTCCATGAGCGCGGGCTTGGATATCCCGCGCATTGGTTCGTGCGTGGGCTCCTCCACCAATGGTATTGCCGGCTTTGTCACCGTTTGCGAGGCCTTCCTCGGGATGGAGCCGCATATGGGCTTCTTCATGAAGTTCTTATCCGGGCAAGCCTGGTTCGAGGAAAGGGGAAAGGTGAGCCTGTCAGGCCCGGTTAGGGGGTTTGCGCTTCAGAGGAATTCAAGGTCGCGTACCTGCCGTACACCCCCAATGATTCTAATCGGGGATGGCACGGCGAGTGGTTTTACATCCGAAACCCGGCGGAGGCGCCGTTCCCGAAGTTCACCGGAGGGAGGCCGACGAGATAGGAGAGTTGGGTGTGGGGACCCGCTTTGAAGCAGAAGAAATAGATGGAGGTCCTCGAGCCAGCGCTGCGGCAACATGTGGAGGAGGACCTCAATGGGCTGCGGATCTTCGACACCTTCATCTGTTAGCGGATCACTCCGCTGGGGCAGAGGGCGTGGCCAATGTGGAGGTATTCCGACCCATTGGATCATGATCGCGTGTCGCTAGTGGAGTTGCCGAAGAACGAGATCGAGGCGTGCCTCGATCAAGTGTTGCAGTTGGGGGTGACACGATCCTCAGTGGGATGCCGGAGCCCTTCCAAGCTAGAAGGCAACCTGACTTGGTATGTCTCTCCCCTTGCGCCATGCTTCTTCTTCATCCAGTCCTTCTGACTAATTTTGAGCCATTCACCTCGTAGGGTCTTGAGCATTACATGTCCTGACCGAGGCTCCCAAAGGGTCCGAAGGGCGTGCCCCTTCAGGCAGCCCAGAGGACAGCAGCGGACGAGAGGAAAAAGAAGAAAGCCGCGAAGGCCAAGTGGCAGGAGGCGAGGCAATGAGAAATCAGTCGGCAGGTTTGTGGCGGTGAGAGCCCGTCGGCTGTAGGGGCGGAGCTCAAGTCTTCCGACCCCTCTGGGTCGGGAGAGGGTTCGGACTCTTCGAGGGATGAGGCCAGCGGGAGCGTCACCGTGATTTCGACTGGGTGCCGCGAGCCCACTGTCGCACCCTCTGTCGAAGCGCGTGGTACAGAGGGACCTTCTGGCGCTCCCAAGTCAAGGAAGCGCGCCGCGGACGGAGACGTGACCCGTGAGCTAGAGGCGAAGCGGGCGCGGTCACCGCCACGCCGTTCGAAGGTGCTGCTGGCGCTGCAACCCCCGGCGTCGAGTGGGACATTGCGCGGTGGTTAGCCGGAGGGATGCGGTCGTACGCTGTGGCCCAGGAGTCGGCGGACGCACCTGGTCCTCGGCAAGGGGATAATCCGCTTTCTGCTCAAGTGGGTCTGCCACGGGTTGGCGTGCCCCCACCCTCAGTCATCCTGGAGCAAGCCGGCTGGGAGCCCCCGAGTGGTTCTGGTCCGATGGACTTTCTGGTTGCTCCGATCATGTACATGATTGTAGCTTTTCTCGCCCATTTAGACACGTTTTTCGGTGTGAATAGTCCATTCCCGTATCTTCTGTTGCAATAATCCGTCATTGGCTCCCCTGGTCATCGCGCCGCCTCCTATACACACGGAGTGGACGCCCTACCTGCATCGGGTCATGGTGAGCGATGGGAGGAGCGCACTGGAGTCGGCCCGATCCACGTTGATGGTGCTCATCCCCCCTCCCGTCCGCCGCACCTGCGCCAACGGCTGCGATGACAGTGACCCCTGTGTCGACGACGAATCCCATGGCGGTAGCGGATTTTGTGGCGGTGGTAACTATGGCACTCCCTCCCCTACTGGTCGCGGAGGAGGTGAGAGAGGAACCGTTGCTCCCCGTATCACCCGGAAGAGGGGCGCACGCCGTCGGCTCACCCTTCTGGTCAGATTTGGAGAGGAGCGAAGAAGCCGGGGTTGAGACCGCCAATGAAGTGGTGGAGGTCCACATGTCCCCCAAGCTGGCCGAGGCCCATGCTTAGGTGAGTACCCTCCCGAGCTCGCCCGGGGATGGCGTGTTGAGGGTGACTTGAATGCAGGAAGAGCCGTTGTTGGCGGGCCGTGACATCCTAGTGGTGGCCCTTCCTTCCATCGGATGGGAGGTCACTAGGGTGGTGGATTCGGGCATCCCGCCATCTCAAGAGTGGGCAATGATCCCGGTGCCACTCGACGCCGTGGTGGCCAGACCTACAAGTGGGTCGGGGGTGTCTGACGACCTGGTGTGGCCTCAGCCGGGCGAGCCAGGGAAGGCCCGGTTCATGCTCCGCGATGGGAGGGAGCGGGAACTCTGGGACCCGCTCGTGAGCTGTAGGCTGTCGATGCGGTTGGGCCTTACCTCCGTCATGGCAAAGTTGAAGGAGGCCTTGGAGGAAGCTGGCCTTTCCAATTGGGCCATGTCCGTCGACCTGGCATGCATCGGAGACGTAAGTCTTCTGCAATCCTAACTTCGTCCCTGGTCTTTGCTTATTCAATGGTTGCCTTAGTGCGCCTACCCTTATTTTTCTATAGCCTGGAGATGATATCGACTGGTAAGTCCCGGTTCCTCTGGGAGGAGCACGGTCGTCAAGAACGGGACGCGATGGCATTGCAGTAGGTCGGTGATCTTGCTCACGAGCTGGAGAATGCTTGTCGCGAGTCCTAGGACCAGGTGGCATGCCCGACCACTGCCGAGTGGGAGCTTGCCGCGATGGAGTCTCGCCTGGCGGAGGCTGTGGTGGCGGCCCGAGAGCGTCAGGAGGCGGAGCGACGAGCGGCC
This sequence comes from Setaria italica, assembly GCF_000263155.2. NCBI lineage: Eukaryota > Viridiplantae > Streptophyta > Magnoliopsida > Poales > Poaceae > Setaria > Setaria italica. The sequence goes on along the minus strand of NC_028451.1, from coordinate 33,369,401 downwards.
AAGTAGGCGACTGTCGCTGAGTAGGTGTTCACCGTGGCGCAGAAGGCCCTGGGGGCAGAGCGAGCAGCTCGAGGGCATGCCGAGCAGGAGGCCGCTCAGCTACAAAAGAGGGTGACCCAGCTAGAAGAGGGGCAAATCATCCTTGAGAGCGCCAGTCAAGAGGTGGGTGAGAGGAATGCCCTTCCGCGGCAAGAGTTGTAGCGGTCGGAGGAGGGTTGAGTCACGACCGTTGCTGCAATGGAGAGTAAGTCATACCATCCCGAGAGTTTGAGGCAGGGTCATACCCCTTTTCTACCTTCCGCTGACTTGGTCTCCTGTGCAGTCCTGGAGGGGGAGTTGAGGATGACCCAGGCAACGATTACTTGGAACGCGGAGGCATTGGCCTGATCCCTAGCAGAACGGTGCACCCCCGCGGATGAGCTCAACCAACTCCGGGACGTGGCGCAGGTGGTGGTGACTGAGGTGCTCGGGTTGGGCCCGAGTATCATCAGGCCTGCCATCCAGGTTGCGGAGTTTGCAAACACGGTCAAAATGCATATCTCCAATGGTGTGTTCCACGGGGCATCAGGGGTGCTGACGTCAGTGGCGACCCACTACCTTGACCTGGACTTCGAGGCGATCTGTAGAGGGTACGCCAACAGAAGGAGCTTCAAGGAGATCGGGGCGCTGGGTCAGAGCTTGGCCTTGGGCGCGCAAACGATCGGCGCTCCCATGACCACGATGTGGGTGATAGAGGCTTGCCGCTCGTGGATGGCCAACGTACAAGTCGGGAGGGGGCCACCAATTGTGATGCAGTGGTGCAGGCCAGGACGGAGCTGGGTGTTGCCCTGACCGAGACTAACCCGAGCGTCGGCCCAACTGCGACTGGGGAGCCCTCGTCCTTGACAGCTGCACCACCAACCGACCATGCTGAGGGAGATCAATAGAAAAAGGGTAGTTAGTTTCTTTCTTTTATTAAGGAATTTGCGGGGGGATCGTGAGCCCCCGAGTGAACAATTTTAAGTACGTTTGTGATTGTGATGGGGAGCTGCTCTCACCCATCCTTGTTTTCGCCCTTAAGCAATTTCTGCTTTCGCCCTTTTCCTTTCAGACCTGCCCGTTGACCGTAGGCTACAACCTTAAGAACCCGGGCGTGGCCCGCGAGGCTCAGTTGCTCATAACTATAGTCGTGGCGGGGTTCGATCAGTCCGCAAGCTAGAGCATAAGTTGCTTTTAGGGTGAGTTAGAGGACGAGATGCCCTTTCGTTTGGCCGCGCCCTTTCGTTCGAGCGTGGTGCGTGGTTACACAAAAAGTAAAGAGGCGGTGGTGCCGCACTGTCACACCTGGTTTTAAGGATAAATCGAGTGCATTGGATACATGTGCGCCAGGATCAAGTTACACACATGTACGACATAAATGAATAACAAAGACAGTGGCAAATCGATTAAAGAGAGTAATTAACCATTATTACATGACTGAAAGTCTCAATAAAACACAAGTATAACTTATTACGCAGTAGACTCCAATGGAAGCGAAGACACCACAGGCAGCTGACTGAACAACCGTACGCCTAGAACTCCTCAAAGTCGTCAAGGTACTCCATTAGATTCTCTTGGTCCGAACAATGGTTTTGTAAGGATGAGTACACTTATGGTTGGTACTCAACAAGTTGTGGGGAACAGTGTAGTGTAAGGCCAATCAAAGTATGGCTAAGGCTTAATCAACATAAGCTTTTAATTTAGTTGGTCAAATTTTATTAGCATATAACTAAATGTGAGTTTATACCATCCAAAATTAAACAAGAACATAAATACAGTAACAACATATGTATGAGTGAAATAACAATGATTTAAGTCCATCTTTCAATAATATTATCATGTGAGGGTTCAGGCCGCTCTTAACCGTGAGCACAGCTGATTGATCAGTTTTATACTCTATAGAGGTTGCACCTTTTTACCCACAAGTCGCGTAAAAGTTCAAAAGAACTTTGGACCCAACCATGCGATGTTTGCAAGGCACCATACCACACTTTCGAGGTGTGATTGCATAGGGACGATACGAAGCCTTTACAAAGGTTCGCTAGTAAGTGGTAACCCGCTAAGGTTTCGGGTCGAAGCAAAGAATAACAGTCCCCTAGTGGGTACAGTGTCTTAGCAAAGCCCACCTCCCAAGAGAGCGAGTGCTATACCCCATCAACGCCTCCCCTCTTGCCCTTTCGGTAAGATTACCCCAGACTAGAGTTTCTAATTATTTAGCTAAGACCATAGCCATTTAGTCTTGTGGTAGCACTGTTTTCCTGGGTAGTTCTCCATGTTCCGATTAAACATTCATGATCTTGTATTAATAAAAGGTATAAGAAAAGTTATGCAAGTTTAATCATTGATTTTAGTTAAACCACCATAACCCAAGTAAGCAATAAGGATGAGCTACCCAACATAAAAGTAAACCTGGTTGGTCAAGGCATAGGTAAATAAAATCTAGGCGAACCTTAATTGGGACCCATCATGTTTAAGCTATTAAGTGCATAGCACTGTTGTATTGAACATGAAAGTAAAGGTGAATAGGACTTAAAGAAGTGATCAAGGACACGACTTGTCTTCTTGGCCTTGCTCCTTCTGCTCATACTCCTCAAAGGCTTGATCTTCAAATCTCTCGAACTGCTGACCGTCTACACGCGTCACACAAGAACATACAAGAAAACAAATGCATAACTGTTGGCGCTAGAAATCACTGATCGTATTCCCAGCGTCGGACACACGACCCGGGAGAATCTGCTTCGCTCCTGTTCGGGTGATCGCCCTGGTGCGGTTCGCGCGGCGTGCCAGCCAATCTGACCTGTTGATTGGCAAGGAAATAGACGTGTCAGTTCCCAGGGGTTGCGATCGGCTAAAGTTCCGATCTTAGGAAAGCTTATCAGCGAATCGGCCGATTTGCAGTAATGAAGGAAATCGGCTATGAAGCAACCGATTATCATGTAACGTTTGTAGAGAAAACTACTAGAGCAATCTAAACAACGTTAAGATAGCAACACTAGGAACAGATCCGATCGGCTATGTGGAAAAAGCGGTAAATTAAGTAGCAAGATATAATAAAGCCGAAGGTTCTAATTCCAAGCTGGATAAATGGTGATAAAACTAGAACAACAGGTAAAACCTAGAATTCTAGTGAATATCGATAACTAGTGAATAAATCTAAACGAAACGACAGCGATGCGCCCGAAGTTAAAGCTTAGAAGTTACTCGATAAACGGAACTTACAAGATCAGCTGGAGGTCAAGTTGATGCAGCCCCGCCAACCCGTACGAACTCGTGAAAAAGGAGAAAAAGTGTTGGCGAAGTCGCCTGCTTGAAAGTAAGTACGAGGAAAAAGTAGTTTGTTGTATTGAGTTGATTGCCTTTTACAGATCCATAAGGGTGGCTATTTATAGCCCCGTACAAACGACTTCTTATCCGACTAGAACTCTATCTCTAACTTTAAACAGAAAAACTTCTTCTCCGACTAGAACTCTATCCCCAAATCTAAACAGAAAACGAATATTTACAAGTACGATTCGTACTATCTTCACGCGCTTCACGGGCTAACCTCCTCTTCATCTTCATAATCCTTTTTAAGCCCACATCGGCCCAATCACCTCTTTAGCAAGGAGGTAACAGATCGGGTGCGTCCGGCCCCAAGCCTCAGGGGTCGGGCGAGGCGGAGATCCTCCTTTGGAGGGATCGGGCGCGTCCGACCCCAAACCTTAGGGGTCGGGCGAGGCGGAGATCCTCCCCTGGAGGGTCGGGCGTGTCCGATCCCAAGCCTTAGGGGTCGGGCGAGGCGGAGACCCTCCCTTAGAGGGTCGGGCGCGTCCGATCCCAAGCCTTAGGGGTCGGGCGAGGCGGAACTCCAAGGATCAATCGCCCGATCCTCGACTGAAGCACCAAATGGCCGATCCTTGACTGTAGCAGCAATCGGCCGATTTCCAATCGTCGCCCTTGTATCTCGCCGCATCTTCCGATCTTTTCTTCTCCTAACACCAAGTTTACACATGTCAAAATCTGGCGTCAACAATAACATAAGAAAACAGTACACCAATCATAATAAACAGAGAAAACAAGCTTGGAAAACTATTCTACGCATTAAAACGAACACGAGGACGTAAAGACCGCTAAAAATGGAGCTAGGATGCAAAAGTTACACTTAAAACAAGTTACAAGGGCCTATGTGCAAGACAACTAGACTTCCAGGGGCTAAATTGCGGAAAACTAAGGACCTATATGTAATTACACATATAAACCGAAAGTTTAACTCGCAAAAACACCTCTACGGATGGCAGGTTAATTTTACAAAAATGCAGGGTTTAAAACAGAAGAAAATAGGACTTCTTTTAAACGATCCTTAAACTAAGGTGGACTGCAGGTTGATTAGAGAATAACGCAGGGGCTCTTCCGCAAAAGAGATGCGGTGCGGCGTGCATTGACCAATACGACCTGGTCAGATCAAATCCAGGCCGGTGTCGCAACGGACAGCTGGCGGCGGTGCGCGGCGATGCTTCGCCGACCAGTCGCCGGAGTTGCTCGAAAGCGAGCTCCCGACCACGGTTTGACATGTGGGGCACACCAGAAGCACGAGAAGACCCTAGCGATCTCGTTTTGGCGGTTGACGGCGGTCGAGACTCACCGTGAGGTGGTGCTTGGTGGCGGCGAACCTGCGACGGCGCTTGAAGCTTGTGACGGCTCACAGAGGGCTAGGGCTAGGGTTTTGGGGGTGTTGTGGAACAGGAGGGTGCGGCGCTTTATATTGGGGTGGAGCACAATGGCTTGGCCCGGTCGATGTGGCGGAGTGGGCCCAAGCTCGATCCAGGAACAGAGATGCAGCGCGCAGAAAGAAAAGAGGCGCATGCGGAAGGTACGAAGAAGAAAGGAAGGCGGGAAAGAAGAAAGGAAAGAAAAGAGGAGGGTCTGTCCGGCGGGCCTCGCAAGGTAGAGAGAGAAGGGAGGGAGCGGCGTGCTGGCTAGCTGGGCCGGCGCGATGAGAGTGGGCCAAAGGGAGCTGGTGCGGAGCTGGGCCGAGGCGAGAAAGCGGGCCACTTGCTGCTGTGCGGTTGGGCTGCAATGGAAAAAGGAGAAAGGGAGATGCGGCCCAGGAGAGAAAAAGGAGAAAAAGAGAAAGGTAAATTCAAATTTTGAAATTTAAACTTCAATTCAAATCCAAGCACACAGAAGTTATGCGGCAACATGAATGCACAAAGAACACCTATGCTGGTTTAACTTAATTTTGGAAAAATACGTTAAATGCCTAAAAATTTAAATGTGAACCTAATTTGGATGAATTTTATTGAGTTTGAAATTTTAGAATTTTTGGGTGTTACAGGCACCTCCGTGGAATCCTCGAGTGACTCGGCCCGAGAGTGCTCGGGCCAGGGTGTTGTAGGAGCAAGTGTTGAATGGAAAAGGACTGGTAATGAACTGAGCTAAGGAAAGAAACGACGTAACTGCTCAATGTTCCAATTGTTGGTGAGGATGTTGCCATCATCATCCTTTAGTCGGTAGGCGCCTGGTCGGATCACCTCGGCCACCGCGTACAGTCCTTCCCATTGCGGAGAAAGCTTGTGCTTGTCCTTGGTTGTTTGGGTCCTCTGGAGCACAAGGTCGCCGACCTCAAGGGTTCTTCCCCGAATCTTCTTCTTGTGGTACGTGTGAAGGGTCTGTTGGTAACGAGCGGAGCGAATGAGCGCTGTCTCATGCACCTCCTCGAGCAGGTCAACCGCATCCTATTGAGCCTCTGCGGCTCAGTCGGGGTCGAACGCCTTTACCCTTGGAGCGCCGTAGTCGAGGTTGAATGGAAATACCACCTCAGCACCGTACACCAGGAAGAAGGGGTGAACTCTGTTGACTAGTTCGGGGTCATCCTTAAAGCAACTCCAAGAGTTTCCCAAAAAATTCTTCCTCAAAATGGAGTATTGGGGGCTATGCTAAAAAAAATTTCCCCCAAAAATATGTCAGACCACAACATAACACCAAAAACCTACTCCCCAATATTTGCCACATCATCGTAGTTCGGCTTACCTCCAGATTAGACCCCCCGACAGCCCTGCCTTGCCTCCCTGTGCTACTACGCTCCATCCTCACTGCCTCCATGGCTTTGGCCCCCGCGCGGCTGTGCGCTTCGGCATCCTCGCCACAGGTTCACGGAGTTCAGCTCAGCCTTCCGCATCAGCACCTGGTGCCGCATAACCAACCCCCTTTCCCCCAAAATGGCCGTGTGGCTGGCCTCCCTCCTCGTCGCCGTTCTGTCGTTGTACAGGTAGTACAGGCCATTAGGATGCACGGCGGTGGCAGCAGCGGCGGCGGCTATGTCTCCGCGGTCGTTGACCCGAGCATGCAGCGCGATGGCCTCTGTGTGGCCTTGTAGGCCTGGAACTTCTGCAACGAGGTCGGCCAGGAGGCCCCTAGCATGGGCAGCCCCTGCGGCGCCGACAGCTTTGATCTCGGTTGATGCTCTCTCTCATCTTCTCCTGCCCTTCCATTCTTCCAGTTCCACACGCCGCGGTTTTCCAAGATTTGAATTTCGATTATTCATCAAGGCTAGTGAAATCTTTGCAAAGACTAGCGCTGGTGAGCATAGCCAGTCGGTGTATGAGGTGGTGCACCGGGTAACCAATGCCGACAACGACCTCCGCACGGGCAACCCGTTCCTAGGGGTGCCGGCGAACGCGACCGTCACCGATGTCGACTGCTATGCGGTAGCCAAGGAGCTCTACCTCGGTGCCTAACAACCCCGTGCCGTGGCAGTTCTGGATGGTCATGCTCAAGAACGGAAACCTCGACACCACCGCGGCCATCTGCCCGTCCCGCAGAATTCCTGGTTCCCCTGCCCGGGAGGTGCGAGCCGGTGCATGAACCAGCCACTGGTGATCCATAATCGCACCACACTCGAGGACACCGGCCGGTGGCTGCGTGGTGGTCTCGTCAGCACCTACGAGCTGGACGCCATGGATCCTGACAGTGGTGATGTGTTCTACTACTTAATCACGTGGGAGAAGGAGATGGCGGCGAGCGCCGGCGCCGGTGGGTGGGCGTTCCCCTGGCATTTGCACCCGCGCCGTTGACCTCGTCCCCTCCTGCCCCCGCACCCGACGTCCTCCCCGCCGCCCCTTTCCACCCCACCGGTGCACGCACCAACGACGCTCCCCCCTCCTGCGGCGTTCGCACCCGTGCCATCGACCTCGTCCCCTCCCGCCCCCTCGCCCATCATTGTACTCACCATCCCCATCCCCTCGCCATCCGCCCCTGCCATGGCCCCATCGCTCCTTCAAGCAGAGGTCGGGGCGAGCGGCACGGGGCGACCGGCGCAGCCGGCGTGGGGAAATCAGCAGCCAGCACTGGGTGAGCATGCACGCGCGTGGAAAAAAAATGAGCATGGGAAGCATCTGGTGCGCAGGGGAATCGGAGCTCGGGGGATTGGGGAAGTCAGCGCGTCACGAAAATATGCGGGGCGAGGGGGCGTTTTTTCGCGTCACCAATCTTTTGGGGAGTTTTAGGTGGACTGTTGGAGTTCATTTTTTCTCTTTTTTCCCCTAAAGAAGATATTGGGGGTAGATGGTGTCGAGGAAGAACTCGACCGCTTCTTGTGAGTGGATGTTAGTGATGGGCTTCGCCTCTATCCACTTTGTGAACTTGTCCACCGCCACGAGCAGGTGGGTGTGACCACCTGGGGCCTTTTTGAGGGGTCCAACCATGTCGAGGCCCCAGACCACGAATGGCCAAGTGATGGGCATGGTCTGGAGTTCCTGCACCGGCAGGTGAGTCTACCAGGCGTAGAACTGGCACCCCTCGCATCTACGGACCACCTCCTCTGCATTGCGTAGCGCTGTGGGCTAGTACAAACCTTGACAGAAGGCTTTCCCAACCAGCGAACGCGGGGCCGCATGATGTCCGCAGATTTCGACGTGGACTTCGAGGAGAAGCTATTTCCCCTGGTCGGTCGGGATGCACTTCATGAGTACCCCCGACGGACTTCATTTGTAAAGTTCATTGCTGATGGCAATGAACGTTTTGGCGCACCGAGCGATTCATCGCGCTTTGGTCCTCTCTGACGGTAGGACTTCTTTGAGGATCTAGGCAAGTAGTGGCGCCCTCTTGTCGGTCGGGTCAAGCACCATCACCATGGTGTCTGGGTCGGAGCCCCCAAGCGCTTGGTCAGGGTCAGGCAACATTGATGTGTTAGAGCCCTCAATTGCCTGGTCAGGGCCGAGCTGCGCTTGGGTCGGATTCACCCAGATGCGGGGGGATGGCTCGTGGAGGTCGTTCACGAAGACCCCATCTTGGGGCGGATCCCGCTTGGCTGCCAACTTCGCTAGGGAGTCGGCGACGTCGTTGTCCCTTCATGCGACGTGGTGCAGCTCCATTCCTCAGAACTTGCCCTCGAGCTTGTGCACCTCTTGGCAGTACGCTGCCATGAGTGGACTTTTGCAGGAGGACTCCTTCATGACTTAGTTGACCACTAGTTCCGAGTCGTCGTGGATGTAGAGCCGCTTTGCGCCGAGCTCAATGGCAATACGCAGCCCGTTGATGAATGCTTCGTACTCTGCGACGTTGTTTGGGGCCTTGAAGTGGAGGCGGATTGCGTAGCTGAGCCTGTTTCCCTCTGTTCAACGTCAGCATCGTGCCGCGCCAAACGTCGTGCATGGATGACACTGCGCGCATCATGGTTCAGCCCGATCAACTCTCGCACGGGCTGACGCCGCGGCGCTGGCACCGGGTCGGACTGTGGAGTTGCCACAGTGCTCCACCCTACCCGACGTGCCTATGGGGACGAGCGGACGGAGCGGTTCGGCTGGTGCGGCCCCAGCATGCCAGTTGGGCAAGAGGTTGCGTGTCGCTGTCGTGACGCGGAGCTCTCCGCCTACTGTACAGCGGCGGTCTCCACCAGCACCCGGAGGTTTTGGTGTATTGCCTGCTCCTGGGGGTCAGCTGGCTCAAGGAGCCTGCGCAGAAGCATCACTGCGGCGACGATGTTCTGTCTGGCCTGAGTGAACTGCGGGAGGTCGTCCCCTCCTACTAGGATGTTACGTTGGACCTGATGGGCACGGCCTCGAGCGCCGCTTGCAGGGTTGCACGCGTGTGGTGCGGAGTGATGCGCCGGGCGCGTCAGCAGTGGTGGCTGCTGGTCCTGCTACCATTGTCGTAGCTCATCGCCATGCGCCTGCACTTGCGCCAGGGCCCCGCTCGGTGGTTCGTTGGGGTGTGAGTCTCGATAGACTCTACCACCTCCGGAAGCTGCTCCGAGGCATCCGTCATGGCGCACTCCCGGGTCGAGGATGGTCGAGCACCATCATGTCGCTAATGCTGGAGCTTTCGCTCTCAAGCTCCTTATTCTAGAGGTCATGGAAAGAGGTGGGAGCGTAGTCCGCCATTCCTACGAGCTCACGCGGGTGGAGAGACAACGTCATGACCCTCCAGAGCCCCTATGTGTACGCGTCCGCGAGGACGCAAGACTGAAGGGGAGCTAGGCGTGCGGTGAGCATGACGGGGACATGGGAGCACCTCTGGAGAGCTGCCTAAAAATGTTAGCCAGTGAATACATGACAGTATCCACGTTGTTAATCGTGGGGCTCGTGCCCAACACGGACTCGATGCGGAGCGCATGCGCCTCCACATCGAGATCGTCGAGTGGCTCGCGAAAGATGATGCAAGCCACCTTTCCTGGGGATGCCAGGGGAGTCGTCTCCTCGTGGAGGCGGAGTACACCGAGCTGATCGGCGATGAAGTCCAGACTTCCGAAGCGGAAGGCCTGGAACGGTGCGAAGATAGGTGGAACCCACGTCCCACCGAGGGTAGGAGCGGGAAACTCCAGCGAGCCGAAGCGAATCGTATCGCTCGAGCCTACTATGCCAAAGGTGGCGGTGAGGAGGGCCATTCGATGACCTGCAAAACGCGAATGCAATGGCGTCTTCCCCATGGATGGCGCCAACTATCGGTGCAAAATATGGCCGACAAGTAAATATTTGTAGTTTTGTCGTGCGTTAGATCGGATATGGTCTAGCACACAATGACACAGGATGGATATTGGTTTGGGCAATGCGCCCTACATCCAGTCGGGATCAGTCGGTCGCCTTTATTCCAGAGCCCAGGTGATCAAAGTTTTGCATTAGGGGTACAAACGAGAGGTGGATGAGAGGGGATGCCTGAGTCCTGGCGTTGTTCTCGTCTCGGCGGAAGAGAGTGGTAGGAGCTCAGACGTGCGCTAAGTGTGTATGGGTGTGTGTGAGAATGTTTGTTTCAGAGTCTCAAATCTTCCGACTGAGAGTGTCTAAGAGTTTGAATAGTCTGAGAGCACGTAAGTGTAGAAGCGGGGGGTCGGTCCTCTTTTATAGTACAAGGGGACGGTCCTTACAGGTCGGGGGAGGATACGAGAGCGACTGTACGGGCGCTGCCTAGTATTGTCGAATCCCACGTCGGTGGATATAGTATGGCCTCCATTCTCGGTCCCTGTTCTCCTCGTCAGGCCACTATGCCGTAGCGGGTAGGTTTTTGGCGCCATTGTGCAGACGTCCGCTGGTCGTGGCGTGATACAGCTCTGCGTACGGCCCTCTGACCCGGGCGTTGCCTTGTTGTCTGCCCCACCTGCTCCCTGGGCCCACTTCGGGTGGGCGTCCTCGGTCGGGAGTCCCAGTCCGCCTTGACCGAGTTGGTCGGGGAGGTCAGAGCAAGTGGTACGGCAAGTCCCCGGTCGGGGGATTAGGTCGGGAGCACTCAGTAGGGAGTGCTTGGTTGGTAGTACTCAGTTGGGGTCAGATTGTGGTCCCACCCCCAGCTGGCTCCCTCTGATCGGGATGCTGACCAGGCCTCCTGGTCGGAGGAGCCGGTTGGTGACCGAATCGTGGTCTCAGCCCGGCTGTGCGTAGCTGGGCCGGCCCAGGTACATGTTGTTGTTGTGCCCTTTATTCGGCTAAGTGTCGCGGGAAAGTAGTCCTATTGGGGACCCCGGGTCTTTGTCTTGTCATGCTTACAGTTAATAATTGTTATACCTCGCCTTGTTGCCTATCATTGCCTTCCTCGGCAATTGGTTGCTCCTTATTGCCATCACCAGACATGTTGAGGTAGATGTCAGTCTGGTTGTGATCGACCTCTTCGTTTGGTTGATCGTTCGTGCCACATTCAGCATTCAACTTCATTAGATATTCCTAGTCCAATCGGGCCTGCTCGTCCTCTGATCGTACCATTTTAACTAGTATAATATAAAAGGATTATTCTAAGAAATACTAGGATTTCAACTAAGAATGACTAGAACTTATACAGTTTTCAAACAATAAACGAAACACTTACACAGTTGCTAATATTTACATATTTTGTAACAATAAATGACTACAATTTGTTACAATATAAATGACTAATATAATATAAAAGGAATATTCTAAATAGTAGGATTTATTCTAAGTATGACTAAAACTTATACAATTTTGTTAGAATAAATGACAACCAACAATATTTACAGTGAATTGCTAGAAAATGACAACAAAAAAGAATGAAACATTTATACAATTATTAACTACAAAAATATTTACAGTGAATTGCATATTTCTATAAGTGATTGAATTTTGTTACATTAAATGACAACGTCATAAATTTCTTGGTAATCTCTAAAAGTATCAAAGTAAGTTTCACTTATTTTTATACATTTCTATGAATTAACAGGATTTTCTATAATTTCTAGATACTTCAAGAATTTTTCTATATTTTCTAGCTAATTAAACAAATTTTCCTACAATTTCTAGCTATTTTCTAATATTGCAGAAATAAAAAATGAAAAAAAGATGATGTCAACGGCGAAGATGGCGTCAGCGGCGTAATCTAATACATGACATATCATTACAATGTGTTATTACATTAATTTATTCTAATACATTACACGGTGTAATCTAATGGAACATTAATAACCTTCCTCTTCACGAACGTCCCTTGGTTGTGATCGTGGCGTAAGTATGGAATGTCCTCTTTGGCTAACAGGATGCTTGAGTCAACCTCAACTGAAAATGGAGGAATATCATCAAACTGATCATAATTTTCTAAAATGTCAGTCTTGTCCTTAACTCCAATGATTTTTCTTTTCCCTGGAAGAACTATGTGGTGCTTTGGTTGGTCATTTGACTTATTAGCACGCTTCCTTATTGGTTTACTTGACATGTCCTTCAAGTAGAAAACTTGAGTCATATCATTGGCTAGGACGAATGGTTCGTTTCTGTATCAGGTCCACTATTGTCATCCCATAGTTGTCTGTCGTTACACCTCCTCCAGTAAGTTTCACCCATTGGCACCGAAATAGAGGGATTTTCAAAGATCCATAGTCCAGTTCCCATATCTCAATAATGACACCACAGTATCTTTCTTTGTTTCCATTGTTGTCTATTGCATCTATACGGACATCACTATTTTGGTTTGTGCTCTTTTGGTCTTGGGCTCTCGTGTAAAATGTGTACCTATTTATCTTGTATCCTTGGAATGTCGATACTGAGATAGATAGACCCCTAGCCAACCATGCTAGTTGTTCTTCAATCGTGTCATCACCCATCAGTCATCGCCGCAACCAAGAGGCAAAAGTGTCAATCTGATGATGTGTAATCTAGGCCTCAGTCTTCCCTCAGTTTGAGGACCGTAAAATAGCCTTGTGCTCCTCCATATATGGAGTGACCAGGGATGATTGTTGCAGGATCATGAAGTGTGCTTTATGAAATGTATCCTCATCGATGTCCATCCGAGCTTTCCTCCCTAGTGTGCTCTTTCCCTTCAGTCTACCCTCATGGAGTGATACAGGGAATCCAATTCAACTCAAGTCATCAATAAAGTCAACACAAAACTCAATGACCTCCTCTGTTCCATATCGCTTTGCGATGCTTCCTTCTGGATGGGCACGATTACGAATATACTTTTTTAGAACTGCCATAAACCTCTCGAAAGGGAACATATTGTGTAGAAATACAGGATCGAGAACAAAAATCTCTTCAACAAGATGGACTAGAAGGTGGATCATGATATAAAAGAAGGAAGGTGGAAAGACCATCTCAAAGCTAACAAGGTATTGCACCATGTCATTCTGCAGCTTTAGTAGATTGTTTGGATGGATTGCCTTCTGAGAAATCATGCTGAGAAATGCACATAGCTTCACGATTGTCATTCTCACATTCTCTTATAGAATACCCCTCAGTGCAACAGGCAGCAATTGTGTCATCAGGACGTGGCAGTCATGGGCCTTTAGATTTATGAATTTCTTCTCTTTAAAATTTATTATTGCCTGTATATTCGAGGAGTAACCTGATGGGACCTTGATACTATTCAAGCATTCAAACATGCTTTCCTTCTCTTCCTTGTTGAGAGTGTAACTGGCAAGATGCAAGTAATGTTCGTCATCTCTCTTTTTTGGATATAGGCCATCTTGTTGTTTCATACATTTTCGGTCCCGACGTGTTTCAATTATATCCTTTGCCTTTCCATATGTACCCAGGAAGCTAAGCACGTTCACACAAAGATTTTTCAATAGGTGCATCACATCGATTGCATTACGGACCTCAAGGACTTCCCAATAAGGTAGCTCCCAAAATATAGACTTCTTTTTCCACATGGGTGCATGTCCATCCTCATCGTTCGAAACATGTTGGCTACCAGAGCCCTTGCCAAAGACTACCCTCACATCCTTTACAATAGAAAATACACGTTTACCATTACGGTGAATGGGCTTAGTACGTTTTTCTTCCACCCCTTCAAAATCTTCCCTTTCTTTCTTAACGGGTGCTTACCACGAAGAAATCAACGATGGCCCGTATACACGACCTTCCTATAGTGTTTCAAATACATGTTGCAAGTATCATCTAAACAATACGTGCAGGCTCGATATCCCTTGTTTGACTGTCCGGACAGATTACCAAGTGCCAGCCAATCATTGATGGTTACTAACAACAATGTTCATAGATTAAAAGTCTCCTTTTTGTCCTCATCCATACATGTATACCTTCTTCCTTCTATAACAGTAAAAGTTCATCAACCAACGGTCTTAGGTAAACATCAATGTCGTTGCCAAGTTGTTTTGGGCCTTGGATAATTACCGGTATCATAATGAACTTCCACTTCATTCATACCTAGGGCGGATGGTTGAACATACATAAGGTCACAAGCCAAGTGCTATGACCACTATTGAACTCACCGAATGGATTGAATCCATATATACTTAAACCAAACCATATGTTCCTTGCATCCTTTTCAAACTCGGGAAATTCTCTATCAACTGTTCTCCACTGGGACCCATCAGCGGGGTGTTTGATCATTTTATCTTGCTTACGTTCTTCTTTGTGCCAACGTATCAACTTTGCATGTGCCTTGTTTCTGAACAAACGCTTCAACCGTGGTACTACAGGGAAATACCACATTATCTTCACAGAAACTTTCTTCTTACTGGCCTGCCCCTCAACATCACCGGATAAGCCTCCAATTTATCATATTCCTCACCGCAATAGAGGATATAGTCATTAGGATATGCATGTATCTTTTGTACCTCCAAACCGAGAGGGCAAACAACCCTTTTTGCTTCGTACGTTGAGGATGGCAATTCTTTCCCCTCGGGAAGCATGTTCTTTATTATTTTCATTAACTCATCAAAACCCTTATCAGAAACTCCATTTTTTACCTTCCATTGCAGAATTTCCAATGTGGTACCCAACTTTTTGTGCCCCTATTTGTAATCTGGGTACAACAATTTCTTATGATCATCTAACATACGCTCGAACTTTTTTTACTCCTTCACGTTCTCGCAGTCTTCCTTTGCATATCGCAACACCTGACCTAGATCATTGATAGGACCTTCTGCCTCACCCATCTCTTCTTCAGCCTTGCCCATTGGAGCATCCGCAAAGGCACCTCCTTAAAGCCAATCAGGAATGTTATCATCTTCTTATTCTTCTTCATCTTCCATCATAACTCCTCTTTCCCCATGCTTGGTCCAAACAAAATAGTTAGACATGAATCCAGAACTGTATATGTGGGTATGAATAGTCTTTCTGGATGAGTAATCCTTCTCATTCTTGCAATTTCTGCATGGACAACAAATGAAACCAGACAACGGTTTGTTGGATTCTGCCGGATTGAGAAAACCACACAAGCCATTAATGTACTCTATGGAGCATTTGTCTGCATTGTACATCAATTGCTAATTCATCTACAAAGTATTACCGAACTAAAGATATTCTGATCATCCATACAATTATACATCAAACATAACAAATATGATACAAATACCATTAAACTCAAATGTTGCTGAAAATTTAGATAGAAATATATAAATTTAAATTCAGACCCAAACAACATGATACACTACGACAAACTCAAATGTTGCTGAAAGCTTAGATAGAAATATAATTTAAATTTCGGACCCAAACAACATGATACACTACGACAAACCAACCACTGAGTACTATCTAGGAGAACTTTAAGCATCCTTGGGCGGCGAAGACGAACTCATCCTGTGGTTTATTTGTCCCTCCTGCAATGGTAGTACTAAGTGGACCTGAAACACTTGGACTGGCGGTGGAGCATAACGACCACCAAAAGGAGGGTCCTGACCCACCGCAACAGCATCTTCATGACATCTTTGCAAATAACGAAGCATTGTTTTCTCCCACGTGCTCATTTTCTTCAGCTTATCATGAGGGTCAACTATGGTTTTCCCCTTGCCGCGAGAGAAACGACGATCGCCCCCACCAACACCACTACCTCCAGCAGCAGAAGCCATCTCTATACACCACAATTTATTTAGCTCATATTTACAAATGACTAAACTATAAACAAATTACATATTATCCCCACAATTTACTTAGCTCAAACATAACATATAAATGAAAAATTTCTCCATTGTAGCTTATTCTAAAAATGACTAATTATGTACCTCTATTTCATCTTATTATCTCTATGTACCACAATTTATCTCGCTCATATTTGCCATAATTTATTTAGCTCATATTTGAAAAGTACTAAACTATGAAATTATTCCTCTAACCTCATATCAATTTCTTTGACTAATTCGAAACATAGCATCCAAAAATTATAGATTATTCTAAAAATCACAAATATGAGCTCTAAATAACACATGCATATAAATGAAAATTTTCTCCATTGTACCTTATTCTAAAAATCACAAATTACTCTAGCTCTCAAGCATAAAACTTAGTATACTAACCATGTATCAAGGGAAGATGAATTTTCTAACCTTTAGAACACTTGAATGAGTGAAATCCCCACGAAATGATCTTCAATCTGGCAGCACCTCCCCTATGGCGCCATGGATAGGATGAAGCTCGAGCCGTGGTGAATGGCTCGGGCAGGAGGAAGAAGAAGGCGGATTTATAGGAGGGAATTTAGTACCGGTTGGGGGCATCAACTGGTACTAAAGGGTGCGCATTAGTATCGGGTGGAGATTCCACCCGGTACTAAAGGTCTGGTGGCACATTACTACCGGATGGAGGCGCCAACCGGTACTAATGTGCACCCTTTAGTACTGGTTGGTGCCCCAAACTAGTACTAAAGGGGGTCACGGGGCGGCCCTGAGGGACTAGCTGATAGGTCTGGTACTAATGTGAGCATTAGTACCAGGCGCAATTGCAACCGGCACTAATGCAATGGACGAAAGGTCCATTCTCTAGTAGTGTATTGTATAGTTGCCCCAGCTAGGCAGGCAGAAAGGTGTTAGCTGTTAGCTGGTGGTGTGTGTACTGTTGTAGTTTCTTTAGTTGATCCACTACATAAACTCTTCTTCAAACCATTCGTGCTAAATCAGTATATACTCCATCTGTCTTGGAATACAAGGCATCCAAAAAAATTTAGAACATATTAGCAGGAGTAGAAAAATATGCATGTACTCCTGAGTTATACAGGGGGAGTAAACCATTCTCATTCATGTAGTGTAACTTAAAGCAAGGAGAGAATTCATCTCTTGTTGTAGCTTCTTGGCACAACTTCATGTAATTGGTCATCGATTTACTGGGTCAATGACTTGGTTTACATTTTATGGTGTATAGTAGCCATCATCTTGAAATAGTCATTGTAGCTGAACTGAAACTTTGGTGTTGTAGTTTGTATCAATCTCTTGAAATATAGGAAGGCGTCTCAATCTGTAATCATACAAGCCAAGTACCCCCTCTGTCCCAAAATATAGCTATGTTTAGCTTTTTCAAAAGTTAAATCTTTTTAACTTTAACCAACGATACCTCTAAAAATAATTTATTTCAACTAAAAAAGTTACATATTATAATAGTTAGTTTCATGATAAATGTACTAATATTATCTTTATGCTATTAGTCTCTATGATTATTTCTCTATTCGCAGTCAAAGTTGAAAAGCATCATTAGTCTCTATGGAGGGAGCAATAGTCTTACTAAAGGAAAACATTAAAATTTAGAGTCAAGTATAGCTTTCACCTTGTATGAATTGTCAATGTTGAGAGTATGCGTTGATGTCCTTTAGATGGTCTCATTAGTAATCAAAGCATCATTGGATACTCAATTTGGTCCATGACCTTTCAAATGATTAGTTTGGATCCCCAACTTTTCTCCTTTAGTCTATCCTTTATGCTAAGAGGAAATTACTAATCGGAAGATAACTCAATTTCTTCCTTGGTTCAAAAAAATTCCCTTCATAATATAACATCACGTTCTGACTTTCGTTATTTATTTGATATTTTCGTCACTTATGTAAGTTAAGTCAGGCAAAACAGCCTTCAAATCACCTCCAAAATTTATGAAACTTGTTTTTGTAGTGATAAAAAATGAAGATGAACATGTTTTTATTCAAAAAACACACATGTACCTTTGCCATTTTAAAAATTCAAATTCACCAGATGAAACTAATTTTAAAAATTATCTGAATTTTTATAGCACCAAAACACTTTTAAGAAATTATGCGAAAATAACTTATATTCGTTACATAGAGAACAATGAAGAATGGGAAATTTAGAAGAACCTCATAGTTCTCTATGTAACTTATGATGAGAAATAATTTAATAAATTACTACATCTCATGTGAGGAATACTAGTTGGTTCCCATAATTTTTGGAAAGTATTTGGTGCCACAAAAGTTCAAATATATTTCAAAAGTAGACAAATTTGCATAATTTTAATTTGAAATCTGCAAAGGTGCATGTGCATTTTTAAGCAAAATGATTTCATCTCCTTTTGTTCTATGACCAAAACATGTTTCATGAATTTTAGAGGTGATTTGGTGGTTATTTGGTCCGACTTAACTGAAAGAAGTGATGAAAATATCAAATAAGGAATGAAAGTTAGAATTCGGTGTCATATAAGGGATAGAAAAATTTTTAGAGCTAAAAAAAAAATTAATTGGGATATCTTTTGGTGTCAAATAAGGAATTTTCTTTTATGCTAAATAACATGGAGCTACACATTTTCTTAACTAAACCATGGAGCTACACATTGGGTGTGAAGCACCTCCACCATGCATTGAGGATAGCAGTTTAGCCATCTATCGCATGCCGATGCTATCGATACTGGTGTTCTTCCTTACTCAAGTTGATCTCTGCCCATTGGAAACACATAATAATAAGGTCTTTGATGGGGTGCGTGGGAGCAAAATACATCACACCAATCATATTCTCGATCTACTCGAGAAGACAGAAGGTGAGTAGGGTGCCTAATGTGTGTGTATGTATGTATGGAGCTCCACCTCATCACAGGGACTATTTCGACCATTTGAGACAGAATGAGGACAAGGATGAACCATGTTAACGTCCAGGGATCACATTGAGCACCAGGGAAACTTGAGGGACCAAATGAGCTATTATCCCTACTTATTTTTTCATCCTGTGTTCTTGTTTAATGTTTACAGCTTGTTGCTGTTTATGTTGGAATGGTCTACAATGCATACTATTGTTCGAAACTTTTTTACTACTAATAAAATTATTAGCACTCCCATTGTCTCAGGACTATACATTATTGGACAAGGTTTCGGGCTTTTGTTCCAAAAGTATAGAAGGATCAGGACCGTACGCGTGGGCGGTGGGCCACTATCCACAGCAACGGAGATATCCGCCAATTATGGAGGTTTAGCAAAAAAAAAAACAAGAAGAAGAAGAACGAAACAGATTACGCTGAAGGCGAAACTAATTATGTTACTTGGCAACTTTGTTCTTCGAGGACTATTTTGAAGCTTTCCGCTGGGGATGCGCGGCTATTGTAATAAATACTGGCCACACATTCATGATACGATGTAGAGGCTGGTGGGATTCCATCAGCTAAAAGCCTGCCGTGTCGTTTTCATATAACAAATCCAACCCGTGGTTACTGAGACTGAGGACTGACCAACATGTCTGCATTTACCCTAACAACTTCTTCGCTGAAACCAAGCGCTTATTGTCATTCATGTCGTCGTACTACTCGTCCTTCCTAAATGATCCCAGCAAGTCGCATATGATTTCGTTTTGCTTGTCTCGACGCGAGCAGAGAGCACAGCACACTGCCAAGTTGTCGAAGAGATCCTGAGCAGCAATCTAGCACCCCGATAATGAGATTCAGAGAGGGGTTAGTGGCTTTGATCGATCACTACGGCTGGAGCGAGCCCGGACAAGACGATGGCAGCACATGCTCGTTTCCTTTGGGCAAGTGGGTGTGCTCCACCTAATGCTCCCGGCCGGACACATTCCCCTGCAGCTAGCAGGGTCATGACCGCCTTTCGGCCGGTTTATCTATGCGCCTGTCCCCGTCCGCCTGATAATGCCGTAACTATGGCTGGCATACCAAGCTTTCGTTGCAGTATTTTATGGCCAGACCGCATTGTTAAAGCAAAGCAGCTGTACTAAATCACGTTGTAGCTACATGATGAGCAGTGACCCAAAAGGGGTGGGCATCCTCCTACTACGTCGCGAGTCGCGACACTATGAGTGCTCCATCTCTGCATATACGGAGTATGCTGCTAGCTGCTTCATGCTTGCATTTATCGTTTTGCCCCCCAAGAATGGTTAAAAACGCTACTGTAGATGTACTGTACAGTGTTGCACTGCTACCAGTACAGAGTATATTTACGGTGGGAGGACCTAATAGAATCTCTAGGCGGCGGGGAGAGAGAGAGAGGGAGAGGGTTGACTGGGGTTTGACTGGGCGCATGCATGCAGGGGATAAGCTGGCGACGTGGACAGGTCGAAAAGACCACGTGATCCGGAGCGAGATCCTCCACTCCCGCTGCGCGGTCTTCCCATCCCATCCATACGTCCATCGCGTGGCAAAGACGGACGGCCACAGGCCACTTGTGTGCAGTACTGCAGCCTTCTGCTACGGACGTACGCTTGCTGCAGCTATAGCTGCTGCTCAATTCAGCACTGAAACTTTGCAACAAGGACGGCCAGTGCGGTGCGATCGATCGTATGCAAAGATGCCAATACGGTTCCATCAATCGAATTATGCAGATGAGGGTGAGAATGCCCGTCCATGAGCAGGTACAATAACAGTACAATCGACCGCCATGTCAGCTTCCTGAACGAGGTGGAGGAGAGAGAATTGCAAGCTTGTCGCTGCGTCCGTCGATACAACCTCTGATAGCTGAGGCTAGAGCAGTAAAATATTGCACGTGAAGGGCTAAGCTATTGTATGAGTTATTAGTCTCTATAAATGATGTATACCGGCTAATAGCCAAGTGCTTGTCTCAACTATTGATATTGACCTTGCTCTGATTTGGTCTTTTGTCCTGTGGTCTTTTTGGCGGGCTATCCATATCTCAGTACACAGTACGTACTTGTGCTTGCAGTGTACGTGCCACTCTCGTACGCTCGACGACCGATCCAAGTGCTTCAATTCAAAAATATGGAGACCCTACCAGTGCTGTGTATATGCTCGGTCCATCCAAAAGCAAGCATCATGTGGAGTATTTGGTGGTAGTTTGTCTGTGGCGTCATCAGGTAGCTTTCGATGTTAGCGGCATCGATCATCTGGTTATTACGGCGTGGATAAGACATTAGTACTGATTAGCTATGGGGTATCTCCCTCATCACGGTCTCACGTGACTTTGCAGCCGAGCCCGCAGTGTGGACGCGAGCAACGTGGCTATAGTGAACTTGTTTGTCGCCGTTCCGGACAATCACTGCTGCAACTATTATTGTTCGCGCGCAAACCTTTCGCGCCGTACGTCCTTAGCCACACTGTCGACTAGCTAGGAGAGCGGCAGATTTTGAGTGGAGTAACTGCACCACCACCTGCACTGCAGATCGTGTAGCAGTTATAAGAGACCGTCAGATGGATATCATCCTATGCGGTAACATTATTTTATGACGACGCCGGCCCGTTCTGGTCAGTAAACCCTAAACGACACACTCCTGGCTGGGCCGACCTCCGCCTCTCCAAACCCAATCGATCGATATGCATGATCTGGAGTCCATGACGTACTCCAACTACAGCAGTACCAGACTACCAGTTACGTATCGTACAGTGCATACATGATACATGCTGCTTTTAATCCTTTGTTGGTCCCTCTGTCCCAAAACTGGGAGAATAAATGGCCACTGTAGTATACGCGCACATAAGGTGAAGACAAAGCCTACTGTGCCATGAACAGTAGCGGCGTAATGATACCCGGCCCGTCTTCGTTTTTTGAATCCTGCCCTGCCTCGTCGATCGATCTCCCAGTCCGGCAGGCCCTACGTCGTCGTCAAAGCAGCTGTGGCGAATCGGCCGACGTGCAGGAGCATCGATACGTGCGAGCTGGTATAGTGCGCATGCATGCGTGCAGGCATGCAGCTGGCCCGACGCCGACGGAAGCGCGAGCCCGGCCCCATGCACGCATGCATGCCAAGGAAAGGGTGGCACTGTGCGTGTCCCGGGCGGGCCGCGGCGCCACCGGTCGATCGTGCACGCATCGCACGCTTGCCCCGCCGCGAGGGGCCGGCTGCCGTCCTTGCGGGCTGCATGCGTGCATGCGCGCGATCGCGAATTGAAGGCACCGATAGCGACGCGTCCCTAGACTAGACGCACGTCGACGGCGACCCCGGCCGGGAATGATTGACACGCCGGCGGGGCCCTCGTGTAGCAGTAGACATGCATGTTCACACTGCCCTCGAATCGGAGTAGCCACCCACACCCCCAAACCTTGCCCTGTCGTCGTCGTTGTTGCCGATCGTGGCACCCTCTTCCCCTTGGCAGGTTCTACCTACAGCGAAGCTAGCCACCTCATCATGGTGAGCTGAAAGCCTGAAACCTACACGTAACGTGCTTCGAAATAGGGGGTGCGTAGCTGGAGTAGCTAGGCCTCGGCCCTCGAGAGGCATGCGACATGTGCCGGCGTCTAGGACGCTTCCCGTATTGGCCACCATAGCATGCAGGTATCTCGTTCTTTCACGGTGGACGGTGGTGTAGGTGTGGTGTAGTAGTAGGCATGCTACTGGCTAGGTTGGTCACCGTACGTCCGTCCGTACGTGTATACCAATGCGAGATCTCCTGCCGCGAAGCTAGCGTCCAACCAAGCACATAGTCCAGGATATGGGATGCCGTGATCCTGCATGCCAGAACGTAGTATAGGTTGCAGTCGTCGTTGCAGATCCGGGGTAGCATCTAGCTGGGGCAGACCGCACCCGGCCTGGTCAGCCAGTGCCTCCTCAGCTCCTCCCTCACTGGTGATGAAATGAAAGGTGTCATAGGGCTAGCCGGGGCCATCTCTCTCTGTGCGTGAGTGTTACAAGAGGCCCGGGATGCGCAGCAGCACGGCCCTCTCCCGCCTACTACTGTTCCGCCATGTGAAGGGCTCAGACTAATGGTCTCCAGGGTAAACCGGAGTGCCGCCGGAGTGGCAGGGCAGGGCCTTGCTTGCATGCAGTTTTGCTCTATCTACCGTACCCGGTGCTAGCAGCCTAGCACGCACACAACAAGTAAATACTTAGCCTGCCGTGCAAGGTAGTATGTGTAGTGCATGCATGTGTACGTAGTAGCAGCCCCCACCAGGCAGGCCAACAACTGCGAACCCCACCAGCCACCACCACCACCTCCTTGCAGTGGCAGGCCAAACGAGAGTACGAGACACGATCAAGACCTGTGGATATACACGGCAGTCGGTTGGAATCAACCGTTCCGGCACGCGACGACCCCGGCTTTCTGCACCGGCGCGCGCGTCTTTCCACGTAAATAACGGTAAGCTAAGCTAGCAGCCAGCCTCGCGTTCAAACCCCAAGCCTGAAGCGGCCCCGGTCGCTTCTGGGTCCTCGCGCCGGCGTCCTGACCAGGCGCCCGGCATTTATGCATGCATGGGCCGCTCGTCTCGGCGGGCGACCGGCGAACCGGGGCGCAGTGCAATGAAGCCGCCCGCTCGGCGACTAGGACACCAGGGCCTTGTTTAGTTCCCAATTTGGGAGTGCCAAAGTTGGGAGTTTGTCATAAATACGCAACTGTAGTATTTCGTTTGTATTTGTGAATTATTGTCCAAAAATTGACTAATTAGCTCAAAAGATTCGCAAAGTACAACAAAACTGTGCAATTAGTTTTTGATTTCATCTACATTTAGTACTCCATGCATGTATCGCAAGTTTGATGTGATGGGGAATCTTCTTTTTGCATAATGTCAAAGTTGGGATTTTGGTTGCGTTGCATTGCACGCGCATCGGGAACGCCGCGTTCCAGAACGCCCGGGCCTCTAGGCTGTTTCTGCGTTGCCTGGCGAGTAAATGAAGCCTGGATGATTGAGAATTCAATCCCCGCCGATCGATGAGATGCTACTGACGTCTACGCACGGCAGGGATAGCACACAGCCTTGCGCTGCGCCCACTGGCCAGTGGGAGCGAGCGAGATGCAGCTGCATACAGCAGCCACCGGCCAGCCAGCGGCAGCTGCTGCGCTGCGTACCGGCTCAGGATCAGATGGATGTACGTACTAGTCGAGTAGTACGTCGATCAAAGTGCTCTCTTTTCTGTGCCCAGCTTTAAGGTGCTGCTGCGGCTGCCAAGCTTTTTGTGAGAGGGGTGTGCGCGCGCGCGCGCGCGCATGGGCAACAGTGCAGGGCTAGGCTGGAGGGGGTAGGATTATTTGACTGGTACTCCTTGAAAGGAAGCGGTTGGACTGGGCTGGAGCTCGCTCGCTCTCCCGGCTTTCGCTCCAGCCAAAAGTTGCTGCAAACCTGCAACTGCAAGGATGCGTGGGCAGGGCTCCTCCCTTGAATTGCTGAGAGAAGGCCGGCTGGGTCGGAGCTGCACCGCCCAGCCCCCAGTCGGGGTGCAGTTTGACCGTCCAATGGAAACCCATTGCAGGAGTATACGACGTACACGAGATAAGGCAAGGCCAGCCGCCCCATTGGCAATGGCAAATTGGCTGGCATTGCATTGCAGCAGTACAGTCTCAAGAACACTGGACATATGGGGTTAGGGGTTGGGCCTTGGTAACAAAACAAGTGTTTGAATGCAAATGAGACCTCCAAGAAGAAAAATGTCGTCATTGTGTGAACTGAGTATAAGGGTCATTTATAAGCTTGTTGAATTGTCTCAGTGAGATCCTTAAAGTGCTTGAAGCACCCATATGATTTCCGACTTGTCAATATGAGGTCTCCACATGGACATGCCACGTCAACAACTGTAGGAGTATTTTTGGGTACTTTGGACTTGATGAGACATTTAAAGTTTAAGGATTCAAATATGTATTGTTAAAGTTGATGGACTTGAATGACACTCTATTACAAGTTTAAGAACTACTTGTGCATTTCACTCCGAAAGAACCAATGCCTTCAAGCAGTTTGGAAAAAATCATGTGCTTTCTACATGGACTCCTAGATCCTAAAATCCGAACATATAAAGCATTTCCTTTAAAGTTTCTCCAAAGTTCCCACATTCAAAGACTACAAACTACTACTACTACTAACTTGAGCTTTTGACTGACCACCTTTGGTTCCCAAGATAGTATAGCATAGTAAAAGCTATATACAAATTATTCACATCTAGCCCCGCTGCATATAGTACTCCCTCCATTCTAAATTGTATGTCGTTTTAGTTTTTCTAGATTCATAGATATTATTATACATTTAGATATAATGTATGTCTAGATACATAATAATATCTATGAACTTAGAAAAGGCAAAACGATCTACAATTTGGAACGGATGGAGTACATTTTAAAATTTGATACTAATATATATCCAATCATTGGTTCACTGGCCTCACCCTCACGCAGCTGTCGTGTAAAGGAAGATGCCATGTCAGCTCCTAGAAATGCCCCAACCAACGGTCAAAGCGAACACACAAAGTGTAGCTAGCTATAGTACTGCCCATATATCAGCTGCCTGGCTCCAAGTAAAATATGGTCACAGGTCATGATTGCCCCATGATACCATGCCCCTCTTTTCACGCCAACGCTGAGCCTGTCCGGTCTCCGATCTCGGGGGCAAAGCGCGAAAAGCACTGTGCGCTCGGTTGAGCAACGCGTCGCCCTCTCCCTTTGGGAATGTGTGTGTCATTAGGCCGACCTCGCTTAGTTTACTGGCCATGGTTTTGGAGCTTTAGGGGAGGCCTGAGTGTGATGTTCTCCGAAAGCTCAAGAGAGTTTGGTCCTGTTCTGGGTGATGCATATGAGGCTGGAGATGTGCAGGATCACATGCAAAAGCACGCATGTCTTGTTGGGTAGCAGATGGAAAAGAGAAAGAGGTGCAGTAGGGCCACGCGTGCACGGGTCACCAGATGGTGTGGTCAATCCTCCAATAGTCAATTGTGTAGTAGATGCAGCTAACCCGAGGTTGATTACTACTTGCAAAAGCTGGCTTGGCTGCCTATATTATTAGTGTAAGGGTGATTTGTTTTGCGTGGAGATCCATACCATACCTACCTTTCTCTGGCTTGCTTTGTAATTGGTGGATGATCATTTGAGTATTAGATCGATGCCCCCTTCTAAACCGGCTTTGACCCGTCACCATTTGATTTTCTTTCTCTGTTTTTTTTTTTTGGAGTGGATGTGATCTTTATGAAAGCAGGTTGGGCTGCCTGCTTATGGGCTCTCCCAAGTGGACTAGCAAGGAATATGGGCCTTATTGGGCTCAAGTGTAAGGTGGTCTCGCGTAGCCCAAGAGAGAGAAAGGAGCGTCGTGTGGGCCCTCACTACTGAACAATCTTCGGCCTCGGGCCTTTGGTGGTGGTGGGAGTGTGCCGGGCGGACAGAGCCCAGAAGCGGCCTAGTAAGACACAGTTCGCTGGCGGGAATCCTATCCATCTTCCGAAAGAAACTTTGTTCATCACCTTCCAATATTTAAGATTCGTGTAAATATCTTCAACCGCACCCACCCGCTCATGCCTGTACCGCCGCCGCCTCCCGCGTGGAGCCTCGGCTGCCAGCCCCCGGCCCGGCTGCTGCACTGCCGCCAGCCCCCACGCGTGTGCCTGGCCGCCACGCCGCCGCCACCTCAACGCGCAGCGACCCTGGCACCCGCGCTGGCTCGCCGGCCGCCACCGCGTGCCTCCCCCACAGCTGTGCGGGCTTGCCGCGCCGCCGCTGGCCGCCGCGCGTGTCGGCCGCGAGGGCTCGCCGGCGTCGGAAGTCAACTTTTTTTTATCAAATGTTGAGTTTCAACTTTTTTTCAAAAAAAATGTTCCAACATTTTTTTCATGATTGAACATTTTTCACGAAAGTGTTGGTCAACTTTTTTATAAGATTAGAATACGCAACTTTTTCTCGTTGGATCCAATATTTTTTCTTCAACATTTTTAAAAAAATGTTAGTTCAACATTTTTATCCACATTTTTTTAGTAAAAATTTTGAATGAGCCATCATCCTAGATACGATCTAGACCTTAATGAGCTTTATAGTTGAACCCCTTAACCATCATCCACCGGGTATATAGCCCCCGTTTGCCGGGGCGTCGACTGTCGCGCGTGAATAGCTACGAGGTGCCGGTGGCGGACAAGGAGCATCGGCCGGAAGAGGTAGCACATAAACCTTCAAGGAACTCGAAGAAATCCTCAAAATAGGGAGATTCAAGCGAGACACGGGATGGTCAAGGATACACTGTCAATTTCACTAGAGCAAATTAACATCCGCAGCACCCATGGCACGGCCCGACCTAGCAGGCAAGCCGAGGCAGGCGCGCATCGGCGCATGGGCACCATGCACACCTTACATATAGATCACACACACAGAGATACAGAGTGCAGGAATTGATTTGAGTACGTACAAGAAAGCAAGCTTTAAGCAACAAGCGGTCGATCGATCAAACAGTTCTTATTTTAGCGGGGGGATGCTGGAGAAGGTTGGCGAGTCATTTCGCTAGCTCATGCCGACAAAGCGCGCCCGGCGAAGGGATCCGCCCCCCGGCGGCGAGATGCATGATCAGTAGGCGACGATCTTGAGGCCGAGGTTCTTCTGCGCGAACTCGATGAGGCCGTCCACCTCGCTGTCGTCGATGTAGCCGTCGCCGTCGGCGTCGGCGTAGCTGATGCCCTGCCTGCTCCGCCATCCCGTGAACCGCGCGCGGATGGCGCGCATGGCGCGCCGAAGCTCCTCGCGGCTGATGCGACCGTCGCGGTCCGTGTCGAACCGCCGCAGCCACTCCTTGAACTCGTCCACCGTCATGTCCGCGTCCAGCGACCGCGTCGCCACCGTCATGTTCCGGATCGCCATCGATACGATGACCGGGAGCAGCAGCAGCAGCTCACACAACAACACCACCACCCAAGAACCCGCTCTGCAATAAACGAGCTACCCCCTACACCTCTGTTCCTGTGTGCAGCAACTTGTTGTGAGCTCTATTGCTCTTATATAAGCAAAGGCAACTTGGCAAGGCACAGGGCTGTTGCGTATTGCGTGCAACACAACACAGTCAGCTTTGCTTACGTTTATCACGGTTATTGCCATCTACCCCTACCTTGTGCCTTCTGCAGGTTAGCTTATTCTGCACGCGCTGTAGCTAGTCTAGATTTGGTCGTTGTCGACGAATAGCTCAACGCCATGTCCAAGAGTATAGCATCTATCGCCGGTAAGATTGGGCTGTCTAGGTCGACGCGCACTGCTGCTGGTTGAATGGAGCAAGAATCTGCGCAAGTGGCTCAAAAGAACAGAAAGTTGTAGATGCATTTGGGCATTCATCATCTAATTGATTGATAGCGTGGCGGAATAGAATCGTGTAAAGAACGTAAGCTGCAGGAGGTAACCACGGGGAGCCTTACAATGTGGGGAATCCGCAAAGAGAGAAAAAAAATCATAGATATGATGTGTTTATATATACGTTTTTCAAAAGATGCACACGGAATAGGATGCCAAGATTAGGCCTGCATTATTGCTCTCGCATGTGAAACCATGTAACACAGTCTACGGTTTTCTTGTCATGGTGCTGTGCCAAGGGAATACTTATCATATATTAGTAGATTATTTCAACTTGATATGTACTACAGAGCTTGCATTTGACTTCAAGATTTTGGTCAGATTTACCCTTGCTAATACGTATATCATGACAAACATTTGTTCTGACCACATGTGTCATGATCAATATTGAAGACGGCCTTCACGTACGTGCACCTTTATTCGTGCCTGTATTGCCTTTGGCTCATCTCTCTACGTCAGACACTCTGCACGTTAGTGCAATCATCTTGTGTGATTCCCGATGAAGATGTTCTCCAACTGGAATAGGAATTCCGGTAAAGTTGGTTCAAAAACAGAAAAAAAGAATTTCAGTTTGTTGTGTTCACCGTTCAGCATAACCTGGCGAAAATGGCGTCGTTACAAATTTGGGCAGCTGTTTTCTTAAGATAGTCATTTGCTTGCCCCCCCCCCCCCCCCCCCCCCCCAAATATTTTGACCTAAAACTGAGGGGCCAAGTAATAGATGCAATTGGATAGGTGGTACGTATTGAGCAGAATCATACAAAGCTGAACAAAACCAGCACATATCGGGGTAATCTGCAAGGAGAACTTTGACTGAACAGATAAATGTATCAAGGATGGAATAGGACTCCAATATTATTAGGCCCATATTATTGTAGAGTTAGTAGAAAGCTCACCAATCGTATATATCACATTTCTAGTGTTGTGGGGGAAAATAGCATTTTGTGTCATTTTAATATCATATTACTGAGCCACGTTATGATCCTGAAGAAATTCTTAGCTGGACGTTTGTATCCCTAGGAGGCTCAGATCCCCCGTCTCCCCCCTACCCCCCAAAAGTTTTGTTTGGTTATATAATTTGTTTCATGTATACGATGGTCTTTCAATCATTGTGCGTACATGTTATTACTCATAAAATCAACTTGCCTTTCACATCAAAATGACAAAAAATGGCAAGTCATGCCATGAATTTATGTTATGTTGGTCTTAAATCAAGTACATAATTCAACATCACAGTAGGCACACCACCTTGTAATAGTTGCACTTTAGGGGCGGACTAAGCGCCACCTGATACTAATCCACCTACCGTATTATTATGTATAGGCCTATCTAATTGACGACTAGGTGGTGAGTGTTATCACTCAAATTTCTAGTTGTGCACTAAAAGGCCATAGGAGCATTATCATGAAACAACGATTCATGAGAAATATATAAAAACATATTAATATTTGCATAATCCAATACAAGATAGGTAAGCACAGAGACACTTTTTTGGCACTAAGACAAAAGGGTTCATGTTAATTTGTTCCAACTAACATAGATAACAAAATAAGATTCATAGAAGTTACTAAATAAATTTCTTCGCAGCTAATTCAGGCTTATTTGTAGCACAAATATCATATGCATAAAATAATAACTAAACTTCTAAAGCTTGAAAACTTAATTAGGTTATTCATGACATCGTTAGCACAACTAAAAGTCTAAAACTTATCTATTCAA
Source organism: Setaria italica (assembly GCF_000263155.2). Lineage (NCBI taxonomy): Eukaryota > Viridiplantae > Streptophyta > Magnoliopsida > Poales > Poaceae > Setaria > Setaria italica. Next base: position 33,339,625 of record NC_028451.1, on the reverse strand, counting down.
TCTAACTAAAGGTTATATGGATCATTAGGAGGGAATGGAGTATTGTACCATCATGACTTCATATTGAGTTCTAGTAATGATTGGTCTAGCTGCAGGGCACTAAGAATAAAGAACAAACATGTTAGTTCGAGTATATAGACAATCTGTAGGTCATTAGAAATGGAGAACAAGCATGGTAGTTGGACGACAAAGTCAAAGTAATCAACTACTAGACTAATATCACCACTTGTAACTGGAATTTAGTGGAACAACGATCTCAATCTTTTCACATGATTCAGGAGGATAGAGTAGGATTGTCATACTCATTTTTTCATGTATATCTTATTTATCGGTGTCTGGTGTATATGAAAGCAGAATGTATGATTTAATATTTGATGATAAAAATCCAAACATAGTAGTATGGAAGGAGGTTTTCAAACAAGAAGTCATCCTACATTTATCCAAAATATCATACTTCACTCTTCTATTCTTTCATGTCTTGATGAGATATAGCTTAAACTCATATCCATTTTTCTAGCTCTTTTAGTTATTGGTTGTAAATAAAACTCTTTTAGCTTTTTCCCCTATATATACAAAATCAATCACATTGGGAGAGTTTTTCCCACGATTTATAGTAAAAAGAATGCCAATGCAATACAAAAGATACGAACATGAATGGATTGAGATGCTCAACGAGCTAAGTAGTCTACCAATATGGCTCTCATTTGCTACCTTTTCGATGCTATAGGCAAAAATGAGAAACCCTAGTTTGGTTGAGCTTATTGGGATGAGAAATCATAAAAGTCATATACTATTGTGCATATCACCTCATCTATTGTGAACAGGGAAGTTTATCTGGACAAACATGACCGTTAAGGGCAGAGGCCTCTGTGCCCCTCCTTTTTTCCTCCCTTAGTTGCATTTTACAATGAAGCCACTCTTCTTGGTCTATGCTTAAATATATAAGTGTTATCTCATCCTGCAAATACACATGTTAATTAAACATACTTTTCTTCCTGTGAGATGATCTTTCATGTGAATCTACAATGAATGATTGGAGAAGACACACATCCTAAATTTTCATATACCCATCATTAATAAATTCTTTCTTAAAATAAATCAAATTCAATAATGGTAGCGAATGTGACCAAAAAAAGTTCTGTACAACTTTAACAATTGATTTTTTTTTGCATCAATACACACTAACCACAGCACCCTTGCCACTTCAAAATACCAAAGATACCATCTTACTACCATCTCACTAATAACTGGGAACTTAATCTACTTACTATTGATAAATAATAAAAAGACATTTATGGAAATTTGTTTGATGCACCTTAAGAGTTTACTCATCACTCAAGGTTGTTAAGTCATTGCTAGCAAAATTATTACGGCTTCATAGTTGTTAGGATTTCCCAAAAGTTAGAAAACAAATAGCATAGAGTGTATTTGATCTTATAAAGTTATGCTCTCTCAGTAGTAGCTATGTGATAAATGGGTCAAACTTCAAGTGTATAACTTAGTATTTGGCAGAAAGTTGCTATGGCACAGGTGTAACACCATGATTAGCATAAACATCGATAGGAATCACTAGTAGCATTCCAATTATAAGTACTATTTATTAATATTAGGATATAGTTGCACACTCCAATGGTCTCTTGCCTTACCATGGATTCTAAATTTTTAAGTGGATCAAATGTACATCTTGATTAGTGATTGGTGACATATATCTCATACTCAGCTTCTGTTACAACATTACATCTCCAATTCAAGAAGCACTATAATGGTTCAATAACAATGAGTCAATGAGGTCATTTTAGAGGAGTTCAAATGTAAAACTAACCACAACTTAAACAAATAGAGTTAGGTGTCATGATCTTGTTTATTAACAGTAAGGCACCTTGTCTCACTATCCAACATAGAGAAAAATCAACAAAGTTTCTACCTTTGTATACCACAAAGTTCATAATGTTTGGTCATTGACAAATAGGCTTTAATTATCTTAAGAACAACTCATGCTTAAAACACATTGTGGAGCTCTCACCCAACACATATATCTCCTCCACCGAGGTGTTGATTAAAACCTAACTCTCCAAGCCCTTGATGACTCATAAGAAAGAGGTACGACAGAGGTGGGAGATTAGTGAGCAAGCGTGGATGATACATTGGTAGACAAACAGGATTACATTTTTAAAGTACAAACTATACTTTACTACTCCAACAATTTAGTTTGTTCATTTAAGCTCCTCAAATAAAGTATTGATTCGATTCACTCCCCAAACTATTCAAAATGGATCAAATAACTGCTTACTAAAATTATTCTTTTTGTTTCTCTATGTAACAATTTTGTTTGGGTTCGAATTTTGTGGGGTTGATAGTTGATGTTATACCAACTGTCATAAAATATTTAAGAATTTTTTTGTGATTCTTTTGATTGATGAGGAGCATTTTGTACGTTACATCAACCCTTACAATATGAAAATCATAAACAATATGCACGAAAAATTATCAAAGTGTTTTTAAAATCAGGTTATTATTGTTTGGTGAGTACTAAATGAATTTTATACCCATTTAAAATAATCAAATTCATTTAATAACATTTTGTGCAAAATTGTGGATCACAATGAATAATCACAATGCAAGTGTTAAGAATTATTGCCAAAAAAAAGAAACCAGGGGGCGCGATTGTGGGAGAAAAATTCAATCAACGATTTCATGCACCTTAGAGGATCTTATGTTAAAAACATACTGCAAATTCTTAGGGCTTCCTAAAAAAGTTGGGCCTCCATTGTAAATACCCTAATCACAATTAACCGTCACATCTCTTGGAGTTTCTCAAAAAAAAATATTTGGTGGAAACCACCTTCTTGGTGGATATGTAAAACCCCCTAAAATGCACACTTAAAAGTATTAATTATTTTTAAAAAGTGATGCATTATCATAGATGTATTTTGTAATAGAAGTTGGGATGCAAAGTTGTTTTGTAAATATTTATATGAAAATAACAAATTTAAGTGCTTGTGCAAGGCAAAATTCCATACAATTTATCGTTATCATATGATTTTTTCTGGATTGAGTTTGGATCCCAGGTTTTGATACAAATTGCATCTATGGAAAAGCTATGGATGCATACTTATAAATATGGATGAACTATGGACTTTTGAATACTAATAACTATGAAATTATGCATACTTATAAGTATGGCAAATACTTATAGCTATGAAGTGTGCTTTTTTTGTGCTATTGACTTTTTTTTGCGTGCCTAGCAATACCTCACCATGATAATTATATACAAAGTACATCTATGGATGAACTATAGACTTTTGAATACTTATAACTACATATCCCACTAAATATTAATTTTTCCAAAAAAAGCCAAACTCGAAGCACGTGGCCAGACCTCACCACGGCGACCATGGAGGTTCGGCAGCTTGCATCATACCCAATGCCAAGGGTCCCGCGAGCCTTCGGTAGCACTTGATCGATTCCATCAACCTTAGGGCCCCTTTGGCATAGCTTCGGCTGCAGCTTCTCCACCAGCAGAAGCCGAAGTCCTGCCAAAGGGCCATCTGCAAAATGGCTTCGAGGAAGAAGGCCCTCGAAATCCTCTCTCTGGAGCCATTTGAGGGAGGAGGAGCCGAAAAACTTAGCTCCCATGGCTCCCTCCCCAACCCGCATCCCCAGCAGACTAAAATACCTCTGAAGTTGGACGCAATTATAGGGAAATTGCCACTGCCTCACCTGGATGGCTGGACACCGCGGCCATTGGTGTGGCCCCGCCTAGCCTCGTTGCCATGCGTGAGGTCCCGTGTGCTTGACGCAGCATGGGCGATCGACAGGGGGTGATGGCGGGTATGGCGGCGCGGGGTGGAGGCGGCCAGCGCTGCGACGCAGGGTGGAGGCGGACAACGCTGGGAGCGAGGTGGAAGCGGCGTAGGGGAAGAGGTGCGGCCGGAAGGCGCTGACAGCGTGAGGGAAGGAGGTGAGGCGGGGGAGCAAGCAGAGATTGACAACGAGGCGGGGGATCGAGCGAGAGCTGAGCGATAGGGAAAAGGAGGGCAGGAGGCAGTGGAGGAGTGGATAAGGGAGAGAAGGGAAATTAAAGAGAGGAGAAAAAAATAAGGAAAGAAAAGAGAAAAATAAAAAATAAAAATAAGGAAAGAAAAGAGAAAAATAAAAAATAAAAAAGGATAAGGGCATTATAGACACTTCATCATTTTTATCTACGTTACACAGCTAGGAGAAGCCGTTTTGCCAAACATTTTTTCATCCAGATAAGCTGAAGTCAAAAAAAGCTGCTTCACCAAAGAAGCCACAGCCGCAGCCGTTTCAGCCACAGCCGTACCACTGCCAAACGAGTCTTTAGTGCTCAAAATGCATTCGGCTCTTCAGCGGCCAAGGGCACTAGCCCCACCCAAACAAAAAAAAAGGCTGGAGATGGGACTGGACATGGCGGGCCATGTCGCTCTAAGTACTGTTAAAAAGTTGGAAAGAGCAGGGATAGACATACTTAGATCATGTTTAGATCCATTACTCCATTAGTGTTAACAGTTACTCCAACCTATAGCTGCTAACTATTAGGGAAAGTTAGATCCAAGCAGCCTCCAACTAGCTAATGGACTAATTGCTAGCAAGGCGGGTTGCTAATAGTTAACAGTTCCATTAGCAAGCATGTTTAGATCCATAACTGCTAATTTTAGCTGCTAACTATTAGCACCGATCGATCCAAACATAGCCTTAGAAGAGTATTGTCAAACTATGAACAACAAGAATTCTTTCACCGATCCAATTAACATCTGGTCATCCATGGAAACAAACAGCAGCAGAGGGAGAAGATGAGCTAAACTAGTGTCGGTTTGAATCCGATCATCTTATTCTGGATCTCATTTGCATACATTACATATTTACATCAGGAAGTACATGGAACCTCAGTGCTCCACGGCTCCATAGCTCACGGCTTCCGCCGTGGGCGAGTCATCATGGCCATGAAATCGTCCATGTCCACGAAGCCATCTCCGTTCCTGTCGATCTCCCTCACCATCTTCCGGCAATCCTCCAGGCTGCAGCTCTCCCCGAGCTTGCGCAGCACCGTCATGATCTCCTCGGCGCAGATCCTGCCGTCCGCGTTCCTGTCGAACACGAAGAACGCCCGCCGGATGTCCCCCAGCTGCACGCCGTTGCTGTGAACCTCCATGAACTCCTCCAGGTCCATGTAGCCGTCCTTGTTGTGGTCCGCGACGCACATCATCCGCCGCGCCTCGCCGGCGGCGTCGGCCTTCCCGAGCCTCTCCAGGAGCACCTGCAGGTCCTTCTTGTTGATCCCGCGGTGGGGGTGGCTAGCGATCATGTTGAATACCTTCTTCATCTCCTCGTCGTCGGGCTTGTAGGTGCTCAGGTCGGAGAACTGCCGGTCCCTGGCCGACAGGGGCCGCCCCACTGGCCGGCCGGCCTTGGACCGGAGCTTGGCAAGATTGTACTTGAAGGAGAGAATGCTCAGATGAGACATTTTGTGATCAATTGATCTGCTGCAGCTAGCTACAGATGATGGATGCCCTTCAACAAAGTATATAGACTTTGTACGTCCCCTGCCATCAGCAAAGTTTGCCAGAATAGATATGCTGTGACAGCTGCAGAAAGTTTCAGAATGTGGGATTCCTCTGGAGCTTGCAGCGTAGGCGATCTTAAACCAGAAAGGAGGGCAACAGATGGACCATGCCAACGTGCAAGGTAAGAATCTAATGTGAAGCTGCTTGGGAATGTACATGTACAAGCAGCCAAAAGTTCGTACAGCCGAGCAAAGAATTTATTATTTTCTTTTGGGATATCAGTGAACAAGAAGGGGTAACAGGGCCACAGGGGCACAATAAATTAAGCACCATTGATAAGTTTACAATGCTTAAAGAATAACAACCCATCCATGTATCGTGCCTGAACGGTAGAATGTACGGTGGAAAGAATCATATGTCAACTTGTTGAAGGTTGCGAGCACAAGCTATTCGGCAGCAGTTTTCAAATTACAGCAGTCAAATAATTTGGAACCCTTCAAATTATGGTGGCTTGCCATTGTCTAGCTCATCCATCTTTTGAATTTCTTCACGAAGTGTAATTTTCCTTACATAACCTGCAAAAACAAATGACAGTAAGAGCAGCAAGCCAGTAAAAGGAAAACCCAACATTTTGTCATAATATAAGCCCTAAAGCTCTACAAGACAATCTAATTGGTCCAACATTTTGTCATAATATAAGCCCTAAAGCTCTACAAGACAATCTAATTGATCCAACATCTTGGTGCCGAACGACCCACTAGACAAATTACAATCATATTGTAACCACTTACAACTGCACATCTAATGGACTACCAATCTCATCTGGGATCTAATCTATCAGGTAAGGTAGCAGTACTAACAACTTTGTGCTTCGGTACTACATTTCATTCCCTTATTTCTCATGTCCCCTGCAGGACGTTTATGTTCCATGGTACCACATGTTCTGTAGAAGTTAAAAAAGAAAATCACTAAACGGGTCCTGCGGGTAGGAAATCCCCACCAAACAAGCAAATGGATCAACTGTTGATCTTTCACTCCAAAAATTATTTCAAGTAAGGTCTACGAGTGTGATGTGCGTGGCGGCTAATCTAGAAAAGGACAGAGGAGTATAGGACATGAACAAAAGATTTGCTAAGCTTCAGTTCCGTGGTGAATGTGGCTGCAGCCACCAGTGTCGTGAAGGACATGAACCGTGCTTGTAGTTCAGTGGTACAAACAAAGCAAGAATGCAGTGAGCCAATGGGGGCAGTTAATTAGACAAGCATATCTATGGGTATCATTATCGTGAATCCATGGAGATGACAGGAGCTTGGGGATGGGTTCATTATACAAGGCAAAGCCCTGGGGAAAGTACAGTCAAGTTCGCTGTGAATAAGTCACCAATTGATCAATGTCATCTGCTGGTCAAAATTGAATGGTTTATGGGTAACTTTCCGCTGGGTTCCACCTAAATACCTGTTGCACAGGATACAACCTTTTCCGACTAGTATATAAAAAAAATGAACATTTGAAACAGTGAAAACTATAGGAGAACATAATTAACCTAATAGTCTAGCAATGCAACTATTTCTAGGGTAAATGTTGTGCCAGATCTACCATTGCTTGTCCACAAAATGTCTAGAGATACATAACTAAGAGTTGTCTATACTCTGTAGTTATAGAGTATCACTATCTCATCTCAGATCTCACCCCCCAAAACTGCTGCATATTTACTTTCTTCAGATCAACATATGCTTTATTCATGCATACTGCCAATTAACATGCTTAGTTCAGTTCAGATGTTGTGTATGTATATCCATGAGAACGGGAGTTGAGGGACTATCCTGTCCATTATGCATAAACTAGAAATCTCATATTTTGTCACCATCCAATTGTCTTGAGCACTAATACAATTTATGCAGAAACTTACTACTGTGACATTGGTAATTTGTTATCATGCCTACCAAGTACCAACTAACACTTACAACCATGTCCATTATTGTTGCTTGTGCGATTGGCACTCATGGTATCTTGTATAAACCAAAGACAGTAAGTAGGTTAGAATGACACAGATAACCGTTGATATGAAGATCCCCATGCCTCAGTGCTCATATACATAATTTGCTGTAGGGAACTAACCATGAACTGTATTACTTCAGACAATACCAGGGAAATAATACACCAACACAACTCCAATAGACGATCTCATATTTTGCAAAGAAACATGAGTGATATTTTTGTACCATACTATCACATGTAAGCAATATTTTACAAGGCAATTCAGTGAATACTCTCAAACCTAATGCTGGAGTAATTTTCCAATATAAACCTTTTTGTTGTATCCTAACCAATTAGTAGCCAATCCACAATGCAAATGGCATCAAAAACACCCTATGGCCACAATAGTGAATGCTGGAGCTCTTAGGAATTAGTACAAGTGGCAATAAGTTGTAAATTCCTAACCAGACAGTCTAATTTATGATAAGCTAGGGTTCTTCTCACAAAAACCGATGCCTAATGGCCATTGTTAGCAATTCAAAGTGCAGCAGATAATTAACCATGGGGTTCAAAGTTCAAACCGTCCTAGTGTTGGACATTCTATAATTATAAGAGCACTGTGCCTCAATCAGTAACAGCTCTGCAGCATGAATATGTTATCTGTCCAAGTAGTATTTCATCACAACCTCTCATCTGATCATGAAGCTCAAGCCTTAATTTTAAATCCCACCTGCTGTGCAATAGCAATGGTAAATCCACCAGCAAGCAGATCTGGCTACCCTTGGCCTTGCTCTCTTGTCTCTTTAGATGTTTTACTCCTAACAACAACAATATTGTGCCATGTAAGGAAATCGAGTCCGAGAAATCCCATCTCACCAATGCCAGCGCATGGCACGCACTTGCAGATGGTCTCCTTGCCCTTCTTCCTGAAGTAGCTGACCAGCCCCGTCCCCTGGCAGCTCCGGCACTTGCCCGTCCACTCGTACGAAACCGTCTTGCAATCCTAGCCACACATGCCAAACTCATCACCTCGCACAACCCCAACTCGCCAAATAGAACACAGAAATTGAAGCTTTCAACCTCGGCCGGCAGCACTCACCTCGATCTCGACGTCGCAGCTGAGCCGGCGGTCGAGCTCCTCCCGCGATATGGGCTCGGTCCCTGGCACGGTCATGGGGATCGGGAGCGGCTCCACGTCGTCGACCAGGTAGCTCTCCTTGTCCCCGGACCACCGCTCCCACCACCTCCTCCTCTTACCCTTCTCCTCCTCGGCGCCCTCCTTGGCCTTGACGCGAACGCCAGGGTCGCGAGCGGCGACGCGGCCGCCGGCTGAGGTGGACGGGTCCGGGTCCGGAGGGCGGCGTGGGCGGAACCAGTCCGGTGACGGAGCGGCGCCGGTGGTGTTGGCGGCGGCCGGAGGGTGGGGGAGCCGAGGGCGGCGGTGGAGCGGGAGGGAGGGGTTGGGGCGGGAGGAGAGGAGCGGAGCGGGGTTCGCTTGAGTCGTCATGGAGACGCGGGGAGTGTTTGGGTTTGGGGGGCGGCGGTCATCGCCGGCGGCGTGGCGGGAGTGGGAGTGCCAGCGACGGTGGGTGAAGTGGGCGATGAGCGCGAGGAATGAGGCGATAATCGAGCAGACACGACGACACGAGGGAGAATGGAGATATCTTGGGGATTCTTGGGGCAGTACGGGGTAACGGTCTGTGGGCTTACGGATCATGGGCTGATAGAATAATTCCGGGCTGGATTGCACGGCCTGCCACAGAAGCATTTCTGAATTGGGAAATGCTTCACATTTGTATAAAACTCATCTGTAACCAACTGGATTCCCTCAAAATATTTTGTTTGAGTGTGTTAAAAATCTTATAATCAAATGGTTTTGAAATTTTGATTCATAAGTGAGCAACCATTCTAGTGATTTGACCATCTGGTTATGAAGAAGCTGTACAAATGGGTTGCATATATATCACTGCTCTTATAAATTTGCCCAACCAACTAGCCTTCTCGTTTTTCTCGTTTAATAAAATCCACTCTTTTGTTTTCCTGTGAACAAAAATTTACATCTTTACTGGGAAAAAAATGAAGTTACATCTTGGCAATACATACAGATGTACAAATAAATCAAAGAAGAAAAAAACAACAAAAATGTCTTAAGTACCAGAAAGTGAGTAAGAAACGAAACACCGTGATATAAGATCAGCAGTCAAATGATTTTGTCTTCCATGTGTTATTGTTAGCTAAGATTGTTCCCAGGTGTGTACCTACCAATACACAACAAGTTATTAGTCATCTACTGTAGGACAATACAGGATAATCACAAACTCACTATGCAATCACTTACTTGAACCTGAAGCTAATGTCCACCATCGCTCTGTTCCTTATGCTGCTTGGGATTGTCCCTTGTAGGTTATTGTTCTGCACAGACCTGTCAATTAAGAATTATTCGAGTGATCAGTAGGTTAAGGATGCAGGATTGTCACCAATAATGGAGAATTTATGTCCTACAGTGTAGTAGTGGACTACTAATTGAAGCAGGCACTCACAGTTCCTCAAGTCTCGTTAAGTTTCCGAGCGATTCAGGGAGCGAGCCTGTCAGTCCGTTGTCCTCCAGGTGCCTTCAAGTTTCCAGTCAGGAATGCAACGAGATCAGGTAAACGAAGCATCCAATGTTCCAATATCTTCAGTGTTAGATTATCCAGAAGTGATAATTAGCAGTTGGGTAATTACACATTGCTGTACTTACAAAGAGACAAGATGATGCAGGGGGCTCATATCTGGAATAGGCCCAGTTAGATTGTTCCCCACAAGCCAACTGCAACAATCATCGCTCCAGTTTAGCAATCATTTGTTTGTTTGCAGTTAGTATATGCATATCAGTTTGTTTGAAGAAGCTTACATGCTGGATACTGCAGTCAGGTTGGCAATGTGGTCAGATATTGATCCTCCAACTCTGGAATTTGTGAGGTTGCTGCAGTACAATGACCATTGTCAGTTGTTCAGAAATCGACAAGAGAAACTTTGTAGACTTCCTTCTACAGTATGATTTTCTGATCTAATTGTTCTCTGGCTGAATTACTAGCAACTTACATAGCGATTACTCTTGCAAGAGGATCTTCGTTGCAGGTGACACCTGTCCACGAGTTCCCCTTGGGCAAGCAGGGATCGCCTCTCCAGTCTGACGGCGGGTTCCAGAATCCTCTGGCCAGCGCCTCCATGCCGATCACTGCAGCAAGGAGATGAATTCATATGCTGATCAGGTTTTGTGAGCAAAGAAACAGTGAATCAGACATGGCGATGAAAAGTGCACAGATCAGGTTACCGTCTCTGGGATGCGTCCTCCCTCCGAGGGGAACGATCATCATGAGCTCGGCCGCATTGATCACCGGCCCGACCGGGGAGTCCGGCGCCGGCGTCAGCTTGATCCTCGTCTGCCCGGACAGCGGCCACTCGGCGCCGTACACCATGGTGCCCGCCGTGGAGACGTTCAGGCCGGCGAAGAAGGGCTGGCCGTTGACCGCAACGTCGAAGACCCTCCAGCTGAGCGCGCTCGGCGCCCGGTTGTCCTGGAAGTAGAGCGCCAGGTAGTAGCTCGCGGCGGGGAGCGGCGCCGGTGGCCACTGGAGGTCCAGGCTCTTGCCCCGGCTCGCCGTCAATCCTCGCCGGAACACGGCCTCCGGGGGCTTGTTCCAGAATGCCTCCGTCGCCACGCTCGCCTGGCTCTCCACCACCGGGATGTTCCCGCCGCTGTACGGCTCCCAGTACCGGTTGAAACGGTCACCTGGATATCTAGAACGCACATTTCGCACGACACGGTCAGGCCGCCGTATCTTTGCCGCCGAGACATCCATGAATGGCGCCTGGTTCTGGCTTACCCAATGGTCGAGCTGTCGTGGCCGAAGCTGTGGCGCGCGATGGTGCTGAGCGCGTAGGCGGTGAAGTTGACGGCGCCGTACACGGATCCCTCCAGCGGCACCACCTCGAGCGCGGAGATGAAGGGGCTCCGTCCCGCCTCGGTGGCGCCGCTCCTGGCGAGGCAGACGCTGACCTGCTTCCCCGCGGCATCCACGACGGCCTCGTAGTATGTGGCGAGGCCCCCGGCGTAATCCGCCGCCGTGTCCACCGCGCTCCACCGCGTGCCGTCGATGATCTGGTCGAACACCGGCGGGGCCCGCCCGCCGTCGAACCCGCCGTAGTAGTAGGTCGTGCGGACCAGGTACCTAGCGTGCCTCTCCGCGGGCACCACGTAGCAGTGCTTCCTGGCGGACGCGTCCGGGAAGTACCGGAGCGACGAGAGCATCGGCGCCATCAACCCCCGGGAGTCGCCAAGCTCCGCGGCCTTGCCGGTGTGGACGAACGCGCCGTCGGGGACCCACGTCACGTTCCCGGCGACCTTCGCCGACGTCGCGCCGCAGCTTATCTGGTACCCTGCGAGCGAACGGGACAACGGGTGCAGGTGAGCTGAGCTACTCGTCATCTGGAAATAGAGTATATACGGGGGCACGACACTTTGTTGCAGCGTCGAAGATAGAGCTTCACCGGGCAGGGCAGCATCGGCGGCGCCGACGAGGAGGACGAGAGCGCCGGCGAGGAGGGAGAAGGGGATCATTGGTGGTGCTGGACTGGAAGTGGGTCCTCCGATCCAATGATGGCCGCTGCAGCCCCCGACAAAGACGCGGATTTGGATTGGAAGGAGAGGGTGCGCAACGGCAACGAGATGGAAGCAACGACCAGACAGCAGCTGCGGTTGCCGCCGGCTCGCGACTTTTGTTTTGGTTTGCTCGGCCGGCAGCTTGTTCAGGAGAGAGTCCTTCAAACTCTGGCAGCGGTTGGTGCGCCCACATGTTCCTCACATACGCCGGGATAGTTAATTAATTCTCGTAGCTGCGATTCGTTAGGGAAAATGGTTAATTGATTAATCTCGGCCACCGTCTCAGCGCTCCTAGGATATTTGGCGGAACGGGGGGATGAAATGCCATTTGGGGTTTGCTTGGATGGAAAGCATTTGGCACTGCGGGCGCTCGAGCACGATGATACTGGATGCCATGATTCGTTGCGTCTCGCGTTCTCCGGCGGACGTGGTGGGCGTTTGGTTCCTTGCTTGCGCCGGTCTACTGCATCTCTGTATTCCTCCCCCCGACCCCTGCAGGGGCTTCAACTGATTGGCGTTTGATCCTTTCGTGCAGGACGTCGTGCTCGGATCAACTGCACAACTAATCTGAAGTGACTCGGCCGCTGTCGCTGTCCCATTCCACGCCACGCGGATAGGACTTCATTTAACGGAGCGTGGTCGTCGCCGGCTGCCTCGCTGCGGAGCCACGAAGCCGGTATCAACGTGACTCAGGCTGTCGACGGTCGACGTGATTGGTTCAACTTCAACATGGGATTTTATTTTATTTGTTATTATTTATTTTCTGAAACGAACGTTCCATCCCAAAAATGAGTTGGGGTGGGTCAGAGGCCGAAAGTAGTAGGCCTCAACATAGCGCGGGCCAGGTCGTCAACCTGGCCGGGTCCACGACGAATCCGTTGGGGTGGGCTATATGGCTGACCACACGCATGAGCGATATGGGCCCAATAAGGCTGTTCGGCAGCCTGCCTGTTGGTGGAAAAGTGCGGGCCTGTATTTTCTGCTGAGATGATTGTTGTTGGGTTCAGACTTCAGACTTGACACGGTTCCGGTCACTTGGCAGTTGGCACGAGGCACGCCACTGGATTCATGCATAAACAAACGGAAGCTTGCATCTCACACCACACCGCGCCGTTTACTTCGAGCAGCGAAAAAGTGCGCGCTCGCCTCGTATCCCCAAGTCTCTGCAGACTGTATCATCTGGCTGCATCGGAGATCAGAGGTCCTCTGCTCCCGTCCTGCGCCAAGGCCGGCTTCCCGTTTCCCTTTGTGGCGCAGACAAGGTGGGGCGATCGACGAAGGAACGGACGGGAAGCCGATGCGGCCGCCTCGCGTTCCACCGCAGCCGGCGGCGAGAAGCGCCGCGTGGCCCGTTGGCCTGCTCGTCGCGCTCTGCTTCACCACGCTGCCGCTCTTCCTCGCGCTCTCCCCCGGGCGGCCAACCCTGTTCGACGTGTGGCAGCAGATGGGCATCAAAGTGACCGTGCACTACGGTACGCGCTCGTGCTTCGTGTTCCACAGCATTCGCAATGCATTGCACACAGCAATTCGTGTTCGTTTACCCACTTTTGCCCGATCCACGCAGACGACGAGACGAAGCCGTCGGAGCCTTCAGACTCCCCGCCGGAGAGCCCGCGGCGGGACATCCTCCTGGGCGGGCTGCTCTCGCCGGACATCGACGAGGCCACCTGCCGGAGCCGGTACCTCTCGTCGCTGTACCGCTCTCCGTCGCCGCACTCGCCGTCGCCGTACCTCGTCTCGCGGCTGCGCAAGTACGAGGCGCTCCACCGCAGGTGCGGCCCCGGCACGCCCCTGTACGACAAGTCCGTGCGGCAGCTCGCCTCCGCCCACCACAGCATGGGCCTCGCCGAGTGCAGCTACCTCGTTTGGGCGCCCGCCGGCGACCACCTCGGCGACCGCGTGCTCTCCATGGCGTCGACGTTCCTCTACGCGCTCCTCACCCGCCGCGTCTTCCTCGTCGACATGGGCAGGGACATGGTGGGCCTCTTCTGCGAACCCTTCCCGGGCGCGTCGTGGGAGCTGCCTCCCGCCGGCTTCCCCGCGCGGAACCTCACGCGGCAGCTCCGCCGTGGCAGCGAGCGCAGCTACGGGAACCTGATCGCCGCGAAGAAGGTCAGCGACCAGGACCCCTCCGGCGTGCGGTCGGAGTCGCTGCCGTCGTACGCGTACCTTCACCTGGCGCACGACTACCAGCTGCCGGACCAGCTCTTCTTCTGCGACGCCGACCAGACCGTGCTGGGGAAGGTGAACTGGCTGGTGCTCCAATCCGACCTCTACTTCGCGCCGGGGCTGTTCCTCGTGCCGCAGTTCGAGGACGAGCTCCGGTGGATGTTCCCAGCGGCGGACACCGTGTTCCACCACGTCGGGAGGTACCTCCTCCACCCGTCCAACAAGGTCTGGAAGGTGATCGCGGGGTACTACGCGTCGTACATGGCCAGGTTCGACGAGAGGATCGGGATCCAGATCGCTACCCTCGCCGGGAAGAACCCCGTGCCGGCCGAGGCGTACATCGAGCAGGTCACAGCGTGCACGAGCCAGGAGAAGATCCTGCCCGAGGTGGACCCCGACGCCGCGTCGACCGACTACGACGCGGCCGCGACGTCGAAGGTGGTGCTCGTCGGTTCGGTGGCGCCGGAGTGCGGCGAGAGGCTGAGGTCCATGTACTACGAGCACGCCACCGTGACCGGCGAGTCCGTCAGCGTGCTACAGCAGCCGGGCGCCGCCGGAAAGCAGCCGCGAAACCAGGAGGTGCTGGTGGAGATGTTCCTGCAGAGCTACTGCAACGTGTCGGTGGCGAGCGGGTGGTCAACGGTGGGGTACGTCGGCCACGGCCTCGCCGGGGTGAAGCCGTGGCTGGTGCTGTCGCTGCCGGGGAACAAGACGGTGGCCAGGCCGCCCTGTGTCCGGGCGACGTCGATGGAGCCGTGCTTCCACGCGCCGCCGAGCTATGACTGCAGGGCGAAGAAGAACGGGGACCTCGGTGCCGTTCTCCGGTATCTCAGACACTGCGAGGATGTGGACGGTGGCCTTAAATTGTTTGATTGATTTTTGATACAGTTTGATCAGACCAGATCAAATAATATTATCAATTTTGCCAGAAGTAGAGATTCAAAAGAAAAATCAAAACACTTATTTCGTCTGATAAAATGTATTATAAGAAAAAGGTACATACCCACAGCAAATTGCATGCCTGAATTTTTTTTTCTTTGGGAGGAAATAGCGTATAAGCGATCTGACCTCCATCATTTCCAAACTGGGTGCTTCACAGACAGCTTATGCAATTTCTTGAATTGGTTCTTCAGTAAACAACATCAAATTCTCATGTCAACAGCAGCCAAAAAGGCAAGCTGTATGCTTCTAACAATATTAGCAGAGTAGTGCTCGATACAATCTACAACCCAAATCAAATTAAATTTCTGAAACGCTTCTACAATTCTGTTTTCGAATCTGTAACCTACATTCTACACGAGTACATGTACAAATGAATCATACTAAAGAACTTAGCATACTATTATCAGTGGAAAGGAATGTTACTCTCAATGTGTCTTCTTCCTAGACACGAATATAGCTACTATGGACCGTGGAAACAACGACTTCCGTGGCTTCGGTTCTTTCACCCTAGTTACCGCCGTAGTGTCAGCTCTAGACAATGATCCAACCATTTGAGGATTGGAGGTTGATGATGCTGCATCAAAAGACGATGACGTATTTTTCAAATTTGGGATATCAGCAATGGCATGGTCCGACTCACCCGCATTCCTCTGCTGCTCATGATTGGCCCTACGCTTCCTCAGCTCGTTCTCCATGGTCAGCTTGCCATATTGTGCCGAATTGGCTTTCTCCTGTGCGGCCCTCAGCTCCAACTTCCTCCCATTGATTTGCTTGGAGAGCTGCTCTAGCTTATTCAAGCTCCTCACCTCTGCATCCTTAGCTTGCTTGATCTTCTCAACAGCCTTAATGACTCGCTTCTTGGCAAGGTCCTCAGCATCTTGTGCTTTCTTGCTTAACGCATCATACTTTTCAAGTGATAACGTCATATAGTTGTCGCTTATTCGGTCAACTTGAGGGTCTATTTGTGTTTCATGTTTGTAATCTTGCAGTGCATTTGCTGAGGCGGTTGCAATTTCTTCAGATGTGTTCACTGCAACTATCTCCCTCGACACTGCTTCGAGCCTCAACTTGACAACATTGGCTTGTGCCTTGGCTTTGTCTGCCTCTTCCCTAGCCTTTGCCACCTCATGACGGGCCATCTGAGCTTTTGAATTTGCTTGTTCCATCACTTTAGTTGCCTGATGTAGCTCTGCAGGCATTTCAGCTGCTTTTGTTCTTTCATGGACAATGTTGAGCTCAGATGTCTTGTTGCTCAATTCTTCCTGGAGTGATGAGACAGAAACAGAAGCGAGGTGCTCTTTGTGTCTCAATGCCCCCAGATCTGCCTCCTTCCTCTCTATATCAGCTCGCAATGTAGCAGCAGCATTCCAAAGTATTCTGACCTTATCCTTGGCTTTTTTAATGTCTGTCCTCATGTCCTCCAGCTCCTTTCTAGTCTTTGCCAGCTTCATCCGAGTACTAACCATTGACTTCCATGCCTCTCCATCTAGACTAACCTCTTGGGGCCACTCATCCCATTTCAAATAAGTAGAAAACTCATCTTGCAACTTCAACAACAGTGCAGAGTCATCTTCTAGCTTGGACTTGAGATCTTTGTTGACTGATGCGGCATCACGTATCTTTCGAATCTCCTCATCAACTTGCTTCAGCTCATCCTGCCATTTTGCCCTTTCTTGTTGATATGACAAAGCGACATTTAATTTTTGTTCCTCTGCTATGATATGAGTAGCTTGAGAAGATGTCAGCGATTGTTTCAGCGCGATGAGCTCAAGGGTGAGGTCATCAACGGTCTTCTCAACCTTTTGTGATGCAACACTGGATTCACATGCTTTTGTCTCAGCATTGTCCCTTTTAGTTTTTAAAGATGTGTGCTCCTTCTGAAGTTGTTCTAGCTCATCTTTCACTGACTGTAATTCTGCTAAGGCATTAGCATGGCGGTATTTTGCGAGCTCAATCTCTGCCTTTGCTGCAGCACTCTCTCTGCAAGCAATTCCCTGTTGTATCTCCTTGAACCGTATATTAGCAAGCTCTGAGTCTTGTTGTGCTTGTATTGCCTCAGTTTGTGCCTTCTCCAAGTTAATCTTGAGCCCTTCTACGGTTCGCCTAGTGTCACACAATTCCATTAGAACTTGGCTTTTCTCAACTTCTGCAGCTTCCGCTTTTCTTTGGTAATCAGGAGTATCTTCCAGTGCCTTGTCAAGCGCATTTTGGACATTTTTACGCCTCTGCACAAAATAAACATAATGGGAATGCATGACAATTTGTTAACACCCAAATGGAAAACAAAGGCGATGAGACATATGAAGAACATTTCAGAAAATAGGCATTACCTCCTTCCAGTCAAGAATGCCTCCAAATTTGCTTACGGCCTCTTTAACGGATTCTATTGGTGCTCCAGTGTCAACAAGCACTCTGTTATCTATAGATTGAATGAAGCGTTCAGCAATCTCTGCTGCCTTGTAAATGTTTCTTTCAGATGAGTTAGGGCGACTTTCTGCCTTCCCTTCAAGCAGCTTATGGTCATTCTCCTCATTAATTGCAAAGGAACTTAAATCTGCACCAAAATGTCTAATGTGACCATGACTACTTATGCCCTTTCCTTCAATCTGCTCATTGCAATTCTGCTCTCCATTGTTCAAGCGCAAATCATTAATTGTAAGGGCACTTAAATCTTCACTTAAATGTCTAATATGAAAAACCGGAGCACTTTCAGGAAAATCTAAGGAAGGAGGAGGTTCTGAATCAGTCAAACCTCCTTCTACGTTGACAGATTTAGGAACAACAGATACCGGTGGCACCCTTTCCACACTCACTTCATCCATTCCGCAGCATGCAGAAGCTTACTGAATGATAAGTTCAGAAAATTATCATAGATAGAGTTGCCACTCCGTACCTGGCAAGTAATAACCATGTTAGCTGGAGAAAGTGCTTTTATAAATTCACATCCATACTTTGTGAAATTATCAATGTTATATGAGATAGTCCATAGTATCACCTCAAGAATCAGAAAAAGGTGGGGTTTTTTTTTTGTTTGGGGGGCGGGATTGAAATATACAAATCTTAGGTAGCTAGTAACTAGCAAGGCATAACAAATTTGTACAGCATAAGTGAGACTAAATCATACTAAAGAAGTAAAGATTATATGCAGATATCATATTAAGCAGAGGCAAATATTTTGACTTATTTATGTTTAGTACGGATTTGCCTCACCCTGATAGTTAATTTGCTTTTAAGATTCCTCTAAAATAGGGTATGCGAAGCATAACCTCTCGTACATGATAACCATCATAAAGAATGACCTTCCAAGTTCCACCAGCTACACCTATACCTGGTTCAATTTGCACATCTTGATTAAGTAACCTTTTGTGTATGATGAGAGCATTTTACCATCTGTAACAAACAAATAGTGAAACTCTCTGTGCATTATACGATGTTGACAAACCAACTCATCAAAATTGCATGCTGGCAGGGTAATTTATCTGATTGTTGATTAGATCATCCTATACATCTCCACAGATTCAAGCCATGACATTCTGAATATGAAGCTCCCAAACCCAATGCTCACCAAGGAACGGAACATGTCTTAATCGAACTTGCGTTATCCGCGCATAGCACATCTGACTGTCTAATTGCAATGTGCTCATTGAGTCTATACTAATGTGCAGTGCCACAATACTTTGAAATCCTCCATGGCATTAGCATTGTGAGCAAAGAGTTAATTTCTCATGATACAGACAGTTCTGCATTTTCCAGAAGAGAAAACACTCATGGAAGTTCTTTTTTTTTCTAGTCACCCATGATGCATCCAGGTAGATAGATGCAAACAATTTTTGCCCAACCTGAATCCAGATCATGCTACAACAACATAATACTCCTATAGAAACTAAACCAACAAACAGGGAAACAGAGTAAGAAATATGCAGTGTGACATACCTCATTTCAATACATTTTATTTCTCTCCCTTCATGGCATGCATTTCCTCAATGGAAGGACCGAACGAGGAAGGAAAATTCTGGCTGGACCTCCAGGTGGGGAGAAAATGAAAGGCAGTGGTGGTGATGAATTGCCGCATGGAGGAGAGCCCGAGCAAACCATTGATAAATCTATGCTATTTCAGGATGCGGTGCCGCCTCCGCTCCACAATTTTTTATCCTAGATTAGGGGAGAAAGATGGAGCGCTAGGAACAAAATGCACTCCGAAATCGAAGCTAGAGGGAGAGAAAATCGCGTACTGCCTTGGAGAACTCAAGGTATATCCGCTGTTTCCAAGAACTTCACTGCCGCTAGCCAAAGCCCCCTCGGCCGTCCCCACTGCTGGCCAAAACGCCTCCCGAGCACCGCCGCTGCCAGTTGCGGCTTCTTCGAGCGTCGCCGCTTCCATCGTAATCCACCATCCCCCTCCCCCGAATTGTATGCCCCACTGCTGCCTCCTCCTCCGATCGCTACCTAGTCGCTTCTCCACCTCCTTTGCTCGTCGGCCGCCGGTTGCCGCCGTGTGATTTTGCAAATCGGATGAGAAATAAAGCGCCATCGCAGAAAGCTAAATTAAGTTGAAAAAATAGAATTAAATGCAGTTGTCGGTCAGTAAATTGGTATAAATTAATAGTGCTAATAAAACATCAAACTTATTATTTTCTATGGGAATTAGTGCACAAATGCAATTTAAAATTATTATTGGATACTCTTCCTTTTTTAAATATGAAATAGCGCTAGTCATGCACTACCTTTGTGCTCTCTGGCATTACGATGCATCATGTATTCCTGTTTATGCACGTGTTATTTAAATTCGAGCTTAGAAATCCTCTGTTCTTCGTTGAGATATGTTTAACAAATAATTACTTCATCAATATATATTCATTATACCGATACGATGCTGGATTGTATTAAAAATACTTTCTTATGTAGTTTACTTTATATTATATAAGTAATACATTAATGGAATCGTTACTGTAAAAAAACAACTTTGCAAACTAAAAATATCTATCTTGTTAGGTTGTTTGTGGTGGAACTTAACTTATTTATGGGTTTGAGTCCTCAGTTCAACATGTGCACTTACATTTTCCTGAATTTATTTTAAGATTTAATGACACTATATCTACGGTGGGATTATGCGTGTATTTATATAGAGGTAAACATACATGCACATTGGTTAGTGTCTCCGTCTGTAGGGCGTTTTGAAAAAAAGGGAAGGGTAACTTTGGTCTAAATATGCTTAGCCAAGTCCTATCTCAAAAACTATGTAGAGAATCATGATATGACCTAACATAAAATAGGGATTGTGATGTTCAGCACGCGTGCATATAGTATTCATGTACGATCTGGATGACAACAACCGATAATTTCTATTTTATGAATGATATCATAGTATGAGTTTATTTCATTTTTAGTCTTGGCTTCTTGTCGCATGCAAATCTCTCCTTTTTCTTGAAGGAAAGATATTGGACCAAAAACCAGTCTGAAGTTCCAAAACTGACTTTTGGAAGAACCAAGAAACAGAGTTAATCGTTCATAAAATTTGCCTCCGTTTTAGGTACCCTAACATTTCATGAGAAAACGAGCAAACACTTTGAATATAGGGTCTTAGCTAAAAGTTTGGTCCGATTTTTTGTGGTTGAGTTTTTAAATAGAAGTTCAGAGAAATTATTTAACAAAAGACTGCATCAGAATCTTTGGAACTAATTTTCTTTTTTCGCGAACGAATTAGTCATGAACTGTGGTAGATTTTGCATGGGCATAAAGTCTGCACGACCATCGCTCCCCACTATTCGAGTGGATACAAGTTTTTTTTTGAAAGATTGAGCGGATAAAAGTCACAGGTAGAGCTCTCATGCCGCATAGTGTCTGAACTTCTAGGCACGTTAGGCATGTGCGTGCCGTGGACAAGTCTTTTACTAGACCCAAGCATGGTCCGTGGCACGCCGGCACGATTTCATGCCGTGCCAGCCTAAGCACAGCCCTCGCAATACATGTACTTGTCTTTTATTGGTGCTCATTTTGCTTGCACATATTTTGCTCTCATACGTAGGAAAAAATTTAAAATTAATAGAGGAAACAAACATTATTATATAGATGCTATAGGTGAAGGTTATGACTGTCTGTGGTGATATGAGAATGCAACATTGTTATGTTATGAACAATCGTTATCACGATTAAGGTAGATTTTGTGATTTTCTTCATGGCAATAGTTATGTTAGGCTATATGACACATAGAACCAATACATTGACGGTAGTTTATAAATGTGCTAATGGGCCATTTCTGTGCCGTGCCAGTCCAAGCACGATTCAAAATACGTGCCATGCCGTGCCATCTGTCGTGCTGAGGCATGACCCTCGTAGTCATGCCGACCTAAAATTTATTATGCCGTGCTCGGTTTCGGACGGCCCACAGATAGCACGGCCAAGTCCCAGCTCCAGTCACAGGTGCGCTGCTGAGAAACGTATCTATCCAGAAGGCTGAAGCAGTTTGTGCAGCGCTAGCGCATGGCTGAAATCTGCAGACTAGTCAACAACTTAACGGGCATGTGGCCTCGTGGGCTCGTGGCCGTTGCGCAACGTCCAGGCAGGCTCTCCCTCCCCGATCCGGGCATCCGGCTGACGAATCGGACCCAACCCAGCGACCGCGCAGCTGGAGCCGCGGGCGGCGCGCGGGTAGCGCCGCTGGCGCCTATCCAGAATCCGCGGCCGAAAGCGAAACGCCGCGCCCCCCCGTGCGCGCCGCAGCCGCGGACTCCACCCCGCCCCCGCCTGTTTGACGTCTGTGGTGGCGCGCAGCGGCAGCCGGCAGGCGGGCACGTGCCCTGCGCCGGCACGTCAGTGGCGTTGGCGGTGACGGTTGACGAGTAAGCGCTCGCTTCCTTCCGTGCTCCCGGTCATTGGAAACGAGTTGACGTCTTGACGAGTGGCAGGGGGTAGCTGCCCGCTGCCCGCTGCCCGGCTGTGCGCGCCACTGCACTTGCACCCGTCGCTCTCGGCGGTTGGACCGTCGTTTTCTCCCTATACCGCAGCCTTTTCTTCTTCTATCCAGAATCAAGAGCCTATCCACACCAATTCCTCACATGATGATTTCCAGGGCGCAACGCAAGAGTATACGTAAGAGATTGCTTAAACGAGTGTCAGGTGGCATCTAGTACTAGTAATATTTCCTGGGACGAAGTAACGAATATAAGCGTAATAGGACGTCAGATGAATGAAGGGGAGAGTTATAAGCCTGTTTGGGACGGAGTCTCTCCGCAGCACGGCCGCCAGAATCGCTTCACGGAGAAACCCGCGTTGGCCTGCGTTCGATTCTCACGTTTTGCAGTGCAAAACCCACCGCGAGCCGCTTGCGATTTTGTGGGACCTGGGACTGCCGCGAAGCGTTCAGCGGGATTCTCCGTGCTACCGCCGCCGCGAGAAACGCAGTCCCAAACAGGGCCATAAATGATACCAGGGCTAAACTTTAGCCCTGTTATATCGAATGTTCGGATATTAATTAGGAAGACTAAACATAAGCTAATTATAAAACTAATTGCAGAACCCCTAGACTAAATCACGAGACGAATCTATTAAGCCTAATTAATCCATCATTAGTGAATGGTTACTGTAGCACTGCATTGTCAAATCATGAACTAATTAGGCTTAATAGATTCGTCTCGTGATTTAGCCTAGAGGTTGTGTAATTAGTTTTGTAATTAGTCTAGGTTTAATACTCCTAATTAGTGTCCAAACATTCGATGTGACGGGGACTAAAATTTAGCCCCCTCCTTCCAAACACCACTAAATCTGTTTTTTGAATTGACATTGACTGCGGTATTTTTTTTCTTTACCATGTTTGAACTGAGACGTTTGGCTCTCTGACTAGTTATGTATGGCTCAGTCAACGATTTTTTTTTTCAAATATGTTTTCTTTGGCCGCACACTGATCGAGTACGATCGACCAACAGTGTACTCATCGACATCGAGTCGTCAGTCACCAACCAGAGCCAACAGTAGAAATGCTCATTCTATCAAACAGTTTCCTCAGAAATCCATTGAAAAAGAATTCTCCATCCACCAATCAATATACACAATTCAAGAATGTCAATCTACAAATCAATCCAATTTTGACGGACCGGCTAGCTATGTTCAATGCACAACGAAAGAATGCCACTCCCAGTTAGCCTACCTGAGACCTAATCAGTAGTAGTAACAACCGCACTACTTTTGTGTACACAACTGACAGTACAGGATGAGCTCTCAGAAACTGGACGCAGCAGTGCCAGCAAATGGCGCGAACCACAGGTCCGCCTCGTCCATGTTCATCAGGTCCTGCAGGCCGTCCCACACCAGCTCGTCTCCCGCTCCGTCCGCGCCGCCCATCCGCCACTCCCCCGGCGTCGCCGCCGTCGTCTCCGCAGCGTCCGCGCTGCACGGCGACGGCGTCCTCGTCGCGGTCCCCGCCGCCGCGGTGGCGGCGTCGCCATGGCCCGGGAAGTTGAGCCTGGCGCGCGGGCCGCGGAACTCGAGCGCCGCGCAGTCGTAGGCCCTGGCGGCCTCCTCGGCGGTGTCGAACGTGCCCAGCCACACGCGCGCCGCGCGACGCGGGTCGCGGATCTCCGCCGCCCACTTGCCCCACGGCCGCTGCCGCACGCCGCGGTACATGTTCTTCTTTCGCCGCCGCCGTGGCCTCATCTGCCGCTCCCCTCCCGCCTCCGCCGCCATCTGCCCTGCCGTGCCACGGCTCGCTCCCTGTGCCAGCTCCGGCGCCGCGAAGAAGTCGCACCCGAGGCACCCGTCGATGCTGCAGACCCCGCACGCCTCGCCGCCCGCCACCGTGACGACCTCCGGCGGCGGCGTGCTGTACCCGGACACCACGTGCCGCAGCGCCGCGACGATGATGGCGTCCTCCTGCTCGTGGGAGACCAACCTGCCCCCGAACCCCGCCGCCGCGCTCTCGCCGCCTCCACGCTGATCGTCGAATTGCGCCTTGCGAATAAAATCCTGCTTCCCGGCCATGGCGGAGGTGAGCTTCTTGGTCATGTGTCCGAGCTTCCTGCTTAGTTAGTCGAGCTTGGAGAGTGTGTTTGAACTTTAGAATTGGAGCGGGAAGTGGCGCGGTGGAGGCGCTTATATAGCGTACGCGGCCGTCGAGAGGCACACGGCGACACGGTGCGCAGTTACAGAGCGGCGCCAGGTGGGAGCTTGGAAGGGGACCGGTGTATTCCACTTCCGGCTAGAAGCTCTGTGGATGTGGAAAACGTGTGGATGTGAGAAGCTCCGCAGTCTTAAAAGATCTAGAAGGGCAAAAGTGGGAAACACCCGGTTCGAGCACGGCCCGTCGGTTAGCGCGCGCTGCGAGTGCCCCTCCTGCTGACGTACTCCCCTCGTCCCTAAATATTTGCACCTCCGCAATTTAAAATTTATCCTAAAATATTTACATATATAGGTACGAGATCCAATGTACCAATGGACCAGCGGATTGACTTGTGTAACATCCCTTCGGACTTTGGACGCTTCTCAACCTCTCGTCCGTCATCAACCTGTGTTAAAAAAATATAGATAATGCTTCCAGAAATCTTTCCACCTCCGCATGAAGCTGCAGCACATGTGGGTGCGGCCCCTTTCAGTCAACGAAATTCTTAACAGCTGCTTTGGTTTTCACGAAAAATTCTAGAAATGCACTTGATATGAGATGGAGGGAGAATTGGCGTATGGAGAGCATGCTGACCTCAGTGAGCGGGACTGAGTGATGCACAGGCACAGCAATTCGAGGGTGGAATCGTCCACCGAGAAAAAGTCAAAGCAGACAGAGGAGTTTGGTGACGTGGCTCGGCACTAGCAAGTTGTTTCCGGTTCCAAGAACATGGTTCACTGCTATTTTCAACCAAATAGTATAGGGTTTTTGTCACGCTAGAATACAGTTATATCAGCAATTTAGATACATATATATTTTACTAACGGACAAAATTAAGGTAAAAGGTAAAGGCCAATTACATATGTGTGGAGAACAGAATAGCTGATCTTTGCACAATGGACAAACACGACACACTCTTTCTCTGAACATTTGTGATCATCTCTTGTGACCTTAACTTGGTTGAAGATCTAACCGTTACGGGCACGGCTAAAAAGCTTTGTGCTTAAAACCGTTCAACCCTGAGGGCCCAACATACTTGGACTTTAAAAAGTAGCAGTAAATTCTCTCAATCTCGATAAAAAATTATAGCCCCATCGAAATTCTTAACATCCCTCTATCTCAAATTTACCTTTCCCTTGATTGACATCATGTAAGTGCATGGAGGAGGAAATGACCTGGACGAGCACAACACGCATACGTACCTCTCTGGCTCTCTCCAGGGAGGGAAGGGTGTCCCTGAACTTCAAACCGACGAGGCGACGGGATCCACAAGGACCACCTCAATGCCTTGGAGATAGTTTGATATGGATATGTGGGTTTAAATTTCGATCTTTCGATGAGAGAGGAGGATAACTCGATTTGGGAATGAAGATGACGTTCACGGCCCGACTACGACCATCCAAGGATGCTGCGCCTTAACAACTGATACACCACCTCCAATGATCGTCGCGATCTTGTGGAGCACGATCAACCAAACCACTAGGATAATGCCTGCAAGCAATCGAGGAACAAGTAAGAACAAGTAGAACAAGCAACTCAATTACAAATATGGAGATGAAAACTAACCTTAAATAACAAAGTTGGGTTCTGAATCGAGTAGATCGGATGATCTAGTCGACACACGCGTCTACAAGGAAGTAGCAATGGCTAAACTTACATCTAAACAAAATCCGATTTGTTTGTGGTGGCTCTAATCCTTATTAATACCTAGAAGGACGACCAGGGGTTCTGGTGTTGTGCTCCAACCCTAGAACATGTCTTTATTGGACCTGACTTGATACAAGACCCATCGAGCCAAAATAAGGCGAGCAGCACCTTGGACAAAAAAAATCTCTCGGTAGTAATTTGACCATTGCAGTCGCTTCAGAATAGATATGGACATGAGTATAGATCCATATGCAAATAGACTTCATAAGAATTCCAAGGAGTACTTGAACGTTCAAAACGGAGTCTGGATGAGGTCGTGGCGGCCGTCGCAAGTTGGCGCAGTGCTACAGTCCGAATCCAGCCTCAAAACGTGTTGGATTTGATCTCTTTCTTTCCTTAGGCTAAAAGTGACGTGGTGGCCTGGTGGAGGACGTTGGAAATACTTGGACTTGGCCCCCAATCAACTTCTTTGATCCTCCAAACACTCTTTTTGATCCACGTATGTATTTCTGAAAATGACAATGAACACACATCATGGTGCATCATCAATTCATCAAATGTATCAAATACAATTATGATAAAAATTGTTTCACATTTGAATCAAAAGTTGCTAATGTGGTTGTATCTGAGCAGGTTATGTTCTCATCATTCTCCCATTCTTGGCTGCGAGTCGTCCTCGACTTGCTCCAATGGTATTCAAAGGTGCTTGCTTTGATGTTGGAGTACGGAGCGACAGCTATGCTGCACGGTCATAACCAGCAATGCTCCCCTTCTTCGTGCTTACCTTGTTGCATATGGGAAAAACTAGAAGAACTTTGCAAGACATTATTAGTGTTAGTGCAGCCTCCTATTTGATCATGATATTGTAGCCCAAAAGAATATTTTAGATTAGAGCAAATATAAACTTTATGCACCAAATATTCTCCTTTGCTGTTGTATTTGCCAATTGCATGAAACGAACAGTGATTAAAACTTGGCAAACCAGAATTAAAATTAAATTTCTCTTTAAGACAATTTAGATTACATAGAATATCAAATTCAATATAACCCAAAGTATTTAAAGAGAACATCAAATTCAGTTCATCTTGTGCATAGGTAATAGGATGAAAAAGTTTATCTTTAGCATATTTGTATGGTTTCAAACCAAAAGTATTACACTTATTCGCTACTTGTGGCATAGGAGTAAAAGAAACATCAGCATACAAATCATCTTTATCACAAGGAACAACAAGTAATTCATTTTGTGATAAAAGAAAATCAGCAATGGGTTTCACTATTTGTTGCTCTTCATTAGCATGCAGAGTGGATAAATTTTGGACATTTATGGGTCACATCATTCTTACAAGTATTCATAGATAATAGAATCTTCTTTTCAGCATTGAGAACAAGATAAAACAATTGACCAATATATATATTTTATATATATATATATATATATATGATTTGCTAATTAACAAGGTTTGAATTTCAGAATTGAGCCCTCTCATGAACCTACTCATAACATCTTCCATGCATTCATCTAATCCACCATACATGATACAAATTTTAAAATCATGGAAGTATTCTTTCACAGTCCTACTACCTTGCTTCAAGTTGTCTAATTTTGCAAGCAAATAATTAGCATAATATGCAGGAATGAATGCATCTCTAAAAAGAAATTTGAAGTCTTCCCGAGATTCCGGAACTTTGTTATGTCTACAAATGTGGTTCTATTCTAGCAAAGCATATTCAGTCAAAACATTAGATACAATATAAATCTTTTATTTCTCGGGCAGGTCATGCTCATCAAATTCATTATCTACTTTTAGCTCCCAATCAAAGTAAGCTTTAGGATCAAACTTACCATCATATAATGACAAGTGTTGAATGACATCCTAAATATGAGGGTTTAGTTTCAACAGCTCAAAAATTTCCGTATCACCTGCCATGATTAGAAGAAAATAAGAAATCCAAAAATAATATGTATCCTCCTGTCAACTCAGTTATAATTCTCTCAAACTTGTTTAAAACAAGCCCTTACAAGTTCTTACCAAGCCAAATAGGAGGTGATGGCAACCAACAAGTCTGCAACTGTGGAGCGAAATGTATCGGTGCCGCAACAACAAAATCCTATTAAGCTGTAGTCGAATATGTGGACCTGTAGGTGGGCTTAAGCAAGGAAAAAATACTAGTACCACGTTAGTCACAAAAGCAAGCTGAGTAATCATTCAACGGTGGTGCTGTGCTGGTCCTAGGCTAAACCATGCTAGAGACGTGAGCTTAGGCACAAAGGTAGTCACTAATAAATAGCAACTAGCACAGCACGAAGAAAAATAACAGATTCACAGATTCAACCCCTTCTTTCTTCTCCTTCTCTTGTCTTTTTTTTTCTTTTCCTTTCTTCTTCTTTCTTTTTATTTTTTAGGAGCCTAAATCTTTTGTTTGGTACTATGACAACCCAAACAATAAGGCTATTGCACACAACCCCTTCGAATTCAGATTTAACAACTCTTGTTAATACAGCAAATGCGGAAATCTCTAGGAAGATTGTGGAGCGCTCGGAATGAATTTTGCTGCAAGGTCAGATCCGTTGGAAAGAAGACAATTTCAACTTTCTAGATTGTATTTAAACTCCCAAATTGGACATCATATGGATCCGTGGTGGCAAAAATACAACAAAGATGTATATGGTGATGGTGGATCTCGGTGACCAAAACATGGTAGAACTCAAAACTCTAAAGGAATAGACACTAAGACCAGCAACTCGACACAACCGATGCAACCAAAAACTCAATATGCCCTATCTAAGCAGTGCTAGCAAAGGCTCAAAGGGTTTATAGGATTGCGTGTAAACTAATCTACTATTTTTTTGGCTTTTCTGGACTATAGGAAATTAAAATAGCAAAGGATTGGAAGTCTCTCACTGATAAACCTTTCTCTGATTACCAACTGATATGAACCCGTTAGGGTTGAATCCTGATCTTTCAATGAGAGAGGGGGATAACTCGATTTGGGGATGGAGATGACGTTCATGGCTCGACTACAACCATCCAAGGATACGCCTTAGCAACCAATACACCACCTCCAATGGTCGTCGCGATCTTGTGAAGCACGATCAACCAAACCATTAGGGTAATTCCTGCAAGCAATCGAGGAATAAGCAAGAACAAGTAGAACAAGCAACTCAATTGCAAATATGGAGATGAAAACTAATTTGAAATCACAAAGTTGGGGTTCTGAATTGAGTAGAACGGATGGTCTAGTCGACACACGTGTCTACAAGGAAGTAGCATTGGCTAAACTTACATCTAAACAAAATCCGATCTGTTTACGACGGATCGAATTCTTATTAATACCTGGAGGACGGCCAGGGGTCCTGGTGTCATGCTCCAATCCTAGGACATGCCTTTATTGGACCCGACTTGATACAAGACCCATTGGGCCAAAATAAGGCGACGCAGCACCTTGGATAGAAAAATCTCTCGAGAGTAATTTGATCATTGAGGCCGCTTTAGAATAGATATGTATATGAGTCTAGATCCATATGAAAATAGACTTCATAAGGATTCCAAGGAGTACTTGAACGCCCAAAACGGAGTCCGGATGAGGTCGTGGCAGCCGTCGCAATTTGGCACAGTGCTGCAGTCCGAATCCAGCCCCAAACGTGTTGGATTTGATCTCTTTCTTTCCTTGGACTAAAAGTGATGTGGTGGTCTGGTGGAGGATGTTGGGAATACTTGGACTTGACCTCTAATCAACTTCTTTGGTCCTCCATGCCTTCCATGTGTGTTTAACACTCTTTTTGATCCACGTATGTATTTCTGAAAATGACAATGAACACACATCATGATGCACCATCAATTCATCAAATGTATCAAATACAATCATGATAAAGAATTTTTTCACCTTTAAATCAAAAGTTGCTAATGTGATTGTATCCGAGCAGGTGATGTTCTCATGATAGTTCTTGTTCATCTTGGTGCTCAGCACAAGGGTTTGGCCGAGAGCAAGAGCTACTACGACATGGGCCTCGTCGAGGTCCGCTTTTGTTCTGGACAGAGGTGTGCATAGCCAACGTTGAGGTCTAACTCTTCGGCCTGCAAATGGAAACTCGTCGCCGTGTAGAAAGTTCACACATATTATGCTAGAAACGGTTCGGTTCTAGGAGCCGTTTGTGATGATACAAGTTGATAGTCATCTCTCTATGACCTCTCAGTGGTATCTAATATATGTGATGATCAATGTGCTAATAATTAGATTTGTCGTGAACATTTGTACACTGTGTGTTTAAACATGTTCATGGTTATTCAGATTTTACCACATATCCTAATTTGTTTTATCTGACTTGTGTAAGGGAGGGTTCAAAATTCATTTCATTGCATTGAGGGGGGTAAAATGTCTTTGTAAGACACATTGACAAAAATGGCATCCATGAAAACATGAATTTGAAATAATGGTGGAATCGATGGCACTCAAGGATCGCTATAATTTCTGTTGGGGGAATTTATATAATAAAAAAAGAAGAACCCCCAAAGGATGAAAGTACTTCGGATATTTAGTTGAATGCTCCAATGGCCAAGCATAAATTGAACATTTCTCAAAAATCAGAGTATTGTTTGGTTGAAGGTTAAATTTGTCTAAGCATGCCATTCTCTTCACAAGACCGAGGCTATTTTATGCACATAGTTGGTAGCCAATTGGTATTGAAATTCCATGCCCCCAACCACAAGAACATTTGGAAATAGCACAGTGTTCAAGTTTTTTAGTCCAAGTGTCTCCAACCTAATCAAGTTTTTGACATTATTAGTTGAAAGTATATTTGTGCTGATGAGAGGGATAATGATTTTATATAATCACAACATCATTGTAACCTCGACTTGTTCCTTCTTAAATGAGTCCACAGAGCTCCTTTCTTTAAACAAAATCACATGCCGCTTTGACGACAGAAGGAGAATTTTCCTATTGAGAGTATTAATTGTTTGATTTTAAACTTTAAATATATTCAAAATATATAGTATTTAAACATCATTATAAAAAAAATCCTTTTTTAGTTTTTATCATCAATATAGAATTATCTTGTAGAGTGGCAACATAAGATATTCATCATGGAGTTTTTATAATACTTATTTATCTTTAACTGAAGTGCCATACTTTAATATCACATCGTAGACCCCGCATAGTTTCTTATTTTGAGCTAGGTAGTATATCTTTTAAGTTAGAATTTTTTGGACTTGTTTAAACTATTCATTCATTGCAATTTAATCAATATATTAAGGTCCAAATTGCTCATGTTTTATCGTTCAATTTTTTAGGAACACGTAGGACTCACATGTTAACTTACAAACAAAAGTTCTTTTTTCATCTTTCTGATCATTTGTCATGGTAGGAAGCAAAACATTATACACTTCACAAACTTTTGGCCATCCCATTGGTGGCGGCTGGACAAAAACCAAATAGACACTAACATCACAGGAAGTTTCAGCTTAACAAGAATCAGCTTTGTTTCTTCGTTTCAAGAGGTTACAAAATTCCTAGATCAACATAGTACATCCAAATACTATAAGCCCCGTTTGGATCCTTGGAATTGAATTCCATTCTAATAATCATTTTAGACACAAACTAATTAAGTTAATATAGTTGTATGTGGAATATATTTATATATTATTGTTCACCATACGAGAGAGATACTTATGCACTGCACTTCTGCTATAGGGAAGCGAGTTGAAGAGCGTGCTATAAGTTGCACATTAGAAATATAGCATGAGGATCTATAGAATAAATTTCCATCTCCCACCCCATGAATTTAAGATAGGTTTGTATCTAAACTTTGGAAAATTGTGGAATGCCACATTCTAAGACAAATAGCCTATTCCATTAAATAGATTCCAATTCCTTCAAAATAAAGGAATTAGCCTAATCTTGTTTCAATAAATAAATAGCTGAAAGAAGCTTAGTGTCGGTGTTTTATACCGGCAGCCTACCAAGGGGGTACCCGAGGTAGTCTATTTGTCGATGGGGGATCGCCAGATCTGAAACTCGAAGGTAAAAGCGAGGACACAAGACACGGATTTATACAAGTTCAGGCCGCTAGAGTAGTGTCCCTATATCCTGTTTGGGTGTTGTATATTGCGCCCTGTGCTTGGGTGTTGAGGTATGAGGATTTGCCCTCATGTTGTGCCTGCCGATCTAGATACCCTTGCCCTCCTTTATATACTTCAGGGGGCAAGAGTACTAGTCGGATTATAAGGAGGAGTCCTAGTAGGAGTACACGGGACTAGTCCTAGTAGGAGTATAGGGGAATCCTAGTAGGAGTTCGACCTCTTCCTTCCTTGTGGGTACTGGGGATCTATCCCCGACAAGCCCCCGAGCGCTTCATAGTTGAATGCAGCAGTCTTCGAGTAATCTTAAGATTTTTGCTGAGTAGTCTTGGTGCTCCTCGAGTACTTTATCTAGCGGAATCTTTAAAGCTTCTCAAAGCTTCCATGAGGCTATAGTGTGCTCAAAGCCTCGATCAACTTGATATTGTAGTCTTCATGTATGGAGGGCGGCGAAAGTCACACTCCATATGCAGGAGCCCCCGAGCCTTAGGTTGAATCGTAGAATTAGGCTGAGGGTCAAAAAATCTTGAATCTTCTTCTTTCAGCTTGAAAAATTATTGGGTGTAGCTTATCAGCCCTCGAGCCTTGAATTGATTGAATAATCAACTCAAGGATCTTAAGTCTTCACTCCAGTCATCATCCGAGTAGTCTTGCGGCATCCAGCCCCCGAGCTTATGTGCTAGGTGAGCCGTAGGAGCCATGTCGAGTAGTGTTTGGCACTTAGCCCCTGTGCTTGGAAGCCAGCTGAGCCACTGGAAGTATTTTCGAATACTGATTGGCCCTTAGCCCCCGAGTTTGGGAACTAGTTTGTGCCTTTGGACGTACACTGAGCGTACTAGAGTGTTGTCATCAAAGTTTGATCTGAAAGAAAAGATGCATACATTATGTAGTATTTTTGTAGAATATTGAAACTACTGAAATTTATTCAGTGATCAATATAAATATTGTGTGTCATGCTCTTGTTTCAGTCATACTCTTCCCGAGTAGTTAGCCTGTTATGTTTAGGCTCTCAGTCTTCGGGTAGCCATTGCTACTGCGTGTGTGAGATCGTTATCTCGTATACGCATATGGGCTTAGATGTGACAGATGCGCCTGAGGCTTTCACGAGTTAAGGCGTGTTCTACTCGAGAAGAGTAGTAACCTTAAGAGAAAACAAAAGTGAGCAGTTGTCATTGCAACAAAAAGAGAGCGTGATTGCACTAAGGAGTTTGCTGTCCTCCGGCGAGTAGAGCGCGTGTTGTGCGCGAGAGTTTGCTACCCTCCGGCGAGTAGAGCGCGTGTTGTGCGTGAGAGTTTGCTACCCTCCAGCGAGTAGAGCGCGTGTTGCGCGCATGTGAAAAATAAGTTGGAAAATAATTAGAAAAGCAACTTAGCTTGATTTGTGAACGATTGTTGATGAAGCCGTGGCGATCGTCGATGAAGCCGCAACAATTGTGGATGAAGCCGACTGGTCGTAGTCGATTCCGACTAGGTGTCAGCCGTATGAAGTTCGTCCTAACTAATTTTCTAGTCGACACGAGGAGTCGAAGTAGTCGGTGAGCGTTGCGACGTAGTCGGAGCAGTCGTCGGCGAGTCACCTGTCGAGGTAGTCGTCCTTGACTAGCAGGTAGCCAAGACGAGTAGTCGAAGTAGTCGTCGGTGAGCGTCGCGATGTAGTCGGAGTAGTCGCGGGTAGTCGGACTACTAGATCCACACTTTAATCTTCAATAGTTGCTTCATCATAATCATCTTTGTTGCCGTGCTTAAAGAGGTTACAGAAATTCCCAGGTTCACGTAATGAATCCAAACATTATAATCTTCTTTTAATAAATAAATAGTTGCAAGAAGCATAGTACAATCGTATTCAGGTTATTTAATGTCAATTAAATTCCTTTTTCGGGCTCAAATGGACCTGAAAAAATGAATACATTCAGGGATTCCGATTCCGATGGGTCTAGTGGTGCCGCCCTGTTGGAACTCTCAGACCAGTCTTCTCCCAAACGCAGTAGTTGTTGCCATGGGCAATGGGGTGGAAGTCCGAGGGGATCAGGTTCCCAACATCGTACCGTGATCCGATCTTCACGATAACCTTGTCGTCGATCTTGGCAACGTAGAGATCCCCATCAGCGGCAAGGATGTCCAGCTTGCTTCCGGCATGGATCCCGTTTCTTGACCTCACCGTAGACAGGGTGCTGATCTCCTGCTTGAGGTTCCAATCGAAAACATGGTCGTAGAACTGAATACATACAGAAAAGTGAGTGACACAGTGGTAGTTTGCCGGATCGAGCTTATTGTGGTGAACCGGTGATGCAGCTGAGGACTTACGATGCAGGGAGTTCCAGGGTGTGTGAGGATGTAGGCGTAGCCTTGCATGACCTTGTCGGAGGGGAAAGGCCATGAGTTCTGGGTGGAGCCTGTGTCGTGATTGTCGACGAAGGTGACCGCCTTCTCCGGCAACCAACCGATCATCCCGGGGGCCTTGCCATTGCCGTCCTTCATCCGCCACAGCTCGCCCTGGACGGCCGCCTGCAGCACGCCCTTGGTGGTGAAATCGAACGCCGCGGCAGGGCCGCCCACAGCCTGCGCCCAGTTCACCAGCTCCTGCCGGTCTTTGTCCTGGATGCTGGACGGCTCGCCGTTGCCGTCGTACTGCAGGGAGCTCCATATCTCGGCGACGACGAAGGTTGGGGCGGTGTTGTCGACGTACACCTTGGCGACGGCGGCGGAGTAGCCCTTGGCGAAGTCGAGGCGCCAGCCGTCGAAGCCCAGATCGGTCTTGAGCCAGTTGAGCCAGTCGGAGAGCTCCTGTTGGACGCGCGGGTTGAGGTGGTCGATGTCGGGTGCAGCGCCGAAGTCAGCCCCGGTGTCGCGGTGGCCGCGGCCGTTGGAGTACTGAGTGTCGTCGCTGCAGATCATGTCAGGGCCCCAGTCAAGGCGGCTGTCCGGCGTGCCGCCCTCGAAGACGCAGTAGATGCCGCGGCTGTCCTTGTAGTCGGCGCAGCGGTGATTGATGACGATGTCGGCGACGCACTGGATGCCCTTGGCGTGGAACGCCGCGATGAGCGACTTGAGCTCGGCGTGGGTGCCGTACTTGGACGCGTCCAGGTCGTAGAGCCGGCCCGGCATGTACCCCTGCGGCGCCACCGAGTGCGACGGCGGCGGGAGCCAGACGTGCGTGGCCCCCGTCGCGGCGATGTCGTCCACCCGGCCCCGGAGGAAGTTGTACCATCCGCCTTGCTTCTTCCACGACTCCCAGTTGAACCCCTGCATATGCACCAAGCCAGCAACATCATTATTCAAGTTCAGAGCTCTGCTCGAAGCTCAAGATGGCGCGTAGTGCCAGTACGCAGAAGAGTAGCTGGGAGAAAGGGAGGACGCACACCTGGAAGAGGACCTGGGATTGGGCTAGCTGGGAGCCCAAGCCGAGCAACACGAGCATGAGGAGGCTGCACATGGCAGCCGAGTGCTTCGCCATCTCTGCTCGCTCGAGTGCCTGTGAGACTGAGACTTGTATACTTACCTGGCTGTGTGTGGAGCACCATGGCCGTGCATGGGAATTTATAGGATGGATCCGGCGGCCGTTTGGCCCAGTGGATCGTCAAATTGTGTAACGGATAAGCTCTGTTGCTTCAAACGAGAGCAACTGCATATCGTTGATGGGAAAAGTGCAAATGCTGCCGTGGCACATTAAAAACGGGATAAAAAGGTTCGTGACTGCGTGAGCCGTGAGTTATGAGTCGTATACACACACACATGCTTGGGTCGCGTTTAGTGCAGGGACGCGGCGAACGAGTAGAAATTCTTTCTGCCAACAGCAATTGCTTGCTTGATTTTTAAATTCTATAAATGATTGGTCCATCTTTTTTATAAGGCGAGCACAGGTTTTGTTTCTCAAACTTCGTACCTTTGATCAGGTTTTAACCTAAGAATTTGTATGTTGTGGAACAGAACTTTAGTGTCGTTGGTTCTTCATTTGAAACCACTTTCATTCCAATGATGTTAACAAGCATTGCTCGTGCAAATAGCACGGCTAGTGTTGTTTTAACCTTTTTAGAATTCCCTATCCAAGATACTACAGATTAAAATTGGTCAATACATAATTTATATTTTTCGTTAACAAATTGATCGAACACGGCTGCATATATCTTCTTTCCATGATTAGGCTTCCACGTACTATCTGCAAATTAATTATTTTTAGTGTCCCTCAGTTTGTGCAAATACTGGAAATAATAGCAAAAAGGGGAAGGAAATAATAGCAAAAAAAAGGGAAAGTGAAGGTTATATTTTACTTCAATTTGTACTACTACAGATCCCTCCTTTCATTGCTGGCGTCACTTAGGTTTGTTTCCATATTGCATTCCATATAGACTCTTATTTTTCTAAATATAAATTTGGCTATTATGATTTAGATTTTACATGCGTAATTTATTTAGGTCATTTTCGGTACAATACCTTGAAATCAACTGCATATATGCTTAGCTTGTTTCTACTAAAAGTATACATATTTGTTTATATCCATTTGGCACATACTCTTATTCAGTTAATTCAATGTTGAAGCCAAATGAGCTAAACTGGTAATTTAATTCTGTTGTTTGCTTAGCTCACTAGGATCTTTGATTTTTTCTTAATTCATAATTTAATTCATCTATTATTTTTATACTTTTACAAAATCTTTTACTTCTAAAATTGTTTGGAAAAAATAATAGGAATGCCCATGGGACACCACATTTCATATTTTACTATCAAATGTGCATGTGCCTTGCGATGAGGGAAAAAAATTCCTGACACGTTTGTTGGAAAATATACATGGCCAAAATTCAGTTGACTCTGCCACCATGAAAGTAACACCACGGGCCACCAAGATTCTTTAGTGCTGCCGAACCCAAAAGGCTAGCATCACCATTCCCGATCACCGGCGCCTCCCCGTTACCCCTCCACTCGTGGACAGCTGGTCGTCGTCTATAGCATGCTCGCCTTGTTCGATTGAAGCCTACTGCTCTCCTAATTGTGCGTGGCCCTGAGTCTCCAGTCTCGGGCATATATTGCCCCACCGCATCAATTGGCCGCTGGCCCAACTCCACATCTTGTTCTTCAAGTGCCTCACTCACGATGACGCACCCATCGAGTTTTTGGTCCAGATCAACTATGCGACTCTAGCTGGCTTGATGCAAGCCAACTCGAACCAATGGCTCGGCATCGTCCAGCTCCTCAATTATGCCTAGGCTTTCCTCTCGATCCAATCAAGAACCAAAACACCAGCAATCCGAGCTAGTCAGTGTGCCTACTCACTTTATGTTGATGATGCCAACAACACCATTGCTTGGATTTATTTGCTCACCATGAGGTGGCTGTAAAGGTGAGAGATGCTGGAAAATATGCGTTTAATTCTACCAGATATAAAGATGAGGCATATTACGTAACTCATTGCTACTGCTAGGTAACCCAATTCTAAATTCAAACAGATAATCGTAGCCATTAACATACGAGTGCAGTGTCACTTGCACCTGGGAAAGCTATGGTATGTTCAACCGTGAATGGCATCACTGGATGGATCACCCACCACAGTCCCATAGACATGAGCCAAAATTTGACTCTAGTCTACCATCTACGGAAGTTACCACCAGCAAACCTCTCAGGTTTCATTGCATCCGAAGCACCAGCCATTGCTGAATTAGAGTAAACACATAGGTAAGGTTTCCGGATTGTTGGAAATATGCATTTAATTCTACCAGATATAAACATTAGGCATAATACGTAACTCATTGCTACTACTATGTAACCCAATTCTAGATTCGTAACCATTAACATATGCATGTAATTGGTATGTAAAAAAAGCATATGCAAAGCAGACGTAACAAGACAAAACATCATGTAACCCATGAAAGGTGTATAACCACTCTAAATCTTGTGTAACCTACAACTCTATAAGAAACCAATCTGGGGACTTACATATCAGCGCTCCGTCCTCGTGTAGACTCACTGCAGGGTTACATGATGCAATGCAGATCGAAGATGAGGCAACGCATAACGTAGTTGATCGACTCGAGCGATCGCGCAGTTGCGTTGCCTAGAAACCTTACTGCCGCACCTCGTGCAGGCTTCCCGATGGCAACGGCTCGGAGATACCACTCACCCTCCTCCTCCTTGGTACACGCCAAGGAGAAGAGCCGGCAAGATTCAGCAGCTCAGTGTCACAACACGAATCACTAGATGGAAAAGGAGAGAAGAGAGGGAGTTCGTGGGTGTCTCGCTTGTATCTTCGTGGACATCTCCAAGACTCTTTTATGGAGAATACGGCCGCCCACTACTGACCATTTTTGTTATAAAATTTCCCCATTAATTGGAAGTAGTAATTGCCCAGTTAACTCGGGATCAAGGCATTGACTGTGTGTTTATCACCTCTAATGACTGTTGTCAAAGGATTACACGCAAACGGCAAAATGGTTATGCCAACTTGGCTTGGCCGCTCACTGCGTCACAGGTCACAAGTCACACGGTTGGTTGCACGAAAAGAAACGCTGCCAACTTTACACTGTTGAAATTATTTAAGTGCAAGCCCTTGATGCTATACTGTGACAACAAAGTAGCTATTGATATTGCCAACAATCTGGTTCATCATGATAGAACTATGCATATCAAGATCAATCGCCACTTTATTAAGCAGAAGTTGGATGCAGGAATAATTTGCTTGCCTTATGTAAAATCAGCTAGTCAAGTGGCAGACATTTTGATCAAAGAATTACCTCAAAAGATATTTTCTGCGTTTTGTAGCAAGATGGGTCTATATGATATATTCACCCCATCTTGAGTGGGAGTGTTGGTGTGTGTATTTGAAAAATAGATGTAATACAAGGACTAAGGTGTAAAATACCAAGAGTAAATAGAGGCAGAGAAGGATCGAGAGACAGATCGATTCAGAACTTCTTCCCGTCTTCCTGTTCATGGCTGAGTCTCCTCTTCTTCCCGATCCCAAATCTCTACTAGATCCAGCCTTAAATATTCAATAGTTGCTTCGTCATAATCATCTCTGTTTCCGTGTTTAAAGAGGTTACAAAAATTCCCCAATCATCGTAATACATCCAAACATTATAATCTTCATTTAATAAATAAATAGTTGAAAGAAGCATAGTACAATCATATTCAGGTTATTTAATCTCAATTAAATTCTTTTTCCAGGCTGAAATGGATCTGAAAAAATGAATATATTCAGGGATTCCGATGGGTCTTGTGGTGTCGCCCCGTTGGAACTCTCAGACCACTCTTCTCCCAATAGTTGTTGCCATGGGCAACGGGGTGGAAGTCCGAGGGATCAGGTTCCCAATATCGTACCCTGATCCGATCTTCACGATAACCTTGTCGTCGATCTTGGCAACGTAGAGATCCCCATCAGCGGCAAGGATGTCCAGCTTGCTTCCGACATGGATCCCGTTTCTTGACCTCACCGTAGACAGGGTGCTGATCTCCTGCTTGAGGTTCCAATCGAAAACATGGTCGTAGAACTGAATACATACAGAAGAGTGAGTGACACAGTGGTAGTTTACCGGATCGAGCTTATTGTGGTGAACCGGTGATGCAGCTGAGGACTTGCGATGCACGGAGTTCAGGGTGTGTGAGGATGTAGGCGTAGCCTTGCATGACCTTGTCGGAGGGGAAAGGCCATGAGTTCTGGCTTGCGATGAGCGAAAAAAATTCCTAACACGTTTGTTGGAAAATATACATGGCCAAAATTCAGTGGACTCTGCCACCACGAAAGTAACACCACGGGCCACCAAGATTCTTTAGTGCTGCCGAACCCAAAAGGCTAGCGTCACCATTCCCGATCACCGGCGCCTCCACGTTACCCCTCCATTCGTGGACAGCTGGTCGTCGTCTATAGCATGCTCGCCTTGTTCGGTTGAAGCCTACTGCTCTCCTAATTGTGCGTGGACCTGGAGTCTCCAGTCTCGAGCATATATTGCCCCACCGCATCAATTGGCCGCTGGCCCAACTCCACATCTTGTTCTTCAAGTGCCTCACTCACGATGACGCACCCATCGAGTTTATTGTCCAGATCAGCTATGCGACTCTAGCTGGCTTGATGCAAGCCAACTCGAACCAATGGGTCGGCATCGTCCAGCTCCTCAATTATGCCTAGGCTTTCCTCTCGATCCAATCAAGAACAAAAACACCAGCAATCCGGGCTAGTCAATGTGCCTACTCACTTTATGTTGATGATGCCAACAACACCATTGCTTGGATTTATTTGCTCACCATGAGGTGGTTGTCAAGGTGAGAGGTGCTAGAAATATGCGTTTAATTCTACCAGATATAAACATGAGGCATATTACGTAACTCATTGCTACTGCTATGTAACCCAATTCTAGTTTCAAACAGACAATCGTTGCCATTAACATACGAGTGCAGTGTCACTTGCACCTGGGAAAGCTATGGTATGTTCAACCGTGAATGGCATCACTGGATGGATCACCCACCACAGTCCCATAGACATGAGCCAAAATTTGACTCTAGTCTACCATCTACGGAAGTTACCACCAGCAAACCTCTCAGGTTTCATTGCATCCGAAGCACCAGCCATTGCTGAATTAGAGTAAACACATAGGTAAGGTTTCTGGATTGTTGGAAATATGCATTTAATTCTACCAGATATAAACATTAGGCATAATACGTAACTCATTGCTACTACTATGTAACCCAATTCTAGATTCGTAATCATTAACATATGCATGTAATTGGTATGTAAAAAAAGCATATGCAAAGTAGACGTAACAATACAAAACATCATGTAACCCATGAAAGGTGTATAACCACTCTAAATCTTGTGTAATCTACAACTCTATAAGAAACCAATCTGGGGACTTACATATCAGCGCTCCGTCCTCGTGTAGACTCACTGCAGGGTTACATGATGCAATGCAGATCGAAGATGAGGCAACGCATAATGTAGTTGATCGACTTGAGCGATCGCGCAGTTGCGCTACCTAGAAACCTTATTGCCGCACCTCGTGCAGGCTTCCCGATGGCAACGGCTCGGAGATACCGCTCACCCTCCTCCTCGGTACACACCAAGGAGAAGAGCCTACAAGATTCAGCAGCTCAGTGTCACAGCACGAATCACTAGATGGAAAAGGAGAGAAGAGAGGGAGTTCGTGGGTGTCTTGCTTGTATCTTCGTGGACATCTCCAGGACTCTTTTATAGAGAATACGACCGCCCACTGCTAACCGTTTCTATTATAAAATTGCCCCACTAATTGGTAGTAGTAATTGCCCAGTTAACTTGACTATGTTTTTATCACCTCTAATGACTGTTGTCAAAAGATTACACACAAACGGTAAAAAGGTTACACCAACTTGGCTTGGACGCTCGCTGCGTCGCA
The DNA here is from genome assembly GCF_000263155.2 of Setaria italica. Lineage (NCBI taxonomy): Eukaryota > Viridiplantae > Streptophyta > Magnoliopsida > Poales > Poaceae > Setaria > Setaria italica. Next base: position 33,298,199 of record NC_028451.1, on the reverse strand, counting down.
GGTCACAAGTCACGCGGTTGGTTGCGTGAAAAGGAACGCGAATACGCGCGCGCGTTATATAACCTAATCCCCATTCTCTCATTCAATTACGTATTCAGAGAAGTGAGAGTGTTGTCCTATTTAAGTTGGCTTCCACCAATTCAAACTAGCAGTATGGGACTATTGAATGCCACTGCACTCTTACATTGGGATTGCATTAAATGGGCCTCTCCATGGGCCATTTTTCCATCATTACAATGAAGAAGGAACAAACTTTGCATTACACTGACAACTTGTGCCAAGTCATCAGGGCTGGAAAGGTTCATTACAATGAAGAAGGAACAAACTTTGCGTAGCCCAATAAAGAGGCCTCAAACATTACGAATAGTTGTTGGTGTGTGTATTTGAAAAATAGATGTAATACAAGGACTAAGGTGTAAAATACCAAGAGTAAATAAATAGAGACAGAGAAAGATCGAGAGACAGATTGATCCAGAACTTTTCCCCATCTTCCTGTTCATGGCTGAGTCTCCTCTTCTTCCACAATCCCAAATCTCTACTACATCCACCCTTTAATCTTCAATATGGTATCAAGAGCGGGTTAATCCTTTGATCTTCCGTCCATGCCGTTGTCGTGGACTTGATTTCCTGTGTTGCTGCTCCGATTGTAGTTTCTTGTGGGTGAATTGAGCTGTTGCGGTAGCCGCCCGTCGTGCGGTCACTACTGCTACCCTCTGGATTGGAGAGGTTCATTGCTCTTCTAGCCTACTGCTGCTAGTTCTCTTCGTCATCCTATTGTGCCCGCTTGTTCGGTGGCTTCCAAGTGGCTTCGCACTTGAGTGCCTATACGTGAGTACAAGCAAGCAACAACTCCCAGGTTGGAGTATTCACTCAAGTGGCACCAAGCTTCCAAGAAGGTGTTGCCAATTTGTTTTTTTTTGTCTCATTGTTGATAGTGCTGAACGGTTGTGAAACATGGGCAGTAGTGGAGAGAAGGAAAGTGATTCTAGCTTGGGGAAATTATGTGAGATTCTGAGCAAAATAATAGAACAACCTAAGGTAGTTTTAGAGGTATGACCTCTGCCGGCATCTTATCTTCTCCAAGTCTGAATGGCCTACTCTTGATGAGATAATTTCTAGCATCATAGCAGAGGAAACCAGACTATCACATCCCAAAGTGGATGATAATAAAGCAGTTGATGCTAGGGCTGCCTTATCTATAAAGAAGAGCAGCACATCTATTTCTCGAGGGGACCAAGAAAGAAATAAGGTCATTTGTGATCATTGTGGTGATAAGGGGAGCCCCATAGAGAGGTGCTTTAAATTGCATGGTTTTCCATCCAGCAAAGTGATTTGTGATCATTGTGGTGATTAGAGGCATACCATAGAGAAGTGTTTTAAGCGGCATGGTTTTCCACCTAGGTGGAAAAAAGGGGGAAAATCTCAACCAGGGGGAGTTTGAGGTGATAACTGGAATCGAGCTAATCATATTGCATCTGAAAAAGAGTTTCAAGTGGTAGATGCTCAAGCTCTTGAGAAATACAACTCCAAGCTCAAGCTCTTTGAAGACTTGTCTTCCACTCAAGGTTCCTCTACTAATTCCAGTTATCATGCTACTTCTCTAGGTCCGGGTAACCACATCAACTGCTATTTTCAGGAGCTGGCTCATTCTATGGCTCGCCTCTAGAAATGCATTTACAAGAGCGGTTCGGAGCCCGCTCCAACTTATGTCCTATTTTTTGCTGCGACACAAGAGCGAAATGGTTCCTATAACAGGACGTGGATCCATCTGATGCACAAAACCCTATTCTTATCACCAATTTTGCATGTTCCTGATTTTCCTATTAACTTATTATCGGTTAGGTCTATCACAAAATCCCTCAATTGTAGAGGTTGGTTTGATCCTTCTCATTGTGCTTTTTAGGAGCTAGGGATAGGGAAAATTCTTTGGACTGGGACCGTGCATAATGGACTCTATTATCTCGATGAAGGGAGTGGTGAAGTAACTTTTGCATCCAAGATGTCTCTATGTCAAGAATTATTATTACTTCAGCACAGGCTTGGATACCCCTCTTTTGCTGCTATGTCTCATAGTTATCCTTCACTTTTTAATGCATGTTCTAGGGAATCTCTTATATGCGATGCATGTGATTTTGCTAAACATACAAGAGTTCCCTATCCTAGTTTGGGTCTAAGAAGTAATAAACCATTTGATGTGATTCATTCTGATGTTTGTGGGACCATGTGAGGTACACTCTATTTCTTGACATAGATGGTTTGTGACTTTTATTGATGGATTTAGTAGTTATACTTGGCTTTATCTATTGAAACACCAAAGTGATGTTTTTGTTGTTTTTAAAGATTTGTATGCCCTCATTAAAAATAAGGTTGGCAACACTATTAAGATCTTACGCTCAGACAATGGTACGGAGTACGTTAATGAAAAGTTTGAACAGTTCCTTATTTCTAATGGTATTGAAAATCAAACAACATGTGTTAACGCTCCAGAGTAGAACGGTGATGCTGAAGGGAAAAATAGGCATATAATTGAGGTTGCTCGTTCTCTTATGTTTACAATGAATGTTCCTAAGTTTCTTTAGGGGGAAGCAGTGAAGACTGCAACATATTTAATTAATCACATGCCTCTTCGAGTTCCTGATAATAAATCTTCTGCTGAGTTACTTTTGAATTCGAATGAATTTGTTGTTGCTCCAAAGGTCTTTGGATCTGTTTGTTTTGTTCATGACTACAGAAATGATGTCAGAAAACTTGACCCTCGTGCTGTTTAATGTGTGTTTGTTGGTTACTCTCCTACTCAGAAAGGTTATCATTGTTGGTGTCCATCTGAACATCGTTTCTTTGTAAGTATGGATGTGACATTTCGTGAATATGAACCTTATTATGAGCCAACCAATGATACTGGAATTACTCTTTCTCCACCTGAAGGAAACCAAGAGGGGGGTAGTAACAATAAAGGTATTCATATGGGCTCTGCTCTTGTTCCTCCTTCAGTTGGTTCCTATGGGGATAATTTGGTTCATATTCAGGGGGGAATTAATAGCAATACTAAGAGTGGGGGTAATAATTCTTTCCATGGAGATATACAGAGTAGTTTGCCTTCTCAAAATGAAGAGTCTCATATGCATGAGGACTTAGGTACCAACTCACTCTCTTAGTCCTAATGCTCCATCTAGGATTCTAGAGCAAGGAGATAATCAAGTGTCTACTCAACTTCCTCCTGAAAATGATCAACCTATAGCCCTAAGAAATCGAACCAGATCTTCCAATATTCCAACACATCTTACATATTGTGTTGGTTACAAACATGACATTTCCAATTTCATCTCCTATGAGAGTTGTAGCCCATCCTTTCAGAGCTTTGTTGCCTCTCTAGATTTTGTATCCATACCCACTGACTGGAAATTAGCTAAAGAGGATCCTAAGTGGAAGAAGGCAATGCTGGAAGAGATGAGAGCTTTGAAGGAGAATACAACTTGGGAGCTTGTGGATCTACCACTAGGTAAGCAACCTTTTGGGTGCAAGTGGGTTTTCACTATTAAACATACACCTGAGGGGAAGGTTGAAAGGTACAAAGCCCGTCTTGTGGCAAAAGGATGCACTCAAACTTATGGGATTGACTATGATGAGACCTTTGCACCTGTTGCCAAGATGAATTAAGTGAGGACGCTTATATCTTGTGTTGTCAACTTGGAATGGGATATATATCAGATGGATGTAAAAAGTGCTTTCCTTCATGGTGATCTACATGAGGAGGTATATATGCATATACCACTTGGTTTTGAAACAAGTCAAATGAACGGAAAGGTGCTTCGGTTACATCGATCTCTATATGGACTGAAGCAATCTCCAAGGGCTTTGTTTGATCGTTTTAGACAATCAATGCTTAAAAGAGGCTATCTTCAAAGCAATGCTGATCATACACTATTCTATAAACATGGTACATGTGAAATAGCAATCCTAATAGTGTATGTGGATGATATTGTGATTACCGGGATTGATTCTTCTGAGATTTCTAATCTGAAAAAGTATCTTACACAAGAATTTGAAGTAAAGGATTTAGGTCAATTGAAATATTTTGTTGGAATTGAAATCTCCCAAGGACCAAAGGGGGGTGTTTCTCTCACAAAGAAAATATATTTTGGATCTACTAAAGGAGACAGGTATGCTTGGATGTCATCCTGCAGCCACACCTATTGAGCAAAATCATCACGTAAGTAAAGATGCAGGGACTCCCGTGGATCGAGAGCCATATCAAAGACTTGTTGGAAGGCTTATATATCTCTCTCACACTCATCCATATATTGCCTTTGCAGTAAGTGTTGTGAGCCAATTTATGCAGGATCCAAAATCTTCTCATATGGGTGTTGTTTATCGCATTTTTAGGTATCTTAATAGTTGTCCAGGGAGGGGACTCCTATACACTCACCAAGGAAATTTACAAGTTGAGTGTTACACTAATGCTGATTGGGCTGGATCTTTAGATGATAGACGTTCAACCTCTGGACATGGTACGTTTGTTGGAGGTAATCTAGTTGCTTGGCGAAGTAAGAAGCAGACTGTTGTAGCACGTTCTATTGCTGAGGCTGAATTTCGTGCTATGGCTCATGGTGTATGTGAGCTCTTATAGCTGCAAATCCTCTTCTTGACAAAGTTCAAATTGTTTAAGCACAAGCCCCTAATGCTATACTGTGATAACAAAGCAACTATTGATATTGCCAACAATCCGGTTCATCATGATAGAACTAAGCATATCGAGATCGATCGCCATTTTATTAAGGAGAAGTTGGATGGAGGAATAATTTGCTTGCCTTATGTAAAATCAGCTAGTCAAGTGGCAGACATTTTGACCAAAGGATTACCTCAAAAGATATTTTCTGCATTTTCTAGCAAGATGGGTCTATATGATATATTCGCCCCATCTTGAGTGGGAGTGTTGGTATGTGTATTTGAAAAATGGCGGACATTTTGACCAAAGGATTACCTCAAAAGATATTTTCTGCATTTTGTAGCAAGATGGGTCTAGGTATATTCGCCCCATCTTAAGTGGGAGTGTTGGTATGTGTATTTGGAAAATAGTTGTAATACAAGGACTAAGATGTAAAATAACAAGAGTAAATAGATAGAGGCAGAGAAGGATCGAGAGACAGATCGATCCAGAACTTTTCCCCATCTTCCTGTTCATGGCTGAGTCTCCTCTTCTTCCCAATCCCAAATCTCTACTAGATCCACACTTTAATCTTCAATAGTTGCTTCATCATAATCATCTTTGTTGCCGTGCTTAAAGAGGTTACAGAAATTCCCAGGTTCACGTAATGAATCCAAACATTATAATCTTCTTTTAATAAATAAATAGTTGCAAGAAGCATAGTACAATCGTATTCAGGTTATTTAATGTCAATTAAATTCCTTTTTCGGGCTCAAATGGACCTGAAAAAATGAATACATTCAGGGATTCCGATTCCGATGGGTCTAGTGGTGCCGCCCTGTTGGAACTCTCAGACCAGTCTTCTCCCAAACGCAGTAGTTGTTGCCATGGGCAATGAGGTGGAAGTCCGAGGGGATCAGGTTCCCAACATCGTACCGTGATCCGATCTTCACGATAACCTTGTCGTCGATCTTGGCAACGTAGAGATCCCCATCAGCGGCAAGGATGTCCAGCTTGCTTCCGGCATGGATCCCGTTTCTTGACCTCACCGTAGACAGGGTGCTGATCTCCTGCTTGAGGTTCCAATCGAAAACATGGTCGTAGAACTGAATACATACAGAAAAGTGAGTGACACAGTGGTAGTTTGCCGGATCGAGCTTATTGTGGTGAACCGGTGATGCAGCTGAGGACTTACGATGCAGGGAGTTCCAGGGTGTGTGAGGATGTAGGCGTAGCCTTGCATGACCTTGTCGGAGGGGAAAGGCCATGAGTTCTGGGTGGAGCCTGTGTCGTGATTGTCGACGAAGGTGACCGCCTTCTCCGGCAACCAACCGATCATCCCGGGGGCCTTGCCATTGCCGTCCTTCATCCGCCACAGCTCGCCCTGGACGGCCGCCTGCAGCACGCCCTTGGTGGTGAAATCGAACGCCGCGGCAGGGCCGCCCACAGCCTGCGCCCAGTTCACCAGCTCCTGCCGGTCTTTGTCCTGGATGCTGGACGGCTCGCCGTTGCCGTCGTACTGCAGGGAGCTCCATATCTCGGCGACGACGAAGGTTGGGGCGGTGTTGTCGACGTACACCTTGGCGACGGCGGCAGAGTAGCCCTTGGCGAAGTCGAGGCGCCAGCCGTCGAAGCCCAGATCGGTCTTGAGCCAGTTGAGCCAGTCGGCGAGCTCCTGTTGGACGCGCGGGTTGAGGTGGTCGATGTCGGGTGCAGCGCCGAAGTCAGCCCCGGTGTCGCGGTGGCCGCGGCCGTTGGAGTACTGAGTGTCGTCGCTGCAGATCATGTCAGGGCCCCAGTCAAGGCGGCTGTCCGGCGTGCCGCCCTCGAAGACGCAGTAGATGCCGCGGCTGTCCTTGTAGTCGGCGCAGCGGTGATTGATGACGATGTCGGCGACGCACTGGATGCCCTTGGCGTGGAACGCCGCGATGAGCGACTTGAGCTCGGCGTGGGTGCCGTACTTGGACGCGTCCAGGTCGTAGAGCCGGCCCGGCATGTACCCCTGCGGCGCCACCGAGTGCGACGGCGGCGGGAGCCAGACGTGCGTGGCCCCCGTCGCGGCGATGTCGTCCACCCGGCCCCGGAGGAAGTTGTACCATCCGCCTTGCTTCTTCCACGACTCCCAGTTGAACCCCTGCATATGCACCAAGCCAGCAACATCATTATTCAAGTTCAGAGCTCTGCTCGAAGCTCAAGATGGCGCGTAGTGCCAGTACGCAGAAGAGTAGCTGGGAGAAAGGGAGGACGCACACCTGGAAGAGGACCTGGGATTGGGCTAGCTGGGAGCCCAAGCCGAGCAACACGAGCATGAGGAGGCTGCACATGGCAGCCGAGTGCTTCGCCATCTCTGCTCGCTCGAGTGCCTGTGAGACTGAGACTTGTATACTTACCTGGCTGTGTGTGGAGCACCATGGCCGTGCATGGGAATTTATAGGATGGATCCGGCGGCCGTTTGGCCCAGTGGATCGTCAAATTGTGTAACGGATAAGCTCTGTTGCTTCAAACGAGAGCAACGGCATATCGTTGATGGGAAAAGTGCAAATGCTGCCGTGGCACATTAAAAACGGGATAAAAAGGTTCGTGACTGCGTGAGCCGTGAGTTATGAGTCGTATACACACACACATGCTTGGGTCGCGTTTAGTGCAGGGACGCGGCGAACGAGTAGAAATTCTTTCTGCCAACAGCAATTGCTTGCTTGATTTTTAAATTCTATAAATGATTGGTCCATCTTTTTTATAAGGCGAGCACAGGTTTTGTTTCTCAAACTTCGTACCTTTGATCAGGTTTTAACCTAAGAATTTGTATGTTGTGGAACAGAACTTTAGTGTCGTTGGTTCTTCATTTGAAACCACTTTCATTCCAATGATGTTAACAAGCATTGCTCGTGCAAATAGCACGGCTAGTGTTGTTTTAACCTTTTTAGAATTCCCTATCCAAGATACTACAGATTAAAATTGGTCAATACATAATTTATATTTTTCGTTAACAAATTGATCGAACACGGCTGCATATATCTTCTTTCCATGATTAGGCTTCCACGTACTATCTGCAAACTAATTATTTTTAGTGTCCCTCAGTTTGTGCAAATACTGGAAATAATAGCAAAAAGGGGAAGGAAATAATAGCAAAAAAAAGGGAAAGTGAAGGTTATATTTTACTTCAATTTGTACTACTACAGATCCCTCCTTTCATTGCTGGCGTCACTTAGGTTTGTTTCCATATTGCATTCCATATAGACTCTTATTTTTCTAAATATAAATTTGGCTATTATGATTTAGATTTTACATGCGTAATTTATTTAGGTCATTTTCGGTACAATACCTTGAAATCAACTGCATATATGCTTAGCTTGTTTCTACTAAAAGTATACATATTTGTTTATATCCATTTGGCACATACTCTTATTCAGTTAATTCAATGTTGAAGCCAAATGAGCTAAACTGGTAATTTAATTCTGTTGTTTGCTTAGCTCACTAGGATCTTTGATTTTTTCTTAATTCATAATTTAATTCATCTATTATTTTTATACTTTTACAAAATCTTTTACTTCTAAAATTGTTTGGAAAAAATAATAGGAATGCCCATGGGACACCACATTTCATATTTTACTATCAAATGTGCATGTGCCTTGCGATGAGGGAAAAAAAATTCCTGACACGTTTGTTGGAAAATATACATGGCCAAAATTCAGTTGACTCTGCCACCACGAAAGTAACACCACGGGCCGCCAAGATTCTTTAGTGCTGCCGAACCCAAAAGGCTAGCGTCACCATTCCCGATCACCGGCGCCTCCCCGTTACCCCTCCACTCGTGGACAGCTGGTCGTCGTCTATAGCATGCTCGCCTTGTTCGATTGAAGCCTACTGCTCTCCTAATTGTGCGTGGCCCTGGAGTCTCCAGTCTCGGGCATATATTGCCCCACCGCATCAATTGGCCGTTGGCCCAACTCCACATCTTGTTCTTCAAGTGCCTCACTCACGATGACGCACCCATCGAGTTTATTGTCCAGATCACCTATGCGACTCTAGCTGGCTTGATGCAAGCCAACTCGAACCAATGGCTCGGCATCGTCCAGCTCCTCAATTATGCCTAGGCTTTCCTCTCGATCCAATCAAGAACCAAAACACCAGCAATCCGAGCTAGTCAGTGTGCCTACTCACTTTATGTTGATGATGCCAACAACACCATTGCTTGGATTTATTTGCTCACCATGAGGTGGCTGTAAAGGTGACAGATGCTGGAAAATATGCGTTTAATTCTACCAGATATAAAGATGAGGCATATTACGTAACTCATTGCTACTGCTAGGTAACCCAATTCTAAATTCAAACAGACAATCGTAGCCATTAACATACGAGTGCAGTGTCACTTGCACCTGGGAAAGCTATGGTCTGTTCAACTGTGAATGGCATCACTGGATGGATCACCCACCACAGTCCCATAGACATGAGCCAAAATTTGACTCTAGTCTACCATCAACAGAAGTTACCACCAGCAAACCTCTCAGGTTTCATTGCATCCGAAGCACCAGCCATTGCTGAATTAGAGTAAACACATAGGTAAGGTTTCTGGATTGTTGGAAATATGCATTTAATTCTACCAGATATAAACATTAGGCATAATACGTAACTCATTGCTACTACTATGTAACCCAATTCTAGATTCGTAACCATTAACATATGCATGTAATTGGTATGTAAAAAAAGCATATGCAAAGCAGACGTAACAAGACAAAACATCATGTAACCCATGAAAGGTGTATAACCACTCTAAATCTTGTGTAACCTACAACTCTATAAGAAACCAATCTAGGGACTTACATATCAGCGCTCCGTCCTCATGTAGACACATTGCAGGGTTACATGATGCAATGCAGATCGAAGATGAGGCAACGCATAACGTAGTTGATCGACTCGAGCGATCACGCAGTTGCGCTACCTAGAAACCTTATTGCCGCACCTCGTGCAGGCTTCCCGATGGCAACGGCTCGGAGATATCGCTCACCCTCCTCCTCGGTACACACCAAGGAGAAGAGCCAACAAGATTCAGCAGCTCAGTGTCACAACACGAATCACTAGATGGAAAAGGAGAGAAGAGAGGGAGTTCGTGGGTGTCTCGCTTGTATCTTCGTGGACCTCTCCAGGACTCTTTTATAGAGAAGATGGCTGCCCACTGCTAACCGTTTCTATTATAAAATTGCCCCACTAATTGGTAGTAGTAATTGCCCAGTTAACTTGACTATGTGTTTATCACCTCTAATGACTGTTGTCAAAAGATTACACACAAACGGTAAAAAGGTTACACCAACTTGGCTTGGACGCTCGCTGCGTCGCAGGTCACAAGTCACGCGGTTGGTTGCGTGAAAAGGAACGCGAATACGCGCACACGCGTGCGTTATATAACCTAAGCCCCATTCTCTCATTCAATTACGTATTCAGAGAAGTGAGAGTGTTGTCCTATTTAAGTTGGCTTCCACCAATTCAAACTAGCAGTATGGGACTATTGAATGCCACTGCACTCTTACATTGGGATTGCATTAAATGGGCCTCTCCATGGGCCATTTTTCCATCATTACAATGAAGAAGGAACAAACTTTGCATTACACTGACAACTTGTGCCAAGTCATCAGGGCTGGAAGGGTTCATTACAATGAAGAAGGAACAAACTTTGCGTAGCCCAATAAATAAGCCTCAAACATTACGAATAGTTGTTGGTGTGTGTATTTGAAAAATAGATGTAATACAAGGACTAAGGTGTAAAATACCAAGAGTAAATAAATAGAGACAGAGAAAGATCGAGAGACAGATCGATCCAGAACTTTTCCCCATCTTCTTGTTCATGGCTGAGTCTCCTCTTCTTCCACAATCCCAAATCTCTACTACATCCACCCTTTAATCTTCAATATGGTATCAAGAGCGGGTTAATCCTTTGATCTTCCGTCCATGCCGTTGTCGTGGACTCGATTTCCTGTGTTGCTGCTCCGATTGTAGTTTCTTGTGGGTGAATTGAGCTGTTGCGGTAGCCGCCCGTCGTGCGGTCACTACTGCTACCCTCTGGATTGGAGAGGTTCGTTGCTCTGCTAGCCTACTGCTGCTTGTTCTCTTCGTCATCCTGTTGTGCCCTCTTGTTTGGTGGCTTTCGAGTGGCTTGGCACTTGAGCGCCTATACGTGAGTACAAGCAAGCAACAACTCCCAGGTTGGAGTATTCACTCAAGTGGCACCAAGCTTCCAAGAAGGTGTTGCCAATTTGTTTTTTTTTGTCTCATTGTTGATAGTGCTGAACGGTTGTGAAACATGGGTAGTAGTGGAGAGAAGGAAAGTGATTCTAGCTTGGGGAAATTATGTGAGATTCTGAGCAAAATTATAGAACAACCTAAGGTAGTTTTAGAGGTTGTTGAATGTGCTCTTGAGCCGAATCCCATAAAGTTACAGGGACAAGAAAGCTATATGAGTTGGGCTTGACATGCTTGATTAATTTTGAGCTCTCATGGATATGAGAGGTTATTGATCTCTGATGAAGGTGATGTTAAGGGTGAAATGGATGCCTAGACTAAATAGATCAATGACAAAGTGGTTGTGTGGCTGTTGGGTAGTATGTAACCAATAGTCGGAGAACATGTCAGAAACTATGGCTAATGTAGCAGAAGTGTGGGGGTGCTCTATGGAATCAATTTGCAGGTAAATCTAACAAGATGCAAGCTGCTCGTATCATGCATGAGTTGTTGCATTTGAAGCAAGGCACAAAATCAGTGACTGAGTATCCTGGTGAAATGAAAAGACTATATAGAGAATTACATTATTATCATTCATTTGAGCCGATTGATCAGAAGGACATGGCTATTCATCATACATGGTTCGAATCATTTGTGAGCACACATTTTCTTGATGGTTTGAATCAAGAGTTTGACCTCTGCCAGCAGCTTATCTTCTCCAAGTCTAAATGGCCTACTCTTGATGAGATAATTTCCAGCATCATAGAAGAGGAAACCAGACTATCACATCCCAAAGTGGATGATAATAAAGTAGTTGATGCTAGGTCTGCCTTATCTATAAATAAGAGCAGCACATCTATTTCCCGAGGGGACCAAGAAAGAAATAAAGTCATTTGTGATCATTGTGGTGATAAGGGGCACCCCATAGAGAGGTGCTTTAAATTGCATGGCTTTCCATCCAGCAAAGTGATTTGTGATCATTGTGGTGATAAGAGGCATACCATATTCCATCCAGCAAAGTGATTTTAATCATTGTGGTGATAAGAGGCATACCATAGAGAAGTGTTTTAAGCGGCATGGTTTTCCATCTGGGTGGAAAAAGGGGGGGGGGGAAATCTCAACTGGGGGAGTTCGAGGTGCTAACTGGAATCGAGCTAATCATATTGCATCTGAAAAAGAGTTTCAAGTGAAAGATGCTCAAGCTCTTGAGAAATACAACTCCAAGCTCAAGCTCTTTGAAGACTTGTCTTCCACTCAAGGTTCCTCTACTAATTCCAGTTACCATGCTACTTCCCAAGGTATAAAATCTGTTCAAGCCTACAGACATAAATCTTGGATTATTGATTCTGGAGCTACTAACCATATGACAGGAGCATCCAATCTTTTCACTTCCAATACTCCTTGTTCAGGTAAGGATAAGGTGCGTGTAGCAGATGGATCCATGGTTCCTATAACAAGACGTGGATCCATCTGATGCACAAAACCCTATTCTTATCACCATTTTTGCATGTTCCTGATTTTCCTATTAACTTATTATCGGTTAGCACTATCACAAAATCCCTCAATTGTAAAGGTTGGTTTGATCCTTCTCATTGTGCTTTTTAGGAGCTAGGGATAGGGAAAATTCTTGGGACTGGGACCATGCATAATGGACTCTATTATCTAGATGAAGGGAGTAATGAAATTGCTTTTGCATCCAAGATGTATCTATGTCAAGAACTATTATTACTTCACCGCAGGCTTTGATACCCCTCTTTTACTGCTATGTTTCATAGTTATCCTTCACTTTTTAATGCATGTCCTAGGGAATCTCTAATATGTGATGCATGTGAGTTTGCTAAATATACAAGAGTTCCCTATCCTAGTTTGGGTCTAAGAAGTAATAAACCATTTGATGTGATTCATTCTGATGTTTGTGGGACCATGTGAGGTACACTCTATTTCTAGACATAGATGGTTTGTGACTTTTATTGATGGATTTAGTAGGTATACTTGGCTTTATCTGTTGAAACACCAAAGTGATGTTTTTGTTGTTTTTAAAGATTTGTATGCCCTCATTAAAAATAAGGTTGGCAAAACTATTAAGGTCTTACGCTCAGACAATGGTACGGAGTACGTTAATGAGGAGTTTGAACAGTTCCTTATTTCTAATGGTATTGAAAATCAAACAACATGTGTTAACACTCCAGAGTAGAATGGTGATGCTGAACGGAAAAATAGGCATTTACTTGAGGTTGCTCGTTCTCTTATGTTTACAATAAATGTTCCTAAGTTTCTTTGGAGGAAGCAGTGAAGACTGCAACATATTTAATTAAGCACATGCCTCTTTGAGTTCCTGATTATAAATCTTCTGCCGAGTTACTTTTGAATTCGAATGAATTTGTTGTTGCTCCAAAGGTCTTTGGATGTGTTTGTTTTGTTCGCGACTACAGAAATGATGTCAGAAAACTTGACCCTCGTTCTGTTAAATGTGTGTTTGTTGGTTACTCTCCTACTCAGAAAGGTTATCGTTGTTGGTATCCATCTGAACATCGTTTCTTTGTAAGTATGGATGTGACATTTCGTGAATATGAACCTTATTATGAGCTAACCAATGATACTGGAATTACTCTTTCTCCACCTGAAGGAAACCAAGAGGGGGATAGTAACAATAAAGGTATCATATGGGCTTTGTTCTTGTTCCTCCTTCAGTTGGTTCCTAAGAGGATAATTCGGTTCATAGTCAGGGGGAGGAAATTAATAACAATACTAAGAGTGGGGGTAATAATTCTTGCCATGGAGATATACAGAGTACTTTGCCTTCTCAAAATGAAGAGTTTGTTATGCATAAGGACTTAGGCACCAACTCACACTCTCTTAGTCCTAATGCTCCATCTACCATTCTAGAGCAAGGAGATAATCAAGTGTCTACTCAGCTTTCTCCTGAAAATGATCAACCTATAGCTTTAAGAAATCCAACAAGATCTTCCAATATTCCAGCACGTATTACAGATTGTGTTGGTTACAAACATGACATTTCCAATTTCATTTCCTATGAGAGTTGTAGTCCATCCTTTTAGAGCTTTGTTGCCTCTCTAGATTCTGTATCCATACCCACAAACTAGAAATTAGCTAAAAGAGGATCCTAAGTGGAAGGAGGCAATGCTGGAAGAGATGAGAGCTTTGGAGGAGAATAGAACTTGGGAGCTTGTGGATCTACCACTAGGTAAGCAACCTGTTGGGTGCAAGTGGGTTTTCACCATTAACATACACCTGAGGGGAAGGTTGAAAGGTACAAAGCCCGTCTTGTGGCAAAAGGATACACTCAAACTTATGGGATTGACTATGATGAGACTTTTGCACCTGTTGCCAAGAAGAATTAAGTGAGGATGCTTATATCTTGTGTTGTCAACTTGGAATGGGATATATATCAGATGGATGTAAAAAGTGCTTTCCTTCATGGTGATCTACATGAGGAGGTATATATGCATATACCACTTGGTTTTGAAACAAGTCAAATGAACGGAAAGGTGCTTCGGTTACATCGATCTCTATATGGACTGAAGCAATCTCCAAGGGCTTTGTTTGATCGTTTTAGACAATCAATGCTTAAAAGAGGCTATCTTCAAAGCAATGCTGATCATACACTATTCTATAAACATGGTACATGTGAAATAGCAATCCTAATAGTGTATGTGGATGATATTGTGATTACCGGGATTGATTCTTCTGAGATTTCTAATCTGAAAAAGTATCTTACACAAGAATTTGAAGTAAAGGATTTAGGTCAATTGAAATATTTTGTTGGAATTGAAATCTCCCAAGGACCAAAGGGGGGTGTTTCTCTCACAAAGAAAATATATTTTGGATCTACTAAAGGAGACAGGTATGCTTGGATGTCATCCTGCAGCCACACCTATTGAGCAAAATCACCGCGTAAGTAAAGATGCAGATGCAGGGACTCCCGTGGATCGAGAGCCATATCAAAGACTTGTTGGAAGGCTTATATATCTCTCTCACACTCATCCATATATTGCCTTTGCAGTAAGTGTTGTGAGCCAATTTATGCAGGATCCAAAATCTTCTCATATGGGTGTTGTTTATCGCATTTTTAGGTATCTTAATAGTTGTCCAGGGAGGGGACTCCTATACACTCACCAAGGAAATTTACAAGTTGAGTGTTACACTAATGCTGATTGGGCTGGATCTTTAGATGATAGACGTTCAAACTCTGGACATGGTACGTTTGTTGGAGGTAATCTAGTTGCTTGGCGAAGTAAGAAGCAGACTGTTGTAGCACGTTCTATTGCTGAGGCTGAATTTCGTGCTATGGCTCATGGTGTATGTGAGCTCTTATAGCTGCAAATCCTCTTCTTGACAAAGTTCAAATTGTTTAAGCACAAGCCCCTAATGCTATACTGTGATAACAAAGCAACTATTGATATTGCCAACAATCCGGTTCATCATGATAGAACTAAGCATATCGAGATCGATCGCCATTTTATTAAGGAGAAGTTGGATGGAGGAATAATTTGCTTGCCTTATGTAAAATCAGCTAGTCAAGTGGCAGACATTTTGACCAAAGGATTACCTCAAAAGATATTTTCTGCATTTTGTAGCAAGATGGGTCTATATGATATATTCGTCCCATCTTGAGTGGGAGTGTTGGTATGTGTATTTGAAAAATGGCGGACATTTTGACCAAAGGATTACCTCAAAAGATATTTTCTGCATTTTGTAGCAAGATGGGTCTAGGTATATTCGCCCCATCTTGAGTGGGAGTGTTGGTATGTGTATTTGGAAAATAGTTGTAATACAAGGACTAAGATGTAAAATAACAAGAGTAAATAGATAGAGGCAGAGAAGGATCGAGAGACAGATCGATCCAGAACTTTTCCCCATCTTCCTGTTCATGGCTGAGTCTCCTCTTCTTCCCAATCCCAAATCTCTACTAGATCCACACTTTAATCTTCAATAGTTGCTTCATCATAATCATCTTTGTTGCCGTGCTTAAAGAGGTTACAGAAATTCCCAGGTTCACGTAATGAATCCAAACATTATAATCTTCTTTTAATAAATAAATAGTTGCAAGAAGCATAGTACAATCGTATTCAGGTTATTTAATGTCAATTAAATTCCTTTTTCGGGCTCAAATGGACCTGAAAAAATGAATACATTCAGGGATTCCGATTCCGATGGGTCTAGTGGTGCCGCCCTGTTGGAACTCTCAGACCAGTCTTCTCCCAAACGCAGTAGTTGTTGCCATGGGCAATGGGGTGGAAGTCCGAGGGGATCAGGTTCCCAACATCGTACCGTGATCCGATCTTCACGATAACCTTGTCGTCGATCTTGGCAACGTAGAGATCCCCATCAGCGGCAAGGATGTCCAGCTTGCTTCCGGCATGGATCCCGTTTCTTGACCTCACCGTAGACAGGGTGCTGATCTCCTGCTTGAGGTTCCAATCGAAAACATGGTCGTAGAACTGAATACATACAGAAAAGTGAGTGACACAGTGGTAGTTTGCCGGATCGAGCTTATTGTGGTGAACCGGTGATGCAGCTGAGGACTTACGATGCAGGGAGTTCCAGGGTGTGTGAGGATGTAGGCGTAGCCTTGCATGACCTTGTCGGAGGGGAAAGGCCATGAGTTCTGGGTGGAGCCTGTGTCGTGATTGTCGACGAAGGTGACCGCCTTCTCCGGCAACCAACCGATCATCCCGGGGGCCTTGCCATTGCCGTCCTTCATCCGCCACAGCTCGCCCTGGACGGCCGCCTGCAGCACGCCCTTGGTGGTGAAATCGAACGCCGCGGCAGGGCCGCCCACAGCCTGCGCCCAGTTCACCAGCTCCTGCCGGTCTTTGTCCTGGATGCTGGACGGCTCGCCGTTGCCGTCGTACTGCAGGGAGCTCCATATCCTCGGCGACGACGAAAGGTTGGGGGC
>NC_028451.1:33262410-33280417 GCF_000263155.2 Setaria italica | reverse complement strand
CGGATCGAGCTTATTGTGGTGAACCGGTGATGCAGCTGAGGACTTACGATGCAGGGAGTTCCAGGGTGTGTGAGGATGTAGGCGTAGCCTTGCATGACCTTGTCGGAGGGGAAAGGCCATGAGTTCTGGGTGGAGCCTGTGTCGTGATTGTCGACGAAGGTGACCGCCTTCTCCGGCAACCAACCGATCATCCCGGGGGCCTTGCCATTGCCGTCCTTCATCCGCCACAGCTCGCCCTGGACGGCCGCCTGCAGCACGCCCTTGGTGGTGAAATCGAACGCCGCGGCAGGGCCGCCCACAGCCTGCGCCCAGTTCACCAGCTCCTGCCGGTCTTTGTCCTGGATGCTGGACGGCTCGCCGTTGCCGTCGTACTGCAGGGAGCTCCATATCTCGGCGACGACGAAGGTTGGGGCGGTGTTGTCGACGTACACCTTGGCGACGGCGGCAGAGTAGCCCTTGGCGAAGTCGAGGCGCCAGCCGTCGAAGCCCAGATCGGTCTTGAGCCAGTTGAGCCAGTCGGCGAGCTCCTGTTGGACGCGCGGGTTGAGGTGGTCGATGTCGGGTGCAGCGCCGAAGTCAGCCCCGGTGTCGCGGTGGCCGCGGCCGTTGGAGTACTGAGTGTCGTCGCTGCAGATCATGTCAGGGCCCCAGTCAAGGCGGCTGTCCGGCGTGCCGCCCTCGAAGACGCAGTAGATGCCGCGGCTGTCCTTGTAGTCGGCGCAGCGGTGATTGATGACGATGTCGGCGACGCACTGGATGCCCTTGGCGTGGAACGCCGCGATGAGCGACTTGAGCTCGGCGTGGGTGCCGTACTTGGACGCGTCCAGGTCGTAGAGCCGGCCCGGCATGTACCCCTGCGGCGCCACCGAGTGCGACGGCGGCGGGAGCCAGACGTGCGTGGCCCCCGTCGCGGCGATGTCGTCCACCCGGCCCCGGAGGAAGTTGTACCATCCGCCTTGCTTCTTCCACGACTCCCAGTTGAACCCCTGCATATGCACCAAGCCAGCAACATCATTATTCAAGTTCAGAGCTCTGCTCGAAGCTCAAGATGGCGCGTAGTGCCAGTACGCAGAAGAGTAGCTGGGAGAAAGGGAGGACGCACACCTGGAAGAGGACCTGGGATTGGGCTAGCTGGGAGCCCAAGCCGAGCAACACGAGCATGAGGAGGCTGCACATGGCAGCCGAGTGCTTCGCCATCTCTGCTCGCTCGAGTGCCTGTGAGACTGAGACTTGTATACTTACCTGGCTGTGTGTGGAGCACCATGGCCGTGCATGGGAATTTATAGGATGGATCCGGCGGCCGTTTGGCCCAGTGGATCGTCAAATTGTGTAACGGATAAGCTCTGTTGCTTCAAACGAGAGCAACGGCATATCGTTGATGGGAAAAGTGCAAATGCTGCCGTGGCACATTAAAAACGGGATAAAAAGGTTCGTGACTGCGTGAGCCGTGAGTTATGAGTCGTATACACACACACATGCTTGGGTCGCGTTTAGTGCAGGGACGCGGCGAACGAGTAGAAATTCTTTCTGCCAACAGCAATTGCTTGCTTGATTTTTAAATTCTATAAATGATTGGTCCATCTTTTTTATAAGGCGAGCACAGGTTTTGTTTCTCAAACTTCGTACCTTTGATCAGGTTTTAACCTAAGAATTTGTATGTTGTGGAACAGAACTTTAGTGTCGTTGGTTCTTCATTTGAAACCACTTTCATTCCAATGATGTTAACAAGCATTGCTCGTGCAAATAGCACGGCTAGTGTTGTTTTAACCTTTTTAGAATTCCCTATCCAAGATACTACAGATTAAAATTGGTCAATACATAATTTATATTTTTCGTTAACAAATTGATCGAACACGGCTGCATATATCTTCTTTCCATGATTAGGCTTCCACGTACTATCTGCAAATTAATTATTTTTAGTGTCCCTCAGTTTGTGCAAATACTGGAAATAATAGCAAAAAGGGGAAGGAAATAATAGCAAAAAAAAGGGAAAGTGAAGGTTATATTTTACTTCAATTTGTACTACTACAGATCCCTCCTTTCATTGCTGGCGTCACTTAGGTTTGTTTCCATATTGCATTCCATATAGACTCTTATTTTTCTAAATATAAATTTGGCTATTATGATTTAGATTTTACATGCGTAATTTATTTAGGTCATTTTCGGTACAATACCTTGAAATCAACTGCATATATGCTTAGCTTGTTTCTACTAAAAGTATACATATTTGTTTATATCCATTTGGCACATACTCTTATTCAGTTAATACAATGTTGAAGCCAAATGAGCTAAACTGGTAATTTAATTCTGTTGTTTGCTTAGCTCACTAGGATCTTTGATTTTTTTCTTAATTCATAATTTAATTCATCTATTATTTTTATACTTTTACAAAATCTTTTACTTCTAAAATTGTTTGGAAAAAATAATAGGAATGCCCATGGGACACCACATTTCATATTTTACTATCAAATGTGCATGTGCCTTGCGATGAGGGAAAAAAATTCCTGACACGTTTGTTGGAAAATATACATGGCCAAAATTCAGTTGACTCTGCCACCACGAAAGTAACACCACGGGCCACCAAGATTCTTTAGTGCTGCCGAACCCAAAAGGCTAGCATCACCATTCCCGATCACCGGCGCCTCCCCGTTACCCCTCCACTCGTGGACAGCTGGTCGTCGTCTATAGCATGCTCGCCTTGTTCGATTGAAGCCTACTGCTCTCCTAATTGTGCGTGGCCCTGAGTCTCCAGTCTCGGGCATATATTGCCCCACCGCATCAATTGGCCGCTGGCCCAACTCCACATCTTGTTCTTCAAGTGCCTCACTCACGATGACGCACCCATCGAGTTTTTGGTCCAGATCAACTATGCGACTCTAGCTGGCTTGATGCAAGCCAACTCGAACCAATGGCTCGGCATCGTCCAGCTCCTCAATTATGCCTAGGCTTTCCTCTCGATCCAATCAAGAACCAAAACACCAGCAATCCGAGCTAGTCAGTGTGCCTACTCACTTTATGTTGATGATGCCAACAACACCATTGCTTGGATTTATTTGCTCACCATGAGGTGGCTGTAAAGGTGAGAGATGCTGGAAAATATGCGTTTAATTCTACCAGATATAAAGATGAGGCATATTACGTAACTCATTGCTACTGCTAGGTAACCCAATTCTAAATTCAAAAAGATAATCGTAGCCATTAACATACGAGTGCAGTGTCACTTGCACCTGGGAAAGCTATGGTATGTTCAACCGTGAATGGCATCACTGGATGGATCACCCACCACAGTCCCATAGACATGAGCCAAAATTTGACTCTAGTCTACCATCTACGGAAGTTACCACCAGCAAACCTCTCAGGTTTCATTGCATCCGAAGCACCAGCCATTGCTGAATTAGAGTAAACACATAGGTAAGGTTTCCGGATTGTTGGAAATATGCATTTAATTCTACCAGATATAAACATTAGGCATAATACGTAACTCATTGCTACTACTATGTAACCCAATTCTAGATTCGTAACCATTAACATATGCATGTAATTGGTATGTAAAAAAAGCATATGCAAAGCAGACGTAACAAGACAAAACATCATGTAACCCATGAAAGGTGTATAACCACTCTAAATCTTGTGTAACCTACAACTCTATAAGAAACCAATCTGGGGACTTACATATCAGCGCTCCGTCCTCGTGTAGACTCACTGCAGGGTTACATGATGCAATGCAGATCGAAGATGAGGCAACGCATAACGTAGTTGATCGACTCGAGCGATCGCGCAGTTGCGTTGCCTAGAAACCTTACTGCCGCACCTCGTGCAGGCTTCCCGATGGCAACGGCTCGGAGATACCACTCACCCTCCTCCTCCTTGGTACACGCCAAGGAGAAGAGCCGGCAAGATTCAGCAGCTCAGTGTCACAACACGAATCACTAGATGGAAAAGGAGAGAAGAGAGGGAGTTCGTGGGTGTCTCACTTGTATCTTCGTGGACATCTCCAAGACTCTTTTATGGAGAATACGGCCGCCCACTACTGACCATTTTTGTTATAAAATTTCCCCATTAATTGGAAGTAGTAATTGCCCAGTTAACTCGGGATCAAGGCATTGACTGTGTGTTTATCACCTCTAATGACTGTTGTCAAAGGATTACACGCAAACGGCAAAATGGTTATGCCAACTTGGCTTGGCCGCTCACTGCGTCACAGGTCACAAGTCACACGGTTGGTTGCACGAAAAGAAACGCTGCCAACTTTACACTGTTGAAATTATTTAAGTGCAAGCCCTTGATGCTATACTGTGACAACAAAGTAGCTATTGATATTGCCAACAATCTGGTTCATCATGATAGAACTATGCATATCAAGATCAATCGCCACTTTATTAAGCAGAAGTTGGATGCAGGAATAATTTGCTTGCCTTATGTAAAATCAGCTAGTCAAGTGGCAGACATTTTGATCAAAGAATTACCTCAAAAGATATTTTCTGCGTTTTGTAGCAAGATGGGTCTATATGATATATTCACCCCATCTTGAGTGGGAGTGTTGGTGTGTGTATTTGAAAAATAGATGTAATACAAGGACTAAGGTGTAAAATACCAAGAGTAAATAGAGGCAGAGAAGGATCGAGAGACAGATCGATTCAGAACTTCTTCCCGTCTTCCTGTTCATGGCTGAGTCTCCTCTTCTTCCCGATCCCAAATCTCTACTAGATCCACCCTTAAATATTCAATAGTTGCTTCGTCATAATCATCTCTGTTTCCGTGTTTAAAGAGGTTACAAAAATTCCCCAATCATCGTAATACATCCAAACATTATAATCTTCATTTAATAAATAAATAGTTGAAAGAAGCATAGTACAATCATATTCAGGTTATTTAATCTCAATTAAATTCTTTTTCCAGGCTGAAATGGATCTGAAAAAATGAATATATTCAGGGATTCCGATGGGTCTTGTGGTGTCGCCCCGTTGGAACTCTCAGACCACTCTTCTCCCAATAGTTGTTGCCATGGGCAACGGGGTGGAAGTCCGAGGGATCAGGTTCCCAATATCGTACCCTGATCCGATCTTCACGATAACCTTGTCGTCGATCTTGGCAACGTAGAGATCCCCATCAGCGGCAAGGATGTCCAGCTTGCTTCCGACATGGATCCCGTTTCTTGACCTCACCGTAGACAGGGTGCTGATCTCCTGCTTGAGGTTCCAATCGAAAACATGGTCGTAGAACTGAATACATACAGAAGAGTGAGTGACACAGTGGTAGTTTACCGGATCGAGCTTATTGTGGTGAACCGGTGATGCAGCTGAGGACTTGCGATGCACGGAGTTCCAGGGTGTGTGAGGATGTAGGCGTAGCCTTGCATGACCTTGTCGGAGGGGAAAGGCCATGAGTTCTGGGTGGAGCCTGTGTCGTGATTGTCGACGAAGGTGACCGCCTTCTCCGGCAACCAACCGATCATCCCGGGGGCCTTGCCATTGCCGTCCTTCATCCGCCACAGCTCGCCCTGGACGGCCGCCTGCAGGACGTCCTTGGTGGTGAAGTCGAACGCCGGGGCAGGGCCGCCCACAGCCTGCACCCAGTTCACCAGCTCCTGCCGGTCTTTGTCCTGGATGCTGGACGGCTCGCCGTTGCCGTCGTACTTCAGGGAGCTCCATATCTCGGCGACGACGAAGGTTGGGGCGGTGTTGTCGACGTACACCTTGGCGACGGCGGCGGAGTAGCCCTTGGCGAAGTCGAGGCGCCAGCCGTCGAAGCCCAGATCGGTCTTGAGCCAGTTGAGCCAGTCGGAGAGCTCCTGTTGGACGCGCGGGTTGAGGTGGTCGATGTCGGGTGCAGCGCCGAAGTCAGCCCCGGTGTCGCGGTGGCCGCGGCCGTTGGAGTACTGCGTGTCGTCCCTGCAGATCTTGTCAGGGCCCCAGTCAAGGCGGCTGTCCGGCGTGCCGCCCTCGAAGACGCAGTAGATGCCGCGGCTGTCCTTGTAGTCGGCGCAGCGGTGATTGATGACGATGTCGGCGACGCACTGGATGCCCTTGGCGTGGAACGCCGCGATGAGCGACTTGAGCTCGGCGTGGGTGCCGTACTTGGACGCGTCCAGGTCGTAGAGCCGGCCCGGGCGCCCGGCATGTACCCTTGCGGCGCCACCGAGTGCGACGGCGGCGGGAGCCAGACGTGCGTGGCCCCGGTAGCGGCGATGTCGTCCACCCGGCCCCGGAGGTAGTTGTACCACCCGCCTTGTTTCGTCCATGACTCCCAACTGAACCCCTGCATAACCAGCAACATAATTTAGGTTCAGAGCTCTGCTCGAAGCTCAAGATGGAGTGAAGTAGCTTGAAAAGAGGAGGATGCATACCTGGAAGAGGACCTGGGATTGGGCGAGCTGGGAGCCCAAGCCGAGCAACACGAGCACGAGTAGGCTGCACATGGCAGCCGAGGGCTTGGCCATCTGCCCAAGCGCAAGTGCCTGCAACTCTCTCTAACTCTAGCTTTGCTGGTGTGCCAAGATGCAGGAGAGACTTGTACTTTGGCTGTGTGTGGAGCACCATGCCCGTGCATGGGAATTTATAGGTCGGATCCGGCGGTCGTTTGGCTCCGGCAAATTGTTATGACGGATAAGCTCCGTTGCTTCAAACGAGAGGAACGGCATATCGTTGATGCGAAAAGGGCAGCTGCCATCGTGGCGCATTAAAAACGGGATAAAAAGGCGCGTGATGTATGAGCTACTAGTCGGGCAACATGCATGGATGGGGTCGCGTGTGCAGCGCAGGGACGCGGCGAACGAGTATGGGTGGTCAGTCAAGGTACGCCCCTTTTTGGTTGGGTGCTTAGTTCGTTTGGGTCTCTTTCGTCATGGCTCGAAAGAATTCGCTGCAGACGAGTAGACGTCGATTGTTCTTTTGGCTGTTTCATCGATGGATCACGGAGTTGTACGTTGTGTCGATGTCTCAATTCAAACTGTTGATATTGTTGTTTGTTGTTATGTCTACCATGGATTTGTTTTTCTTTTTAATATGATCAACAACTTTTCTGCCCGATTTATTTAAAAAAATAATCAAGGTGAAAGATTAAATGTAGATAAGACTTGAACTTTTCTTTTTTAGTAAGGGAATAAGACATGAACTTGAAGCATGCCGAGCTGGACCAGGATAAGCATTATCCTTCGAGTTTACTGCTCGTTGGCATTTGTGCCGCTTCAGCTGGGCTGGGATTGGCCGAAATCACTGATCGGGCCCATCTGGTGAGTCCTAGGCCTAGTTGAATTGGGCTTTGTTGCTATTTCAATTTATCTGAGCCATTAAAGCCCAACTCTGTGAACCAGTCATTTTAAACCACCAAAACCGTTTACCTAATTTCCCTAAATAAAACGTTTGCCTAATTACTCCCTCCGCTCCGTAAGTCATTTTTTGCTTTGCTGGATACGTAGTTTTCGACATAGGTGCATAGCAAAACTGTATGTTTTAAAAATCAAAACGATTTATAATTTTAAACAGAGGGAAACAGTTAAATACAAAAGGTACAATTCAAGTTAGATTATATACTCCATATATTTCAAATTGAAAGTTATTTTAACTTTTCTAATTACATAATCAAAATTACATACAATTTGGTGAAGGGGGAGTATGTAGGCTGGTCATCAAGAGATTATGCTACTATCGTGGTTTATCATGACTATTCCCCCTTTCCAAATTCTAGGTCGTTTTAACTTTTTCTATATACATAATTTTTGTTATGAATCTAAATATAGAATATTTCTAGATATATAGAAAAAAACTATCTATCTAGAAAAGTCAAAATGAACTATAATTTGAAACGGATGAAGTATGCAACAAGTATCATGCATGATTTTCTTGACACATATCACAGAGTATAAAGAGAAGAGAGAATAAAACTCTATTTTTATAGAGATACACATTAGACATGATATCCAAAACTAGAATATTTTTTTATCCATTCCCAATGCACAAATACAAAATAATTAATTGCCTTAAGTGGTTTAGGAAAACAATATGATACACTATGTTGCATGATTTGTTCTAACACATTTATTTAGTGATATCTTAGAGACATGGAGTTTTGAATATACTACCTAAGTACTTCCTCCATTTTCTTATGATAGGGTTTTCATCTTGGCATAATGACCGAGGAAAACAACCTTGCTTAAGTATCTCTCATTTACTCCCGTCATTTTCTTAAGTATCTCTCATTTACTCCCGTCATCAGAGAGTCCTCGTGAAAACAAGCGATCCTTAAAGGAGTACAATGCATTGAGAACAGCTTCATAATATATACTGTACTAATGAATTGCAACATGGCAGCATATTAATAGGTTCTATATATGAGACGGCGTGGAGCTACGTGCGTGATGATTATACCACCTCAAAATTTTAGGCATCATGACATCCACTCTGCTCGAGTCTCCTTGAAATCCTAACCAGACATGCAATCGTAGCACACAAATGCACAGTACTAGACATCTATGTCCTATTTGTTTAGGCATCTACGTCTCAGCGTGAAAAGTCGAAAGTGTAAACAAACATCGAACTTCTTGTGCAACTTTCGGAAAACCAAAAGCCAAAAAAATTGAGTTTATATGGAACACTAAAAAACTTAGTTTCCTGAGCTTTTCATAGATTTCTAAACCCGAAATGCTAAAAATATCTTTTAAAAATTATTGTTGGCTTTTCTGAGACAAAAGCCAACAGCTTTTTAGAAAACCTCCGAAAACTCAAACAAATAGGCCCTAAGACACTGCAAGGTGCTGCTACCTCTTGCATTGGTCGAGATGACAAGGACACAAGAAGAAGATATTTGGTTCACTGGATAATTAACTACTCCAGACCTATTTTGCTTTGGCACAATGACCAAGGAGAAGGACCTTGCTTATCATCTAATTAATCACTTCATCCAATTTTCCGTGAAGACTCACATCATCATATGTATGTACCACAGTACCAGTTATTTTTCTAGAGAAGTTACTTTGCGCAGGAACTGAAAAGTTATTTGTACGATGGTAGACTTGAGATGGCAACTCAAATAGAACTATCAAAACAGAAAATTTCAATTTTGAAAATAGGTCTATCAAAAAATGGAGGGAGTAGTTCCATACAGCGGGGCTACGTGACGTTACATTGGACCGGGCTGCTCCCGGTGCAGTGGCAATGGATGGGTATAAGGTTTAGGATATCATTAAACAGATGTGTTTAGAACTCATACCAGTCTCCTTCATATCAGCTGCAGGCACACGATCAATGTGACGTGCTGGTTGCTTGCCCTACGATCATCAGAGACAATTGTATATCTCACTACTCCGATTACTTTCTGTTTTGTGTGCTGTTCTTGCGCTGGCCGGTGTGTTGGTGTCGTCTCTCGTTATTGTTAGGCCGTGTAGGCTCCACTCTTTCTTTGGAACCAGCCACTTGGCCGCCTTTGCACCCGGCACCATTCTGTTCCAAAAACCGATTCCAACTAACACAACAACTTCACCGCACTGACAGCAATGGCCATTACACATTTTCCGTGCCAACTGCCAACCCAAGGATTTTGCGATCAATCACCGGATCACATGCCCTCACGGTGCGTCGTCGTGGAAAGCAGCCTCGCCTCGCCTCCCCACCGTTTCGACCTGGCGCGCCACCGTACCGCGCATCGAAACGAGCACCTGCCGGCCGCTCGGCAGCCGGCACACGGGGCGCCACGGCGCGCCGGTGAAGATCCCTGTCAGGCGGGCGCACGCCGGATCTCCGCGCCACCCGCGCCTCGGGATTCCTCGTGATGGCGACTCGACGTCGAGGATCGCGGGCGGGGCGCGAGTCCCAACCATTCAAAGGCAGATCGCCATGAGGGGCCAGGGCGCCTGCTACGTGTGGCACGCGAGTGCAGCTCCCGATCGCAGGGCTCCATTTGTCCTCACGAAGCCGTCGGCACTTGGCAGTAATGTTCTAGTTACAAGCTTACGATGCAATGCTATGCGATGGTAGCGATGACGGTGACCATAGGCGACAGAACGAGAGCGAGCTCCAGCTCCCATTCCGAGCAGTAGCTATAGCTCTAGTAGGGTGAATCTTTCCTAGCCCGTGGAAGACCACGAGGCTCCGACGACGAAAAGGAGATGCCAAGACGTACCGAGGCAGAAGAAAACTTCGCGAGAGCTGGCGAGCTAAGCCGTACGACCGGGCCACGCAGATGATCTCTAGAAAACGCTGCTCCGGCCAGCAACGGCGGCGACAGGACAACGATTATTCGATCGATCAGAACAGTGTCCCTTTCGGGATCCGGAAATCAGCGTAGCGGCCCTTTGTTGGATGATTCGATGGGCGCTGTGGTTATCTGCTCATCTGCCATAATCTCCCTCATCATCTTCTCCTCCGTTCCATCTCTTTTGCGTCCTTGGCTCGTCTCTTTTCGATCGGTTGTCAAATTCAGACATGGATGTGCCACTTCGGATATCGTTGTCTAGGTCCAGGCGCGCGGGCGTGACATGAAGAATACTAAAAACCTGCTGACGTTTCGTCGTCGATCGCTTTATCCGGGGATCAGCAATGTTGGTTCGCCATCACCGATCGATCGCGCATTTCCGTGATTCGTGGTGCCGCGCGTTGGCGCGTAGCGGCATTGGTCTCTTGCTTTGCGCAACTACTAAGAGCACGCTAGAGATAGAGAAAGGAGGGACTGACAGCACAGCTATATATGTCCACTACATTGTACTGCTGTTTTCATGCAGGACATGCTCATCCTCATTATCAGGCCTTTAAACCAAGCTGGAGGCTTATTAGTTCGGAATTGGATCAACCTAAGAAGCACAGCACAAGTACACCCGCTGCATCATTCTCCTCTTTCACCACCGTCGTATGACATGCCTGTTATACTTGGAAGAAGCTACGCGGCGCAGGTTTAGTAGTCCGTCCTCTGGGTGTCCGGTCCGATAGCCTCGCCGGGCGGCCACTTGCTCGTCGCCGGGTCGAGGCGCGCGGGATCCACACAATCATAGAGCATATTCGATTCTCACGTCGCGTCACTCGCCACGCACCGGTGGAGCGCAGCGTTAACATCCAGCAGCACTGGCCGGGCGGGAGGGCGGGCACGAATTCCAGCTTCTCCGGAGGCCGCCAACGGGAGCTGGCCACCGCAGGCCCGGCGACTAGGACGTGCAGGGCCATAGCTTTGGCAGCCATGGTGCCGTTCGGCACCTCGGTCCCAAACCGGGCCACGTCTCTGCAGGCGACCACACGGCCGGCCGGTTCCCTCAAAAGTCTCTCGCACGCCGGATTTTTATTCCCTGCATATCTCTCTAGCTCTATCCATCCACGAGAGCCTACCTAGCTAGTGTGTTTCTACTTTTGGTCAGCTTTTGAGAGTCCCGCGAAAGCTGGACGTGTCCGTATATGGAAATGCCAGGCTCACAAATATCCCCTGTAGCCATACGGCCGTGGCGGAAGGCCGGGGTCCCCGCGAGTCCGCGACACTGCGTCGATGGAGCGCGGCGGGGAGATTGATAGGGTATCCGTATCACATGTGTGTATGTGTGCGCACGCACGCAGTGTGGAAGCGGGACATGCACGCATCTATTTTTTGGGCGATGCAGGATCGTGGATCGCGTGATGGAGGGGATGGATATGATGTGGATTTGGTCGCCGAGCCGCCTCCACACAGGGTGCCATGGTCGTGTACGAACCGGAGCCACTCGTGCGGCGTCGCTACAGCTGGACACAGTGTGACGTCTTTCTTGTAAGGACCCTTCGTGAGATGAAGAAGATACTTATTAGGACTCGACGAGCTTATCGCAAGAGATAAGGGGCAATGTAGGGTTTAGGTTTCAGTTCCACAGAACCACAGCTTATTAAAAGGGTCTGTTTTTTAGATAAAGAAAAAAAGGTTGCGGCTGCATCCTCTATGGAGGAATCAGAGCCAACAATTCTTATATATAGTTACAGCCATGGAAGCTGCCAACATCACCCATGATTGAAACAAAATAATGGAAGGTTAAAAAAAGGGTCTCTATTGCTGGTGATAGGTTAGCCGTCTTCATCGTCCTTACCCCGAGCTACGGATAAGCCTGTAGAATATAGTCAAATGTTGAGTAAACAGCCATGGTGATGAAAACGCTTTTCCACAGTCTTGATTGATATGATTGAGAGCGCCATATGAGGAGATCTTGCAACATAGAAAAATATTTTCAGAAAAAAAAACAGCATCATGTTAAAAAATTATGAGTGCATCCAAAGAGTGAAAGGTAAGGCGACTCTTCATCTAAGCCATTCCATCTTTCAACCACTTAAGACAAGGTGTTAGCCACGAAAACTCCAAAAAGTACAGGCCATTACATTTTTTATGCTAGTTAGCATTTTGTGTCTTCAGTTGTGCGGTGGATAATTGGAAGGATTAGAGCTTTGGCCACTCCCATACTGTTGGAATATATGGGCTTGGCCCAATTTCTAATAATTAAATTAAAAGAATTAAAGCTCACTAATAAATGTTTGGGAGTTACAAAGTGGTTAATCCCACATGATAAATCGAGGAGAATCTCAACCAACTTAAAGGTGGCGGGGACTGTTGGTACACCCTATGTGAAGTTGAAAAAGGAGATTGGCGTGCCACACGCACGCTCGCCGAGGTTGTGGTTGTGGCCATCGTGCGGTGCGACGTGATGCCGTTGAATGCAGTCATCAACTGGTGATTTCATTCCAATGAAATGTTGAACCTCGCCTACTGATGGAGATCCTGCTCGGGATAGACAGGCGATAAGGTTTTTGAAGAGCGTTTGACGTGATTGCTCACTCCCTGTACGGCTTCATCTACGTCCAACTGAACGACTACTTCTCGAGGGACTGCATTGCGTACATCTTCCTGCAACAACTTTGTACGGCTACACCGATTGAGGTCAACCAAATAGCATGACTATTCCAGTTGATAGCAGTGCATCCGGTGCTTCCGGCACCGGCCCTGCCCCTGGGTACATCCTGAACATCTTCTGGTTCCTTTTGTTCTTGTTTATTAGAAGATTAAACTTGAACACTTGCACATATTATATTGTCACTGAATCACTCAATATATTCATGATAATATTTTACTTATTTAATTTTAAAATTAAAAATGTATCGAAATATGCCTGAATTTCTAACACATACATCTCTAGTTTCACTTTTCTCGAGATGAGCAAAGTCCAAAGCAGGAAGGGGGAGTAAATAAGATGTGTGTTTTTTTCATGTTCTCCCTTCATTACTAATAAAGTTCCAAGAGTTTATATTTCAATTCGTTGTAGGAATTTTGGACAGAAAAGGCAAAAAAGAAACAAAATAGTAGGACCAGTGGTGCAATCTCATAGCCCGGATGGCTCCACTTGGAGTTACCCACCTCAAATGTTGGTTTCTCACCAACCATAAACCACCTCACCTCCTTAACCACCAACCTAGGAAGTGAGCCAAGAGGGTGTGCAGCTAACCCAACCCAAATCAAGGGATGGCCGATGCTATGCTCCACTAGCCAGCCTACATAGGGGCGCTCCCCATCTCTACCGCCTCTCTACCCCCTATATAAGGAGCAACACTACGCCATTTTTAAACATAGAAAATAGTTTTGGTGAGTGAGAATAAGAGGTATAAGTATATGTGAAGGAGGTGGAGATGTCGGCTCTTCTTCTACCTTCTGTCTTGCAGGTGCTCCACTGAGAGTAGAGACCTTATCCTTTAGACAGGTGGCATGAAGATATTATTTAAATAAATAAAGCATGATAAATTATTTGTTTAATGGTGGTTTCTCTACCTTACATCATGTGAGAGTTAAGGTGATAATTTTGAGTGTATACATGGTGTATCTAGGACTTAAGAATTATCTAGGTTTGCAACAAGTAAGACCTCAGATGTGCCGTAGGTAGCAGATGGTGGCAGCTCTATCTTTCCCTTGTAATCAACAACATTAGAACTAGTTAACAGTGCTTGAGTTGCTGTCTTTGCTTTCATTCCCTCTTTGTCCCTATTTGAACAAATCCGTTGTGCCTCCGAAGTAAGCATAAGTAGAGAATAAGCTTAATAGTTATCTATGTATCAAGTAAGTCGCATGAAGCCTAGGTCAAAAGATCATCTCGTGCCATAGAAATATTCTCTCTAATCATTGTTTTTCTAAAACAAATATCCGCATATGCCATTATAAAAGTACTCTAAAGTAACCCTCAAAATCTATGTCAAACTTAGTCAAATATGTCATTATACAAAATAACCTAAAGTAACCTCTAATTTTTATTTAAATTACCCACCAATGTCATTATATAAAATTATTTAAAATAACTCTCTAAATTTGCATCTAAATTACTTATTGCATCCATCATTATTAAAATAACATAAAGTAACCATGCATCAAGATTAACTACATCTACCATCTTAAAAATATCCCAAGCTACATTCTAAACTAACTAATCCTGCCATTGTTAATGTAGAAAAATACTATCATAAGGTATATATGCATGATGTGTGCAAGACCATATAGACCATGTATGTATGGATGGAAGAGGTTATGATATTTTCATGTTACACACATAGCCCAAACTAACTTTTTTTTCATGAATACTCAGGAGAGCTGCGCATCATTGTATTAATAGGTAGAAAGAATGTTTACAACGACGCTCGCCAAAGGAGCATTTGATTTTCATGGCACGTTTTACATGAGGGTTGTGATTACATGAATGAAACGACCTGGAATAGAACCAGACGAGTTCCTAAAGAAGGGTGCTACGGCGTGCACAAGCTCTCCAGGGCCGTGTTGCCGGCGAGGATCCAAAGATCAGCTCCTGCTTTGATTTTGGATAGAAGCTCCTGGGTCGTTGATGTATCATCTCTGAAGACCCGGCTTAGCCCAAACTAACTGTTTAGTTAAACACATATAGAGATTTGCACCAGGTGCAAAGTGAAAAACACTACGAATATTGATGAAATGTATATAGAGTAGTTGTACTATAATATTTGTCAAATGAGAGTAAGCAAGGTAAATAATTTTAATTATTAGTGATGAGGAAAAATAGTTCATGAATTTCTCATACTTATGTCTCTAAAACTGTAAAAGAGCACGGATATATGGACTAGTGTAAACTACTCTATAAAGAGCAATTAAATTTACAAATCTTGATCATTATCCACTTTAGCAGCTAGAATATATACACATAGCATAGAAGTATAGAGCAGGCGATGGTGTGGCACGCGAGTTAGGTTCCACGTTCTCTTTTTGCATGCTTCCACTAGGTACATATACATGTCACATTCCTTATTATAATTAAGCAGATGTGTAGTTCAGGTAGAGAGAGAGTAATTCGGTTGCTCATTCCTTAGCTAGGCGTAACGTCCATTCGGCGGTTTAGCTGGGAAGGACACTTGTGTGTGTTGCCGACCTTGTCAAGACACTGATTGTAACTCTGCCATTGCCTAGTTAATAAAGCTGATCTCCTTTACCCGCAAAAAAATTAAGCAGATGTATTACACCCTTAAGAGCTATGTGTTCGTGTGCTCATCGGTACTAAATCTACTGAAATTTCAATTTACGCTTTGGCAGGCTATGGTGATTTAGTACTTTTGCCCAAATGCACTACAATGCATCGTTCTTGAAGACCTAACCGCGTCGGTTGTGTTGTGCCTGGCTTGCCTGCAGCATAATAATCTTCCATACTATCCGTGCATCGACAAGCATGCACAGAGTGATCCGTACCAACTTGCAAAGAGGTCGGTGCCCGATGGATCCCGATCCCTGATCCTGAACATGATCAATCCCCATCACGTCCCCGCCATTGTCAACTTGCACGGTTGCCGCGCGCGCCATCACCGCCTGGCGAGCACACAAGGTGCTCGAAAAAGGTCTATTTCGGAGCCATATATACGTGGCCCCCGCCGCGACCGGGACACGGCCGGCCGGCGCCCGCGGGCGGGAGCTCGGGGACGGCGACGGGGAGGCCCAGCCGGCGGTCCTCCAGGCACCGACATGGGCCAGCGTGCCGCCGTCGTCGCGCGTGCTGACGCCATCCCCCGCGGCACGGTCGGTGGACCGTAGCGCCGCGGCGGCCACTGCTCCCGCCTCCCGGCGCTCGCACGCGGCTGCAAGTTGCGCGCACCGTGGATATCGCTCTAGGCGCCGGGGCCCAGGCGGATCGGCCGATCAGGTGATCCGCGCGCGTTGCGCGTCAGCCATGCCGCGTTCTGACGTGACGGCTTCTGGTGTTGTCGCGGTCGTTCATGTGCCCGCGCGCGGGGACGGCTTGGTTGGGTGATCCGAGACGCCTGCCGGGGAGCGCGCGATAGCTAGCCGATAGGTGCCATGGCGATCACGGCGTCCACGGCCGGCGCACGCACGCCGCGAGCGCGCGAGGTGTGGCCAGGATGCCGCCTTCCCGCAATAAATTCCGAGAGACCCACGGCGGCCGGTTCTAGAGCGTCAGAGCGACCTCAAGCTTATAGCGGCGTCCGACCGAGCGGATCTCCGCGACAGCGACGTCCACCGGCGGGGCACCACCGCTGGCCCCAGGGGCGGCGCGGGCGCAAAAATCCAAGCCATTGTGCGTGTTGGCCATTGCACTAGCTACACGGATGTGCACTGGTGAAAGGATCACCTCGAGCTCGATCACGTCGATCAACGTTTGGAGGCGGCTTGCGTACACATGACGGGAATTGATCGGAATATCATCACAGTTAGCCGTGCCGCGTCCAAATCTCAGGTACTGTGCACTGAGCTTTCCGGAGAAAGGCGTTACTGTAAGCCAAGTCGGGGTCCCAGAGTGATCTTGATCAATCCATAGCTTAGTCAAAAAGATTAACACTACCGTGGTTTCCTATCTACTCTACTAACAGGCCGGCAGAAGTATTGGCCTAGAAGAGTTCAATCCTTGGAACGGACACCTTAATTAGAGGTGGGCATCCATCTGAAACCAGTTTTAGGGCCTCAGAGCAGCCATG
Organism: Setaria italica; assembly: GCF_000263155.2. Taxonomy (NCBI): domain Eukaryota; kingdom Viridiplantae; phylum Streptophyta; class Magnoliopsida; order Poales; family Poaceae; genus Setaria; species Setaria italica. Next base: position 33,263,498 of record NC_028451.1, on the reverse strand, counting down.
ATCCTGGATTTGCATTTGGAGACTAGTTAGTTGTTCTTCCTTCCACATCTTTCGCTTTTCAGGATTAAAAGCCTTAGTCAGATTTGTCTAATAAAAACTGTGGCAAATCTCTAGACATCCTTCAGAAAGCTTTAGTCAGGTCAAGCGGTTTCTTCACCACGCGATGAAAGAAATTCTTTCCTGAATCAATGCCGTACATACTTTCAAAACTTATTTTTGATAGGAGCTAGCTGCGCATAAATGATGCTTGCTTGGATCTTGTGGTGGATGTCTGAGACACGTCCGCTATAACGGAAGAATCATGCAGGGCAGGGATACATAATACACAGATCGAGCAGGAAAATAACGCGTTGCTGCTCGTCTTCCACAAATGTAACTGTTGCACTACAAATGAACTATGATGGGGAATGCATGGTAATTATCTGACCCTATAGGCTGTAGTCAGCTGCTCAAGTCGCACCAGACCAGAGTTCCAGAGCACGTACGCCAAGAGAAGAAACACCAGAGATACAATAGCTGTTATATATGCTACTCACCTCTAGATGCTACCATCTTCTTCCTCGTCAGCGATGCAGCCATAGGAAACCGGAGATACAAATAGTAAGTATCTCAATCTGAAAAGTCATTCGCAGATATGCATTGAGTTGTACAGTACAATTATCAACGTCGTCATCAGATGTTACAAATCTATGGTTTTCTCGAAACAGTATGCACTACGCATGGCTTCTCTCCGAAGCCATCTACAAACGGAAGCCACTGGTATGTTCTTGAACGACGTTTGTCTCTTCGCCGCCATGAAAACGATCATCCGCAATGGCATGCACCTCGACGCTCCTGAACCCCCCAGGCCCCAGATCATATCGATGACACCCAGAGGGCGTGCGTGCACAGTTTCGAGTCAATTTCGCAACGCATACATGCACGTCACTGGCAGTCGCCAGGCGCCACTGGGTTTCGTCTCGCAAGTCGCGAGCTGTTCACGTCCTGGAACAGCGGCCGCGGCAGGAGCCGGCGGTGTCGACGGCCGCGCGGGGAGGCAACCCTGCAGTTCCCGGCCGTGCGCTGCGGGGGGGGGGGGGGGGGGGGGG
>NC_028451.1:33249751-33262310 GCF_000263155.2 Setaria italica | reverse complement strand
TCGTGTGGTCTCCGCCGAGCGGAGGCCCGCCCAATCATGAGGACGAGCAAAAAGCCCCCACCGGCAGGGCCATCCAGCCGCAGGGCTCACGCGTCAGCGGCACGGGCCGCGCGTATCCGCGCGAGATCGGGGTCGGCCAGGTTGTGGCTCCCGAGAGTTCCAGCCCCTGCGAATCCGGCGTGTGCGGGGGCGCAAGGGGCGCGGCCGCCCGGAACCGTCTCGAAGCCCGTCCGACCTGGCCGCGACGTCGACCCAAAGCACACGCCGGATTCGCCGCGGCTGGAACTCTCGGGAGCCACCACCTGGCCGACCCCGATCTCGCGCGGATACGCGCGGCCCGTGCCGCTGACGCGTGAGCCCCGCGGCTGGATGGCCCTGCCGGTGGGGGCTTTTTGCTCGTCCTCATGATTGGCGGGCCCCCGCCCGGCGGAGACCACACGACAGGCACAGCTGGCGCCGGGCCGGCACCGGCGGGGAGGCAGGGACGCCGGGCGCATGCTATGATGCACGGCCGGTGCTCCCGTGTCACGTGCTGCTTGGCCGTCCGTTCTGGCGCGGACGGCCCGCCCCGGGTGGAGCCGGATCGGCCAGCGGGGCCCGGTGCAGGCAGTGCGACTTTGGCCTTTTTTTTTCAAATTGTGAGTGGCAAAGTTTGTATTTTGTTATAAATGCGCAATTGTAACGTTTCATTTGTATTTGTGAATTATTGTCCAAACATTGACTAATTAGGCTCAAAAGATTTATCTCGCAAAGTGCAATAAAATTGTGCAATTAGTTTTTGATTTCGTCTACATTTATTACTCTATGCATGTACCGCAAGTTTGATGTGATGGAAAATTTTCTTTTTGCATAGTGCTAAAGTTGGGAAAAAGGGGAACTAAACAAGACCTTTGTCAAACAATGTGACACCGCTGGATTACAGCGATTGAAAACTGAATTTTGTATAGTAGGACTGAATGCATTTAAAGTGAACCATTTAGTAGATTTCAGTCTTTTTATTTGCTACTAAAGTTGACTTGCACATATACACTCATACGCACACATGTACTCTCTCCGCTGCTGAATGTAAGACATTTTACTATTTTGCTTAAGTCCTTGTTTTTCTAATTTTGACAAAAACTATGAAAAATATATTAACATATATACCATAAAAAAATTCACTACCAACATATACTTTATTGTGAATTTAAGGAACTAATTCGATGTTGAAGAGATATTGATTTGTTTTTCAATAAATTTGGTTAAAATTAGAAAATTTTGATATAGGCTAAAACTAGAACGTCTTGTGTTTTGGAAATGAGGGGAGTACATTCTACCACACATCTAGATAAGACTGGAGAGCTAGAAGTACTGGTTTTGGGACTCTAATCTAGTGAGCATGTTCCAATTATGCTCCATTGTTACTCCATAATGCACTTATACATTTTAAGGCAGAATTTTAATTCATCCTTTTATCAAAAGCTATGTGCTATATCTTATTCAATATAAAAGCATTTTTTTTTGGCGACCAGTGTTTTTGTACGGACATATAACTCGGCCATTTGTATAGTTCAAAATAAGTGGTCTAGGATATCCTTGGTGGCTCACAGAAAATAATTCTTATTTTTATTTTGTGAGGCCTATTATTACTATGAAGGCACATGACCAATTGAATGGTGGATGAAATAACCGTTATGTCTCATGGAAATAAAATAAAAGAGATAAGTTGGTGTGAATATCAGATAAAGTTAGTGTGGATATCAAACAGTGAACGTGGTGGGTCGTGCTAAGGACGATAGATGGTCTCCAATATCAACTATTTTTCTCTGTCAAAAAATGTAAAAGAAATATATAATTCAAAATAAGTGATCTAGGATATTCTTGGTATGTTGCTCTGAGAAAAAAAATCTTATTTTCATTTTGTGAGGCTTATTATTGTTATGAGGGCACATGACCAAATGAATGGTGGATGAAATAACTGATTTGTCTCTTGGAAATAAAAGAAAGGAGATAAGTTGGTGTGAATATCAAATAAAGTTAGTGTGGACATCAAACAACAAACATGCTGTGTCGAGCTAAAAACATTCGATGCTTTGGATGACATACCATCTCCAATATCAACTTTTATTATTTTCTTTGCCAAAAATGTAAAAGAAATATAATTACTATATGAACATATGTTCCAACAAGTAAGTCAGCATCTTTATTAAGTGATCAATCTAATGCATTTTTTTTCTATGCTATAGTAGTCAAAGTAAAATAGTTTGAGTGATTTTGTAAACATCATATATATATTTACGAACAGATGAAGCAGTGGGAACACAAGTAAAATGTCATCTCAAATTTGTGCTTCCCATGCTTAAGCAGGACTTATCCACCCGCATGCAGGTTTTGACTTTAACCTATGCTATTGAGACCTGCCAGCAGCGCTCCTTCTATAAATACCACGCAAGGCCTTCCCTCGCCCTCCACCAGTCGAAAGATCCCTCCATCAAAGATTTTTCTTCTCTGTCCCTCTCTCGGTCTCTCCCTCTCCTCACAACGCTCCATCCCTCTCTCTCTCTCTCCTCCCAGCGACCAACATATAAAGCAGGCACACACACACAGAACACACCAAGTAAGAACCAAGAAAGGCAGCAGGCCAGTCTGCAATCGCAACTGATCTGCTCCTCAGCAAGATCAGTTGGTTGGATGGCCTTCTTCTTCGCCCTTGTGTGCATCCTCATTTCTCTAGCTATCGCCTCGTACGTCCACTACTCGCGCCGGCGGAAGGGGAAAGGCCAGGGCCATGGCGGCTACGGCGGCCATGAGAAGGCTTCCTTGAAGCTGCCCCCTGGCTCCATGGGCTGGCCTTACCTTGGCGAGACCCTTCAGCTCTACTCCCAGGACCCCAACGTCTTCTTCGCCTCCAAACAGAAGAGGTCAGTCTCCGCGCGCTGGCAACTACTCATGCGAGCACGCATGCTGGCTCTCCATGGGAGGTTACTGACGACGGCCGGGTTGGCGTGTGGCTTGTGCTGCAGGTACGGCGAGATCTTCAAGACGCACCTTCTGGGGTGCCCGTGCGTGATGCTGGCGAGCCCGGAGGCGGCGCGGTTCGTGCTGGTGACGCAGGCGCACCTGTTCAAGCCGACGTACCCACGGAGCAAGGAGCGCATGATCGGGCCGTCGGCGCTCTTCTTCCACCAGGGCGACTACCACCTCCGCCTCCGCAAGCTCGTGCAGGGCGCGCTCGGCCCCGACGCGCTGCGGGCGCTCGTGCCGGAGGTCGAGGCCGCCGTGCGGTCCACGCTCGCCGCCTGGGACGGCCGCGTAATGAGCACGTTCCAAGCCATGAAGAGGGTAAGCATGGCAACCTCCAGAGTGTGTGCGCGCGCGTGTGGGCATGTAATGTCGGATTGTTGGATGCTGAGAATGAATATTCATTGCTTCTCTGACGTTTCAGCTGTCGTTTGAGGTGGGCATCGTGACGATCTTCGGCGGCCGGCTCGACGAGCGGCGGAAGGCGGAGCTGAGGAAGAATTACTCCATCGTGGAGAAGGGCTACAACTCCTTCCCCAACAGCCTCCCCGGGACGCTGTATTACAAGGCGATGCAGGTGAGCACACACACGCGACGGCATTTACGACTGGTCCAGTACCTTCTGGGCGTTCCGGCCTGTCTCTGCAACAGCAGTACATGACATGTGAAACCGTTTGCAGGCGCGGCGGCGGCTGCACGGCGTGCTGAGCGACATCATGCGCGAGCGGCGGGAGCGTGGGGAGCCGAGCTCCGACCTCCTGGGCTGCCTGATGCAGTCCCGGGGCGATGACGGCGCGCCCCTCCTCACCGACGAGCAGATCTCCGACAACATCATCGGCGTGCTGTTCGCGGCGCAGGACACGACGGCCAGCGTGCTCACCTGGATGGTCAAGTACCTCCACGACCACCCCAAGCTCCTCGAGGCCGTCCGGGCGGAGCAGGAGGCCGTCCGCGAGGCCACCGACGGCGGGAGGCGGCCGCTGACCTGGGCGCACACGAGGAGCATGGCGCTGACGCATAGGGTACGTCCTGGAACGCGCGACGCCTCCATTTTTTTGTGAGATTATTCCCGTGTTTTCTTGTGGTTACTGATGGCGCCGTCATTCTGTTTGTTCCCAACCATCTCATTCTCATCCGCTCAGGTGATTTTGGAGAGCTTAAGGATGGCGAGCATCATCTCGTTCACATTCAGGGAGGCCGTGGCTGACGTGGAGTACAAAGGTACGCACGTGCGCCCACTCACGCGGCAGCCTGCGGTCGACGTGGAGCTACGTCACCGGGGAGGGCGCTGCCTGGCACTCCTTTTTTCTGCACGTAGCAAGAGGCTTAATTCTGACTCGGATTCCTTGTATATTTCCTTGGCGTGTAGGGTTCCTTATCCCCAAGGGTTGGAAGGTGATGCCGCTCTTCAGGAACATCCATCACAGCCCGGACTACTTCCAGGATCCACACAAGTTCGACCCTTCTAGATTCCAGGTATGGGTCTCGTTCTCTCCCACTGTTGACGATGTGGATGCGAAAAAACTGAAAATGATTTCTTTATTTGTAACTGTTAACACTACTATATTGCTAGCACAACAATCGAGCACATATTTGTAACTGTTTCCATTTCTGTAAAAAAAACATTGTAGTACCATTTGCTGATCAATCCCATTTCTGGTTGTTGGTGAATGTTGCATACGCAGGTGGCGCCGCGGCCGAACACATTCCTGCCATTTGGGAACGGCTTGCACGCGTGCCCGGGGAACGAGCTGGCCAAGCTCGAGATGCTGGTCCTCATCCACCACCTGGTCACCGGCTACAGGTGCGTGCCCCTCCTCGCAGATCCGCCATATATTCTCTCAATCTCTCTTGTCCTTGTGGACCAGAACGTTGAGCGCCTCCCCATGGCTTGGTGCCACCTCTGCTCCGCACAAAAGTCCACACCGTGCATGCTCCAAATCTCCAATATGAGTGCATCGATCATACCATAAACTGTGGGTCCGTCAAATGTTGTCACGAGCTCACTGTCTTGTTGCACAACTGACAACTACTCCTGGTCTGCTCCTATATGAGCAGCATGAGCGCTGATCACAGCTATATAACGACAGATCGTGGATCTTACACTTGGATACTGATTGTCGTGTGCGCATGTTTGATTTGCAGGTGGGAGATTGTTGGATCCAGTGATGAGATCGAGTACAGTCCATTCCCTGTGCCCAAGCATGGGTTGCCTGTCAGATTATGGAGAGAAAACAGGACAGTGGAACGAAAGGGTTGTGAGAGTGGTAATGTTGAGGACATAATAGTTTGACACTGAATTAGGCATTAATTTAACCTAGCTAGTTAGAGAGTTTTTCTTTTCTTTTCTTTGCCTGCCCTTCTCCTGATCAAATTAAGTTGGAGGAGAAGAAACGGCGGCTTTCTCTTCTCTTTTTCTTTATCTTTTCCTGATAATGATGAAAATGTAAGATATGTGGATATCGATCATTCAGTATCGTTGATCTAATCACCCAAAATAGGGGGCAGCACTGCCCCTTTGTTCCTACAATTTTGGGTTCTCATCTTGCACTATTTTGAACTAAAGAACTTCTGTGTCTCAAGCTGAAAATAATTCGTGGTGTCCAAAACCCACTACTAAGCCCTAGCTAGCTAGAAAATGAATTTAAATCAAAACGTTATCTGCGCAGCTATCACATTTCAAAACGATTGCTTGGGCTATATGCAAAATATTCTATAGAGATCACAGGTGCTAAGCAAAGGCTTATCCACTTCAATTAATTGTCAACGTCGCCGTTCTTTGCATCACTACCCCTTCTTGGGACCCTTCCACCCATTCACCTTCCTACTGCCCCTTTCAATCCTACTCCGTAAATATAGAAGCCCATTTAAGATATTGACATGATCTTTAATATTACACTTTCACTAACATATAAAATATATCATTTTAAAAAAAAACTCGTGATGAATCTAATAACACCAACCATACATTACTCCTTTTCTTTTGCAGAAACCAACTGTTTGCCTGGACATCTTACTATTAGTAATTAGCTAGAGACTCATTTTGGAGGCTCCACGTTAATCCCCACAAGACGCCCTAACAAGGATAAATGCTTGAAATTCTCAAAAAATTAGAAATGTTCGACAATCAATTAGGTAGACTCTAATCGTCACTAGCAATAGTAGCCATGGACTCTTAAATGGAAAGAGAAATATATTATCAAAGTATTTTCATAGCGAATCAAGTAATGAATATTGTACTGTCAGTCATTTAAATGTTTATACTCCTATATTCATGGTAAAAGGTAAAAAAATGTTCACTTAGAATAACCTAAATGGGCTTATATTTCTGATCCCATAAAGCAATGGTTCAATTTGGGATGAACACCTCACCAAAAAGAATCCTGCATCTATTTCGTGCCCCAATCTCTATACTGTCCTCGCTTATATCCCTCCTCAACCCCAACTCCACTGATATAATCCGCATTCGAACAGGAAGATGGACCTTGTTTCCTAAAAAAAAAGAAAGAAAAAATCGAGCTTGCCGTCTTCATGGCCATATGCATCTCACGTACTCACCATCTCAGATCCATTTGCAATGCCAAACCGAAGAGAACAACCTAATACAGCCCCCTGTTTCCTAAAAAAACTAATAAAGCATTTATGAAAAAATTAGGGAAAGAAACACCTCACAAAAATGAATGCACCACCTGTGAATCTGCAACTACTCCTTATCCCATCTGTGTGCTCTTTCCTCGGATATCCATTCTCTATGCTAACTAGCTGTATGTTAGAGCATCTCCGGTAGTCTCCGTTTCTCCAAACCAACTACCGCATTGGGAGTGTTCGTAAAAAAATTAGTGCTCTAGCAGATCCGCTTTACCTTTCTATTTTTCCAATAATTATTAGGATAAATCAATAATTCATCCCAACTCTCTCAAAATAAGGCTACTCTCTGCACTCCACGCGTAAGTGACTCAACTACAGGTGCAGCTACTTTAGAGGAGTCTCACCGCAAATGGGGGGGGGTTATGACTATCCAAATATGGTAATTGGATTCGGATGAGATTATGAGAAACTGCAAAAGCAACTCTCCCAAAAACAATGATGAGATATTGGGAGAAATACATACTGGAGAACTACCGAAGATACTCTTCGCGGCCGCAACCCTCTGAACTGTAAGATCGACCTCGCCATATTCATGGCGAGCAATGTAGACGAACCACATGCATCTCCACATTCTCGCTCACCATCTCCGTCTGATTTGCTGTTATTCCAAATTAAACAGAAAAAAACGGAGAGAGACAGATTCCGAGAGAACAAGCTTACCGAACAACACTACAGGAAGCTGAACATCATTCGGTTCCCACCCCCGTGCCCTGGCGATGCCAGGCGCGAGAGTCCCAGGCTCCCAGCGCCGACACGCCACGCTCGCCGTACAGGCTGATGAATGGAACGTGAAAGTATCGACACCAAACGACGACGAGCGGGGCAGATCATGAGCCACCGCATCGACAAGTGAACCTCGGTCACTCGCACCAAACCCGCGCCCGCCGCCGCTGGAGTCCCAGTCCGGAGTCCGGGCGGCGTACGTCGCGTGAGTTGGCGCCCATCCCCCTCACCGTCTCGCGACAAGGCCCCCCGTCGATTGGAGTCCAGCTCACGCTGACCGGGCAGCGGCGCACGCACAGCGCCCCGCCCCTCCCTCGACCGCACACGTCGGCCGCCGGAGCGTGCGGTTAGTTCGGCCCTCCCTTTTCAGCCACATTCCCCTCCCACGTCGCGACTGGCAGACATCGCGATCCGCGCCGACCCCCCGGCCGTACGTGCGGTTCGGCAATTCGCTTTCGGTGGTCGCGGAGGAGGGCCGGCGCCGCGCTGGGCTCCAAAGGCCAGCTAGCCGAGGACGACGACGCGTTAGGATTTAGGACAGGGAGGGGCAAGCGATCTCCGGCGCCCTTGCCGGCGTGCTCGCCATCTGTCTCGCGGCCCTGTAGCTAGGTGATTGGGCACCGGGAGAAAAAGCTGATGAGCAGCGCCATTCGGATGGGTCGTGGTCCGGGGTTCAGATGGCATGTCCGTGCACATGGTGGCGTCTGTAGCAAGTGTCCAGCGGGGAACAGTGATGCCGTAGCTAATCGGGGACACCTCAGTGTCCAAGGATTCAATTCAACTGTTAGAAGATATGATGGTGTTGCTTGTATTTTTGCTCGGAGATTCAGATGACCTGTTGCTTACTCCCGTGCAAAGAACCGCTTATTTTTGTGGAAATGAAGAAGTTTGTCTAAATGTTGCCTCATATATCATCTTAATTATGTTGCAAAAAATGTCGCAAAAAAATTGTGTTGCAAAATCACCCAACCACACGCAGTGCATAGCCACTTCTAACAGTTTTCAACTTTTCATTGATGTAGAGTACTGACTTGGAAGATGGCGCGCTACGCTGCGCCTATACAGCAAACTGAGGTATACTGAATTACGTGGAGGCTCATGCAGGAGAAAAACGGGATGTTTGTAACAGCTGAAAATTCAAATCCAAAAATCACTCGAATTCAAAAACTTCAAAACCTAATTTCAAATATTGCAAAACTATTCTCGAGCTCAATTCCTTTTCATCCAAAATCATTACCAAGTCTAATCTCCCTTTAATTCATTTGTCTTTCCAAATCAGTGCAGACAATTAGCTTTGTTCTCTTTGACCTCCCTATTCTCCCTAAGCTGTCAACCTGCTGATTCTTTGCATCACGTATGCTCCTTTGAGCAAGTTTTTCATCCTTCCTATGTCCTTCAACATGCACAATTCATTTGTCTTTCCAAATCAGTGCAGACAATTAACTTTGTTCTCCTTAACCTCCCTATTCTCCCTAAGCTGTCAACGTGCTGATCCTTTGCTTCACGTATGCTCCTTTGAGCAAGCTTGTCATCCTTCCTATGTCCTTCAACATGCACAAGCTAGAACAAGCACAAAAGCACACAACAACAGCTCACACTGACACAACATGCAAAAGCTCCACACGTAAGGCCCCCTTGCCGTGCTCGTCCTGCTCTGCTCGAGCGACAGCCCGGCCCCGCGATGACCACGCACTACCGCCCGGCACCACGCCATGCTGTCCCTTGCTGCGTCCCCTACCTGAGCCGCACCGCTGCCTTCAAGCTTACCAGCCTTGCCGCTTCGTTGCGCGTGCCATCAACGCTGCCAACGCCTTAGCGTCACCGCCACAGCAACCTGACACAGCTGCAACACCACCGCAGGCCCGCACGTTGCCTTGCTCCGCCACTCCCTGCCGCGTCATCGTGCGCGTCGTCAACGCCGTCATCGCCTCAGCACCACCACCGCAACAAGCCGACGCCCGCTGCCGCACCACCGCAGGCACGCACATCGCCTTGCTCCACCCACTCCCTGCCTCACATTCACTTCACTTGCGCCCCGTCGCTTCAGCTGCATGACCATGCAGTCAATCGGCTTGAGCTCGATGCACCACGCCCACTCCGCTCCATCGACGTCCGCACGGTTGACCACATGCGACAGCACGCCCCCTCCGGCCTATAAAAGGTGAAGCCAGGCAGCTCTCCTCCGTCATCCCGAGCTCGCCGAGCCGCCCAGCTCCACCGCTCACCTTCTCCCTCCCTAAATCGAGCTCTTTGCTCCTCCACACAAGAACGAGGCGCTGCCTCGATCTCTCTCTCCAAGCCGCCCCTGCCCGAGGTGAGCCTATGCTGAGCTTCCCCATCTACTCCTCTCTCTCCTCATGCCCTTAGATTTGAAAACAGCAGCCGGAATCGCCGAGATGACATCCCTGTTCCCTCCCGTGCCTGGGGCTCCTATATGTCTATCGGAATATAAAGTCCAGCAAGACCCAGCAAGCCCATTATAGCACGCTGCAAACCAAAAGCCTATTTAACTAAAAAAATATTGTTAACATTTTTTAAAAAAAGTTGGACCAACATTTTTCAAAAAAGTTGGACCAACATTTCTTGGAAAAAAGTTAAACAAACAGTTCTTCGAAAGTTGAACCAACATTTATTAAAAAAAGTTGAGCCAAACATTTCTTTAGAAAAAGTTGAATCCAACATTTTTCAAAGAAAAGTTTATCCAATATTTTTTCAACTTCTTCTCCGGCTCCGGCGGCCGGTGGCGGCGCGCGGAGGCTCGATGGGCAGTGAGCCCGCGCACGGGGGCCAGCGAGGTGCGGCGGAGCTGGGAGGCATGCTGCGCCGGCCAGCGGCGCAGGCAGGGGAGGAGAGAGGAGTGAAGACTAGGGTTTTGATTTGATGCAGATCTAGCGAACCTTTACACGGATCTCAAACATTGAAAGTTACCACCTCTATCCACGTTCCGCCGTGCCTGTCTCTATCCCTCTCTCCGTTTTCTCTCTATTCCAGCCAGCTCAAAAATAAACAACATCACCGGCCCATGTGCTAGTCGAAAGGCCCAAAAACCCACCCAGATCATCACGTACAAACAGAGGCCCGTGAAGCACCCACCCATTTATATTAATCCATTTTCAGAATTTAATTAGTAGTCAATTTTCGCACAACCGTATCTTAGCCATCCCAACTCCGATTCACTTCATTCTTTTTCCTAAATTCCTATAAAATTATATTCCATCAGCTGTTCTCCCTCCGTTTCAGCTCATTTTTTTTGTGTTTATTCTTGTTTGTGTTTATTTGCCGTTACACCGTCGTTGCCGTAGCCGATGGAGTGACCGAGTAGGAGAATGATTACAAAGGCCAGTACCGCGAGCCGGATCTAGAAGACCCGCACCATGAGTAGGAGCTTCCAGAAGGCTTTAAAGACGACATGTCCAACCTATTCCCCTTTAGTCATATTTATCCCAATTTTCAAACACAACCCGTAGAAACTTTTTTATAAATTGCATCCAATTATATATTTGCTCAGATTATTTTACTACTTGATCTAGTTAAAACCTAGTTGGATAGCCACTCTTTGATTTGATATATCTTGATTATACCTTGACGATATAGGATTTATCACTAGACATGATACGTTCTATTTAGCCGATTACCTTGATATTAATATGCTTAAGAACTGGTTGCTCAACATCATTACTACTCATTTTGCAAATGCAATCGTTTTACAAAAGATAAAATGTGTTGAGTGTGTTGGCATGAGTATGGATTGGGATTTTGGAAAAGTGATAAGTAAACAACTTGGTGTTGGTGATTACTTTAGATGGGACGGATCAGGGTTCCTTGTGTGGGACGCCTTGGAGTATTGGCTCATGCCTGGGTGGCTGAGTATGAAAGATATCCGCCTCGTCTTGATTAAGGACCGAGTTGATGTGTCATCTTGCCTAACCTAACTTACCTATAACCACTCGACCTTTGTGTGTGGTAAAAGCTTAGCATAAATCCCACTAGCTAGTCTAGTAGTCGTCCGTAGGCAGGTGCGCAAAGGGAGGCCAAGGAGCAGGCGTAAGCAAGTACTGGATTAGTGGCCTGGTTGAAGACCTCGTAGGAAGGTCAGGAACCCCTTAGTTAGCTCTCGTGGATGACTAGGCGGGACTATACTATGGTGGGTAATGGTTTTGATGGATCTGCACCAGCGCTAAGGTGTTCGTGTTGCGGTACTCTACTTATGGGTAAAATGTATACCTCTGCAAAGTTAAAACCTATTCGAATAGCCATGTCCATGATCTTGGACGAGTTATGGCTTGGTCACATAACTAGCTATTTGGGAAAGATGGGCAAACTTTTTGGCGTAAATTGGATTTTTGAAATATCCGGCAAGTGTGCCGCGTGCTACCGTGGATGGGGTGCCCAGTAGTACTTAAAACTTGGATCCTTTGTGTAGGATCACCCCACTCTTTCATAACTATTGTAAATGTGATATATATGTGGGTTTTGCAAAAACCACTTTATGAAACTAAACCTTGCATGTGTATAAAAGATTGCTTTCTACAAAACAAACTTCAGCCTATTCCTTGAGTTATCCTTATGTATGTATTCTTATACCCATTCCGTAAGATGGGGTTGGATTTGCTGAGTACGTTTGTACTCACCCTTACTTGGTACAGAAGAAGATCCGGACTACGTCGCTGGTGAAGCTTTTGAGTAGAAGGTCGTCTTCGCACCCAACTTACCTGCGGCGTTGAGCTGTTAAGGATGCTTCCGTTGTTGTGCAGTGCTGCGTGCTGCTTATGGCACCCAACTTGCATGTCCATAGGTGGCATCTACAGCCTATTTTTGTTGTATCTCTTTTGGATCTATGCTATCCGACCGCTTCCTAGAGAGTTGTACGGATTTTGAATTATCTGTTGAATAAATATGTGTACAAGTCTTTCTAGGATTGGTATTTGTATCACATTTAATCCCTGTGCAAATGGGGCGTTTCACTGTTTCTTTTCAGCTGTTTTGAAATGGGCTTTCCGGGTGACGTCGTCAGTGGTGATTGGCCGATTGAGGCGGCGCTGCAACGTTTAGCCTTGACAATGCTGAAGCCTCTCTGATCCTTTTTCATGCGGTGATCTAGCAGCTAAAGCATCAGTGGATAGAATGCAGAGTAGAGCAGCATCTTGGGCTTTAGGAGTGCAATAGTTAGGATGACCCGCCCCCGCCC
>NC_028451.1:33233186-33249651 GCF_000263155.2 Setaria italica | reverse complement strand
CCCCACCGCCGCGCACCTGCCGGGCCGGATCTTGGGAGGATCTCGTCGTCCCGCCCACGCCAGATCCGACCCCGACCTACGCGGAGGTGGTACGGCAGGGGGTGACCGCCTTCACCTCGCTGCCTGCCCCTCAACCATCAGCACCGCGACAGCTCAGATCCACCATCACCATCCCGCCAAGGAGCAGTTACTACCCTCGCCAACCCCGTCGTCCTCCGGGCGTCCACCAGCGCAGTTATGGCCGCCTGCGTCACCATGCCGCTACGCGGCCCGAGCTGCGGGCTCATTCCTACAGGATCCGCCAGAGATCTCCTTCTGGCGTCACACCTCGCCGGTCAGCCAACCAGTGGAGTAATGGCCTCCCCCCCCCCCGCCAGCCCCCGACCTCGAGCCCCGAGCACCAGCACCTCCCACGCGACATCCACTCTGGCTCTGAGTCTGGATGGACCCGCGTCAGTCGGTGCAAGCGGAGGGAGCGCGAACAACTTCTTCCTGTGCCCCCCAGCCGCGGCCGTGCTGCCAGACATTCAAAGCTCTTTTCCTCCATTGCCAACCACCAATCCTCCTCTGCTGCGCACTCTGCTTTCCTTCAGAAGACAAAAGGGCGCTGCTTCAGGTGCCTGGGACGCGACCACAAGGCTTCCGTGTGCAGAGACCCCATCCGGTGCCTGCGCTGCCTCCGCTCGAGACACAAGCAACGCTCCTGCCGACCGGTCCCGCGCCCACAGGCTGCTTCCCCGTCACGACGCCACCCACGCCGACCGGTGCCGCGCCCACCATCAACCTCCCTCGAGATGGCGGCTGCACGGGTTGGTGACCCGGCCCTGAGGCCAAGCGACGACACGCTGCACATCCCCACCTCCTTCGAGATCGACCACGAGCTGCGGGACTGGGAGGGGAACGCGCTGGTCACCTGGGCCATGCGTGTTCCACCAAGCACCACTGCAAGAAACATTGAAGACGCCATCCTGGAGGAGTTCCGGCTGCGCCCTGGCGAGGTCTCGGTCACTAGGCATCGCCCGGAGGCGTTCCTGCTGCGCTTCCAACACCGCCGGCACTGCGAAGACGTCAATGCCAAAGGTAACATCAACTTCTGTGGCAATGAAGTTTGTGTCAGGCCATGGCGGAGCCTCACCGGTGCTCTTAGCGCGGCGCTCTTCTACCGCGTCCGCATCTGTCTCGACGGGGTACCGAGGCACGCCTGGCTGCCGAACATCGTCGAGCGCCTCGTCGGCCGGCACTGCGCGCTCCAATGCATCGACACCAACTTGCTCCATCCATCCGACACGCGCGGCATCAAGCTCTGGGCATGGACGTCTGACCCGAGTAGGATTGCAAAGGTAATGTGGCTTGTCTTCACCACACGTTCTATGGACGGCTCGTCCTCATCCGTGCAGATCAATGAGGTTCCTCCTGAACGCTGGCAACGAGGGATCAAGCATCGGGTCCTTGTGCATCTGTGGGAAATCCACGACTACTCCGCCGTCACCACCGACCCGCACGATCCCGACGTGGCGGTGGGAGAGCCGGAGAAGCGGCGCCTGCCCTGGTACTGGGGGGTCCGCGACGGTGACCAGGAACCGACGCCGGCATTCCCCCCATTCCAGCACCCCCCTCCTCCGCGACGCGATGAGCGCAGAGGCCACGACCGCCGGGGCGGTGGCCGGCGGGAGCGGCCGGATGACCACCCCGACTTCCACGACTGGCACGGTCGGCGGGACAACGACGACGAGGACTACGACGATTGGCACGGCACAAGGCGTGGACACGCTGACCCCAGGCCTCCCAGAGGGGCGGCGCATGGCGAGCAGCGCCGAGAGCGCTCCCGTTCGCCACGACGTCGACACACCGGCCACGGCAACCAAGGTGGCAGGCGGAGGAATGTGGACGGTGAAGCACCACTGGCCGAGAACACCCGCAAGGCGACAGACTTCAAGCTGCTGTACGACCTGCAAGTTGGGTCCATGGCGGAGGCGGCGCAGAAGATGTTCAACCTCCAGCGACGCCACTCTCCGGCAGCGACGCCACGGCCGCTCATGGACATCTTCCGCAAGACGTCAAGCATCGTCGGCGCCACTGGGGAAGAAGCCTGGTTCGACTACAGCGACAACATCAACAACCATGCCAAGGTACCAGCGCATAACGTCCAGTCTGTCGTGTCTCTTCCGAAAGTCTTCCACAGAATTACTTCTGCACTGCCTCCCCCCTGTAATCCCTCCATCCAGGAGGTAGATGAGGAACTCCGTAGGATGTCTGTGCGTCTGGAGGTGGCCAGCCAAGGCACTCCTGGACAGGCACTCGGCGCCTTGTCTGGGGTGGAACCTGGCCGTGCTGATCAGGCACCGGCGGTGGGAGGTGAAGCTGCCCAGCGGACACCAGGGACTCAGGACAACGACCACATCATCGACGAGGAACCTGTCCTCCCTGTACCAGAACAGCAAGTTGCATCCTCCTTCGGGGCTCTCTTCACCAGGCCGGAGCCGCCCCTCCACAGCGCGCCGACGCTGCGGCAAGAACCAGCCCCGCAAGCACAACCGGAGTCAACAAAGCGCCGCCGTCCTCGCCGCGTCTTCGATATGTCAACGGTACGTCCCAGCGCACGCCTCTCTACTAGACGCCCGATGCCAGTTATGCAACGTGCACAGCACAACTTATGCCGCAAGCTTGGTCTTCTGAATGACGATCTGCAGCCTGTGGAGGCCGCGCTACAGGAGTACCTCGCCATGTTCCAGGGCCCCCGTCCACCAGAAGTTATTGCGACGCTTACGGCGGCGTTCAACCTGGAAGATGAACAGGCTGAAGCGCTTCATGCAGCCATGGCAATCGTGGCCGGAGAAGCAATACAGGACATCCAAGAAGCTGTCGAGGCTCTGCAAGTCGAAGGTCCTCAGGTGGCAGCTTAACAGCCCCACCTTGTATCAATTAGTGCCGTCTATCATCTTATGTCAGTTGCAAGTGCAATTCATATGGGCAGCGTGTGTTACTGCTGCACTTCTTTCGCTCACTTCACAGACTATGCCTCCGCCCGGTTTGTAACCTTAAAGCCACAGCTGCATCACGGTTGGGCTCCATCTCCTGAACTGTCGTTGATTCTTTTAGCTTCTATGCTACTTCTTTTGTGTGCGAGTCTGCCACTTCAGTCAAGTGCAGCACCCCACTCCCGAGCGGCTGTGACGATACAGTGGCTCTTTCGGCCACTTTTGTGCGAGATAACGGGGCCGAGGCAACGCTCACCCCTCAAGTTGATCGGCCGGCGCTCACCACGGAGCCAACGCACGTATGCCTTAGCCTTAACCGAACGCGTTCTTACGTCTGTTCCATTATGGTGCAAATGAATATTGAGATCCTATGTTGGAATGTGAGGGGACTAAACAATAGAGCACGAAGAGACATAGTCCGAGAAACGATTACGGGTACCTCATGCCATATTGCATGTCTTCAAGAAAACAAGCTTGCGGACATCGATCAATTCACAGCGGCTTTCTTGGGAGGTCATAGACTCGACAACTACTGTTACAAGCCGGCGGGGGGTATTTCAGGCACGCGAGGCAGCCTTCTCCTTTTATGGAATGCTAATTTCGTCAATCTTTCAAACGTGCTCATAGGGCAACACCACATTACGGCGACAGTCTCCATGTTAGAATCTCTAAACACCTTTGTCTTGACGGTAGTGTATGGTCCGACCAGCACTAGCAGGAAAGCTGAATTTCTCGCCGAGTTGCAATCTACAAAACCGCAAGATAGCTCTCAATGGCTTGTCCTTGGTGACTTCAACCTCATTTACAAAGCGAGCGACAAAAACAATAATAGAATAAATCGGCGACATATGAATATGTTTAGAGAAGCTTTGGATGCATGCGACCTCCGTGAGATCCGCCTTAACAACAGAAAATTTACGTGGAGTAACGAGAGGAGAAATCCCACTCTGGTTCGGCTTGACAGAGTCTTCGCAAACGTACAATGGGAAGAGGCCTTCAGTAACCATGCACTTCAAGCGCTGTCAACTTCACTTTCTGACCATTGTCCGCTGCTACTTTCCAACCACGGTGGGCCTAGACGACCAAAATCTTTCAGATTCGAGAATTACTGGACTAAGTTGCCAGGTTTTACGGACACGGTCACACGAGCTTGGGCCGCTTCGACACCACACGTTGAGCCTTTTCACCGCCTATACTACAAGCTTCATCACACGGCTGTCGCTCTACGGGAATGGTCTAACCATCTGATACCCGACGTGAAAATGCAGTTGTACATGGCCCTTGAGATCATACTGAGATTGGATATAGCTCAGGAACATCGCACCCTATCCGACGGTGAACGTCTGCTGCGCAGCCGACTAAAATCTCGAGCCATGGGGCTAGCGGTCATTGAACGAGCACGTAGAAATCAGGCCAGTAGAACAAAAAATATGAAGCTGGGCGACGCAAACACGCGTTTTTTCCATCGACGGGTAAATGCTAGGCGCCGCAGGAACTTCATCCACAAGTTAAAGAAGGACATCGGCTGGGCATGTACCCATGCAGAAAAAGCAGTAGAGATACAAAACTTCTTTACACGAACCATGCAACAGCCACAACCACGAAGGGCAGACTTAAATTGGGACATCCTAGGGATCAACAATCACGACCTCTCCTCACTTGATGCAACATTCTCTGAGGATGAAATTAAGAGGGCTGTTGACAAATTGCCGGTAGACAAAGCTCCTGGACCGGATGGCTTCACGGGACTCTTCCTCAAATCATGCTGGGATATTATCAAACAGGATGTAATGGCGGCGGTCAACGCCTTTTACTCACTTCGATGTAACAGCCTTGGCCTCATCAACTCGGCAAATATCATACTACTACCAAAAAGAGAGAAGGCTGACTCCGTCTAGGACTTCAGACCAATTAGTTTGATACACTCCTTCATTAAAATAATCACCAAAACGTTGGCTCTAAGGCTCCAACCACATATGAATGCCATCGTGTCTACATGTCAGAGCGCTTTTATCAAGAAGAGGAGTATACATGACAACTTTATGTCGGTCTGCAATACAGTGAGACGTCTCCGCCGCAACGGCGTGCAGGCCATCTTTCTCAAACTGGACATTGCAAAGGTATTTGACTCCGTTCGGTGGGACTTTCTGCTTACACTAATGCAACGTCTTGGTTTTCCGACACGTTGGAGGGATTGGATAGCGGCGATATTGTCCTCATCTTCTTCTAGGGTCCTACTGAATGGGGTCCCAAATCCTCCTCTAAAACACAGGAGGAGGTTACGTCAAGGTGATCCCCTCTCACCGCTCCTCTTCGTCATCGCAATTGACCCGTTACAAAGGCTACTACACATAGCAACGGAAATGGGTATATTTTCTAAACTACGAGGCCGCGGGCCTTCATGTCGGATATCTATGTATGCGGATGATGCGACCCTATTCATTGCGCCAAGAAAAGTGGAGATAGATGCGCTAGTAAACATACTGAATATGTTCGGCGAGGCGACTGGGCTCAAAGCAAATTTTCAAAAATCAACAGCTCTACCTATTCGTTGTCAAGGGATAGTGTTACCAGATATTCTTCAGAACATGCCAGCCAAGATCGGAACTTTCCCCACCAAATACCTTGGCCTTCCGCTATCTACATCACGACTTAAAACGGTAGACTTCCAGCCTCTGGTTGACAAGGCAATAGGGAAACTTAACAGCTGGAATGCACGAAACATGACTGCAGCTGGGCGTTTGACACTTGTCAAATCGGTGCTGACAGCCCAACCAGTATATTTACTCACAGCTTTACAGGCACCAAAGCAAATCATGAAGACCATCGATACCAAAAGAAAGCAGTTTCTTTGGGCCGGAAATGAGAATGTCACTGGTGGGAAATGTAAGGTGAATTGGACGCGGGCTGCCAGACACAAGAAAGGTGGTGGTCTTGGGATTCTACACCTGGGTAAATTCTCCAGAGCGTTACGTTTGCGTTGGCTGTGGCAACAATGGATGAATGAGAACGCCTTATGGGACGATTGTGACATCCCCTGCACACAGGTTGACCGTAAATTATTCGCGGCAGCCACCACTATAACAATTGGTGATGGTAACAGAATTTCATTTTGGGACAGTGGCTGGATCGACGGCCAAAGGCCCAGAGATATGGCGCCCAACCTCCACAGCATTTCAAAACGGAAGAATAGATCGCTATGCGAAGCCATCACTAACAATGCTTGGGTCACAGATATTGACCTCCAGCATCAGAGCTTTTCGGTTACACATTTCATTGAGCTGCAGAGAATCTGAATGCGGCGAGCAGGCTGCAACTTCGACTAGGGGTCCCGGACACCATTCAATGGAAATTGACGGCCGACGGTCACTATAGCACGAGCTCAGCATACCGAGCACAGTTTTTCGGGTCCACAAACACCAACTTGGAAGTCATCATCTGGAAACCGTGGGCGCCTCCAAAGTGTAAGTTTTTCAGCTGGCTGGCGATTCAAGACAGAATCTGGACAGCGGACCGGTTGCAACGACGGGGTTGGCCGTGCAACCCAAATTGTGCTCTCTGCGAAGCAACTCAGGAGACGGGGCTCCACATGTTCACCGCATGCAATTACACAAAGAATGTCTGGGCTCAACTAAGCGTGTGGACGAGGTGCCCGGCCATTGAACCAGAATGCTGGGCTTCACATGACACTCTGCATGACTGGTGGACGGCTTTAGCAGGCGCGCAGGTCGCTGACAAAAGAGGCCTCAGATCTCTCATCATCTTAGTTTTGTGGGAAGTTTGGAAAGAGCGTAACGCGCGAGTTTTCCATCGACAGGAACAATCCATCCCCCGTTTAGTGACTCGCATAAGGGACGAGGCAACCACGTGGGTGTCGGCAGGTGTTGTGCACCTGGACCGGTTTCTAGACGCCGCAAGGCGCAGTTGAGTGTATATAAGGGCGTTTGTTCAGGTTATCTTTTGCCAGCGAGCTAAGCTCGCAGTGCGCGGCATGTAATTTTTTCTAATCTGTTTCGTCTTCGGGCTTTCCCCTTTATTAATATAGCGGCAGCTCTCCTGCCAGCTCGTTTCAAAAAAAAAAAGAATGCAGAGTAGAAAGGTACTGCATACTAACTACGGTGCATTATCTTGCAAACAGAGGATATATATCACTAAACATATTCGTACTTTCGTAGACCGTTCTGAGTAGCGGTTCACTATCCATTTATTTACATATGCTGGATTGTTGTTCATCTGAATCAGTAAGATTCAGATGTCTTGTGGTCTCTCTCTTACCTGTCCCATGAGTATCACTGTACACTATACAGAACAGGAATGCAGAATCTATTATGCGGAAGTACATATTAAAATATTTGCACTATTGATTTCAATCGTGCTATGACGTTTGTACATGGCGAATAAAGTAGGTTGCAATACAAAATATTGTAGATTCATCTGAATTGCAGTGTGAATTGGTGGGTGCAAAATAAGGGACTGTGACAGTGGGAGCTGGGAAAACCTTGGATCATCTTCACTCAGTCTCTTTAACAGCACATAAGAAGGCACATTTTAGCAAGTTAAATTGTAATTAGAACTATTTGTATTCTTTCATTTCGTGAAGATACAGGTTGGAAGCAGTAAAGTCAGATTTATCAAAAGGTTGAGCTATAATGTGAATATGTGGTAAGACCTGCATATCCAAAATTATATGTAGCTGAATTTGCCTTGGCTTTAGAATATACTTGTCACCTGGATAGACCTCGACAATGAGGATACAGAAATAAGGGGAATAGAAAACATAAAGTAGCTGCAGGGATGACCTCAATAGGTGGATGATTGACTTGGAAGGAAAAATTGCAGAGCATTGGAAAACAACCTGCGTCTCCAAAATCATGTGTAGCTTGGCTTCAAAATAGACATCTCACCTAGATTTACATGGAGAATGAGGATACGCAGTATGGAAATAAGGGAAATAAAACCTGAAGGCAGCAGCAGGGACGACCAGACACATCAACTGTTATGCTCCAAGGGAGAAAAATAGATTTTTACCTTGTGGCCCAGCAATCACGGCTGTACACTAACGTATGAGACCAATCAAACTGAAGCACAAGATCTGCAGAAGCAGAGGGCCACACATATTAGCTGTCAAAGAAAAAAATTTCAATGGAAAAGATCTATGTTTTGTATCTGCAAAAAAAAACGGAAGGTTGACCTTATTCTTCTATTATCATAATGTTTCAGAAAATGGAGATTCACATTGCTCGGGGCCTCATCTCTGCAGTAAAACGAAAAAATGGAAGTTATAGCTGCATTTGAAACTGGAATCAAATTAGAACTCAAACTGCAGTAATTCATAATGGAAGAAGAAAATCTATACCTATGCTTTTCCACTAATCCCTATATCAATTACAAATAAGCACACGTGAAATGTTAAATCAATTATATTAGACCGAGAAAAATGGGGCGGCATGGTAGGTCAGGTTGAAACTCACAGACAACAGTAAGCTTTTGCAGGTGCAACCCCAAGTATGTTTGTAAATGATATAGGTTCACCACAATAAAGATCTGGGCACTGGTCATAGACACATAGTCATCAGCATTTCTCCAGTATATATTTGTCTTGTGCCGGAGAAGGTGTAACAGTGTAAGGCCGGAAAAATGTACATCACCTTCTCCTAGAATTGCAGAGTGACACTTCTGTCTTTGTAGCTGTTACACAGCCTGTCATCTTTATCTAATTAAGTCAAATTAGGCTATAAGATGCTACCTGCAACAGTTTACATTCAGTAGCAGGCAGTACATGTACTAAGAACCTTAATGTGATAATGTCATATATCATATATGAGTCTGAAGCCCCCTTGATTAGTGTAGCTTGCTGTCTAATAAAATGGCTGTTCTAGAATTGTCATATGTGAGCTATAGCAAATTACTTGCACAGCCCTATGATCCCAAGTTATAAACAGAGCATGACAAAGAAAGTACACTGGAGTAGATCTAGAATTCTCTTTTACCTGAAATCTATCCTTCCAAAACCTGTCTGTCCTACTGTATTAGATTACTCGCTACCTTGGTGATCTAAAACAAACACAATTAGAGCACCAATGTACCAATTAGAGCATCAGAACAACCAAGTGTTACAGGTGTCTATTTCAATCATGTTCAGTTACAAATCCTGCCTCAAAATCTTTTATTTCAGACTTCCAGTACATCATCGCGTAGCTAAATCAATCAAGCATGCAATTGAGCTATCAGGGCATTTGCATCACGTCAAGTCCAACCGTAGGACCATATAAGAGAAATGCAGATAATACAGTAGTTCAGAGGAGGACTAACAGGTAACAGAGTGGTAGAGAGGCCATGGGCTGATGAACCTGTAGGAGAAAGACGATAAATCACCTGCAAGCTAAAACAGAGTACCGACTAAGGACGGCTGTAGAAGAAATGCAGGTGGCAGGAAGCAGTAGGGGGGAACTGCAGGGGCGAGGGGGGTCGATGCCGAAGTTGATGCAGCCAGGCTGACGTAGATGACGGAGTTGGCATCAGCCAGAGCACCGTTGGATGTCCTCAGTCACAAACCGAGTGACAGAGCGCGGAGGAGCAGGAGGTGGTGACGAGAAGGGCACGGGCGTGGGGGGAGGACCGTGGGCGCTCGCCCGACCGGTCGGAGCGCTCGCCGGTGCGGTCGGGGCGCACGCCCGACCGATCGTAGAGCTCGCTCGACTGATCGGAGCGCTCACCAGTGTGGTCGGGGCGTACACCGGAGTGGTCAGGGCCTGCGCCCGATCGAGCGGTGCGCTCATCGGAGCGGTCGGGGCGCTCGCCGATGCGGTCGGGGTGCTCGCCCGCGTGGTCGGGGACGATGGCACGCAACAATGTTGCCAATACTGGACGTGCGAGGTAGGGAGCACCAACCATATGTCAGCATCTAAGGAACCAGCAGAGAAGGCCTCCAAGGCGGTCGCAGGCGCAGAAGAACGGCGAGGTAGAAGATGCTGATGCAGCCCGCGGTTGCTGGAGTAAATGAACGAGGTGGAGATGAGATGGCGACGCTGGCGACGAGGTGCTGGACGAAGGGAGAAAGTAGATCTGGACAATCTGACACAAGGCCTGATGATCCGGATGACACAGCAGCGGTGCTCGAAGGAGATGGTGAAGAACTCGAACAACCCGACGAAGACCATGCGCGCAAGGCGCAGCGACTCGTAGTGATGACGAGGTCGTTGATGTGAGTGATGACGAGGTCGTTGATGTGGTCGGCGGCGATGAGGATGCAACGGTGAAGGAGACCACGGATGGCGCCGCTGCTGCCCAAAGAGGCAATGCAGCGGTAGCCCTCCATACTCAGGGAAGAGGCGCGCAATACGCGGACGAACATCACGAGAGCCAAGTGAATCACGCACATCGGCTGATCAGATCGAGTATGCACAAGGCGAGACAACGATGGGCGAAGTAGGCGGAGGTGTCCCGATCGGTGGAGGCGACGACGAGCCGACGGAGGTTGACATGTGGATGAAGTAGCGAGGAGGATGGTGCAAACGGGCGTCGCCTAGGGCGCCGTCAATCTCACCAAGCCGCACAGTTGGAGATGGGGTAGGAGCTGGTGAAGTCGACACCGATGTTGAAGTAGATGTGAGAGGTCGACGGGTGGTGGGAGACACAATCCTCATCTCTAATCGGGCAAAAGAAGAAGACACAGCAAGAGCATCTTGTGTAGAATCTCCAGGTGTATGTAGGCAGAAAAGACGGAGCGGCGCAAGAAAATCACGTGCCAAGGGATGGCGGCACGAGGTGGTGGTGAGCACGGCACGGGGGAATCAGCGGTGCAGGGGATGCGCGGCTGAGGACGGTGGCTCGAGGAGCAGCGGCGCGCGGCCGAGGGCGGCGGCGCGAGGAGCAAAAGGTGCGCGGAGCAGAGACGCGAGAAGTAGAGGCACGTGGCCAAGGTCGGAGGCGCGAGAAGTAGAAGGTGCGAGGAACAGAGACGCGAGAACCAGAGGTGCGTGCCCAAGGTCGGAGGCACGAGGAGCAGAGGTGCGTGGCAGAGAATGGCACGAGGAGCAGAGGCGCGTGGCCGAGGGCGGCAGCGTGAGGAGCAGAGGCGCGAGAAGCAAAGGCGTGTGGCTGAGTTCAGCAGCGCGAGGAGCAGAGGCACGCGGCCGAGGGTGGCGGCGCGAGGAGCGGAGGCGTGCGGAGTAGAGGCGCAAGAAGCAGAGGCACGTGCCCGAGGTTGGCGGCGCAAGGAGCAGAAGCGCGCGGCCGAGGGTGGTGGCACGAGGAGCAGAGGCGCACGGAGCAAAGATGCACAGAGGCGAGACGAGGAGGGAGGACAACGTCCGGACGAGTTTCTTCACGATTTGATCATGCTTTACAACGGAGGGCGGCAGATTAACTGGATCCGCCGTGGAGATGGAGGGTGCTGCCCCAGCGGAGGTCATGGGCAACCTCCCTGGGGGCGCGCTAGGAGGCCATCGAGGGGGCGCGCTGGATGCGCGTCGTGAAGGATGGCCGGCAGCGCGCGGGAGGCAGGGGGACGAGCGGAAGCGGAAGGTTTGGCCTAGATCTGAAACCCTAAACTCGTGATACCATGTAGGAAGTAATAGAATTGGGTATAATAGATTGATTGTATTGCATTGAGCCTCTCGGCCGGTATATATTGAGTACAAGACTTGGGGGGGCAAGGCTCCCATAGATACATATGGTATTCTACGATACATATATCTACAACTACCAAATATACTCTAACACTCCAGACATGCGGTTCTCGTGACGTGAAACCGATGAAGCGAAGGTGACCGACTGAATCATGCCGGTGCCGAAGCCGAAGGCAAAGGTGAGGAGGATAAGGCGATTGCTGCAAGGGAGGGGTCGGCACTCGGGAGCCCAAGGCGAGAAGCCACCAGGAGGAGACGATTTGTTCGTCTAGCAAGGAGGACGCCTTTTTCTCATGCGTGAAGCCTATGCGTCGAGTGCCGGTTAACAAACAGTAGCAGAGGCCCTGTATGGCAGGAATCCTCCTTTTGTCCGCGACTTGTGTAACATGTGTTGAGCGCTGGTTCGATAACAGTGTAACGACAGACAACAGTAACAGAGGCTCTCCCAAGGCAGCGATCCTTTGAGCGATATAGATATCTATACGGGCCAAGCCAGTCAAGTCAAACTTATTAATTGGTTGGAATGTGTTTATTTATCATATTGTATTGACTTTTTTAAAATAGTAAAACACGATGAGGCATCACTTAGGGTCCTTTTGGCATGGCTTCTATGGACTTCGGCTCCACCTGACAATGCTAATGTAGCACAGCTATTCTCGGGAGTTTTTTTTCTCTCTCTCTTCTCCCTCCACCTCACAAAACTAGGAGGAGTCAGTGGAGCCACAAATTCTGGCTCCACCGGCTCCGGCTCTTGGGAGCTCCCGGAGCCATTTAGAGCCCCGCCATAGAGGCCCTTAACCTCATATTTGCGTTTCTTTTGGTGGAGTCTTCCAAAGGTGTTGGGATTATACTCATGCAAATATTTAATTGTGCTAAAATGCGCTAAAGTCTGCATTAATAGCACCAAATTAATGAAAATAAGTTGAATTGGTTAAGCATATGCACATTGAGGTGTTTTTTCTAGCAGAATCGAGTAGGAGTGGGTGGTTGCAATAAAATATTTTTGAAATAATCTCTACGGAGGGTCCTCTCTCTTTTTCCGTAACTCGAGAGCCCCACGTGCAGTGGGTCCCATGCTTGCCTGCCTTATCTTCTTCTCCCGCACGCGCTCTTCTTCCTACTGCACTATCACACGCCTTCCTTCCGTTCCTGGTGCTCTCTATCTCTCTCCTTCAAATCCATGTAGGTTGACTGCAAAATTAGCAGCGGCCGTGGTAGAGGGCAATGGTGGAGGTGGTATCTCACCGCCGAAGCCGGGTACGAGGTGGTGGAGGTGGGAGCGAGCGCATCCTCGTCCGATTTGATTGGTCACTGGTGAAATCCAGCAAGCCAGAGCGAGATCCAACTATATATGGTAAGGTTAGTGGTTAGGAATTGGGGGTAGAATTAGGGTTTTTGGGTTTCGTGTTTGGGATTGGAGGGTGTTCTTGCTCTCAGATTTGAAGGGATCTCCAAGGAGGCCGATTGATTGGCAGTGGTGGCGAACGAGATGGCGATGAGGTGGGGCCGCGGGGTACCTCCCGCGGGGTGTGGTAGGAGAGGCCAATTGGGCGGTGGAGGTGGCAGGGGTGTCACCAAAGAGGGAGAAGCTGCATCACCTCAGGTCGCGATGGTGGGCAGAGGCGGTCCACCGCTGGAGCTGGGAAGGTGGTGGTGGAGGTGGGGACGACCGGCCACATCAACGGGAAGGAGGCGGTGGAAGCTAGAGGAAGAAGAAGGTGCCGCCATGAGAAAGGTACAATGAACCTGGACAAGATCTCGTTTTAAGGTAAATAGAGAGGTATCTTGTCGGTGTTTCGTACCGTCGACCAGTGATTATACGCCGCGCTTTCCTCACTTCTGATGGCTAGGACACAAGAGACAAGGGATTATACTGGTTTAGGAAGATCCCTACGTCCATTTTCGGCAGGAGTCATGTTCCTTAGATCAAGTGCACTGAGCTTACAACAGGGTGCTTGCAAGCAAGTGTTCGTGCGATGCGAGGGTGTGTGCAAGTGTAAATGAATGCGAGAGAGAAAGGAGGCCCAGTTCCCTCTATATAGGTCAAGGATTGGGTGATAAAGTTCAGAAATAGAGGGGGTCCCCGACCTCAAAGGTCGGGGGTCGTGATGTGGTCAGGTCTTCCTTGCACCAAGGGGCTTCCTTTTCCTATCCTCTTGGCCGGTATGGGCTTTGCACGCCCTGTACGGTGGCTCCTGTGCGGCATGGGCCGCTTACGCATGGCCTGACCTGCTCCGCGGCGTGCTCCATCCTGTCCGCCAACCCCGTGGCAGTGAACAGGGCGAAAGCCGTTGCTGACGTCCGTACTGGTGATGAGTGGGCGGGTCTTGGTCAGTGGCCTGGACATGGCGTGCTGCTCGTCTCGACTTTCCCCGACCTCTTTAGTGCGCTCACAGCCGCTCCACATCGTAACGTCTGTCGCTAGGTCCCACCTCACCTGCGGTCCCGTACCGAGCCCGGCGTGGGGGGCGGATCTTGATCTTGACGGGTTGCCCCAGCGGTAAGGATGATGATGACGTTGAGGACGCGTGGGCACGTATGACCATGCGTGGCCTCACTATGTAGGTCGCCCTGGGCAGTCCGAGGGGTGTAGCCTCACCCTCAAACCCCCCGGCTAAAGGGCAGTCCCCGTCGCCAGGTCACATCCCCGGCACGAGGCGGCCAGGGAGGCCACACCCTGCATTTAATGCTTCCGGTACGACGCAGGTCTTCCTGAGTCAAAAAGTGGGTGGGGCACTGTGGGTCCCTTGCGGGTCCCGCCCCCGATTTGGTCGGACTGGCGGGTTATGGTTCTCAGCCCCGGATCATGGAGGTTGGAAGATGGGTCGTGGCATCTCTTGGGTCACCTCTAGCATGCTTCTTCGCTGTTGGGCCCTTGACTTTTTTATCTTGGCTGCCTTGAATCCCTCCCCCGAGGGGTACCTCGGTAAAGGAACCCATCACATCTCTTTCATTACCTCCAATATTTTTTGGGGTAAAGGTGAAGGATGGTGTCTCAAAATTCAAGATTCAAGTGATATATGGAGTGATGTTTTATAATTTCCCTTTATTTAGGTTTCAGGTGGAGTTTTTCTTAAGCTTAAAAGACCTTCGCAGCCAACAGTAATGGTGAAGGATAGCCGGTGAACGGTGGGAACAGCATGTAAAATGGAGTTGCGCAGGGTAGTCAGTGGCAAGCCACACCAAGGAAGCTAGCGGTATGATTTAGCTGGGCGAACATCCAGAGATGGGAAGGAGAGAAATCTCAACCATCCGGTCGAGAACATCTGGTAAATTTTTTCCCGATTGAAATTATTCTTTTTACGGCAGCACCCATATTTTACCTCGTCCAAATGAGGAATGGCGTTTATCTCAAAGGGTTAGGGGACATCAGATGATTCGAACATACTCGGACAACTCACTCACTCCCTCGGCCAATGCAAATTTGCGACTGTGCGGCCTTTTAATGGCCCAATACTAGATACCGTTAATTTGGGCCCACTTGAAGAGCTGGAAGCTCGAGATATATAGCTTGTGGGCCTTATTAGTTCAGTTGGGCTATTCGGGGCTTCTCTAGTACTGCTGAGTGAACTCATGTTTTGTGCATTTGTTTCACAAAAGTATGATTTCCACTGATCTATTCTCAAAGATTACATGCACTACCTCAACAGACAAAAACTAATAGCTTTGATCTACAAATCAGAACTAAATATTCCTTGCAGCACCAATAATTTCTTGTTTGACAATCCAGAAATGGGAGCCACTGTACCAATAAATCAAAGATGCTACTCGAACAAATCTGTAACACGTGCTACTCAAGCAAATCAATATATTGCTACAGGAATTGTGGCATAGAGATATCTTTCATACATTTTCTCGAACTTGTGAATAGCTGATGAGTCTGGTTTCTACATTTTTTTTCCTATTAGGTCTTGCAAATCATTGCACAGCATGAGGTCATTTGAAACTGTTGTGCTAGGTTGTGTAAAATGTTTTGTATAAAAGATCTCGTGTAGTTTTAGTAGAACTTATACAGTGCTATTGAAATCTTTCGAAATATAAGGAAAGTAAGAAGGATAAAGAAGGAAATACTTAGTGTTTCTTTTCAAACCTAAATTTGTGCAGTGGCGCTGTCTGAAAATGTCTGCATACCTGAATAAGCTCCCGCTCCTGGTAAGTAACTTTGATTTCTAGAATCATGCCGGATATAGAGGCCATAGCATTATTTCATCTCTGAATAAAACTTCTTCTAGAAAATACATTTAAATGTAATCCGTCTTGTTTTCAACCCCATTACTTCCGTCTCTCACTGTCATTGTAATCCATCGTGTTTTCAACCCTCCTTACACTAGTAGAGAATTGGACTTTAGTCCCGGTTGGTAGGGTGCAAATCTCCCGAAAACCCATCCCGGGCCAAAAGATCCCCCTTTTATCCCGGTTGGTAATACCGCCGGTGCTGCAAAAAAAAAATCGCGAGCTCCCAGGGGGCCCCCACACGCGCACGTCACAAGTCAAGCAATTTTTCACGCGAAATATGCGCGTGCGCGCTGTGTGGGATTCGAACCCACAACCTTCTACCTCGCGCGTAGCTTCCTTGCCATCCCACCTACACACCACATCTAACTATGTAGGGGATGCTATCCTTTTGTATTAACTCGTGGGGGATCCTTTTATCCCGGTTGGAAACACCAACCGGGATAAAAGACCCCCTTTTATCCCGGTTGGTATTACAAACCGGGATAAAAGGGTTCGAGGGATTTAGTCCTGTTCCAGTGATTTCGTTGGGGGCCCTTTAAATCCCGGGTTTGAAATACCAACCGGGATAAAAGGGGGTCTTTTATCCCGGTTGGTGTTTCCAACCGGGATAAAAGGATCCCC
>NC_028451.1:33217345-33233086 GCF_000263155.2 Setaria italica | reverse complement strand
GAGTCCTCATTGGAGCTGAAGCGGAAGTATTAAGAGAGCCCTCGGGACCTAGTGGGGTCTCTGGATTTCACGAAACAGGAGATGAAGGAGCTATTACCGGTGTGACATGCTCATATGAAGAAGTGACTATCATGTCGACTTGAGAGCCCTGCACGTCAACCTCTGAAAGCCATTTCTAAGTTAATTTACTTTGTGACTGTGCAGCGAGTAGCATTGGACTCATCAAGTTGCAAGCTCCGAGGTGTCGCAACACATGGGAGGTGCAGAAGTAAACCTCGCACCACCAAAAGAGGGCTGTGGCGTCTCCTCCGAGGCGAGTGAAGCTCTTGAGAATGGTGCCGTCACCTGAGTTCTCTCCACCTGTGCCCCTCCTCATATCGGAGCTAGTGGAGAAACAACTAGCCCTACTGAAACCCCACCACCTGTAAATGCCACCTCAAACGTCGGGAGAACACCCCAATCCCGGAGAGAAGCGACAAACGGGATAAAAGGGGGGTCTTTTATCCCGGTTGGTGTTTCAAACCGGGATAAAATGCCTCTTAGGATCTTTTTTTTCACACTAGCCTTTGCAACCGGGATAAAAGGTCCCGGTTGGTGAGCTCCCCACCAGTGACCGAGCTTTAGTCCCGGTTGGTGAACCTTTTGTCCCGGGCCAACTTTAAACCGGGACAAAAGGGGACGCATCGAAAGCCAATTCTCTACTAGTGTTATACCCTATTTTTGGAGCAACAGTTTTGAAAATTAAAAGAGCGTAGGTTTAAGAATCAACAAAATCACTAAGTTGCAAATAGCATAAAGAAATCCTTTTTCTTTACTTGGAAATGATAAAGAAATCCTTTTTCTTTACTTGGAAATGATAATGATCCATTCTGAACACACAGGGCTCCTTCTAGCTCTCGTCTCTACTACTTTCAATCTTCCTACCTATAAAGCATCCCATGATTAATTCTTCACACGCCTTACGCGCATATCTCCGGCGTCCTGTGTTCTGCCTTTACAGTTTTACCACAGCACTGGCTTTGATTACTTGGTTGATCGATGGAATCATCCTTTACCATCAACCTCACGTCTTGCACGATACATGGCACGCGCTCGCTGTAAAGCCGGCAATGTCGCGGCCCGCCGCGGAGCGCGCGCGCATCTGTTCCAGAGACCAGACCTTAGTTCTCACCGCCGAACCGGCCCGGGCCCGACGACGGCACGCCGACCCATGGCTCGCCGATCCTGATCATCTTGATTGGCCGCTCGCTGGCCGCCGCCTCCTCGCACCGTCCCCTCTTCCTCGCGGCGTCCTTGAGGAGCACCCCGAACAGCTTCACGCTCTTCCCCTCCTCGCCGCCGCACTCCAGCTGGTCGGCCACCGCGCTGCGGCACTGCTGGTGCGCGTCCCCGGCCGCCGCTCGGACCACGTCTTCCTGCATGAGCATCCCGAGGTCGAGCTGCCGGACGTCGAGGAAGCGGGAGAGGAAGCCCAGGAGCTCCTCGCATTGCCGGCGCGCCTGCGCCAGCTCGGTCGCCAGCGTGCGGTTGTCCTTCTTGAGCTGCTCGTTCTCGCTGGTCAGGTCGGCCCGCGGCGGCGACGACGCCGACGAGGAGCTGCGTTCGTTGCCGCCGCCGGACGTGGTGGCCGACGCGGGAGGCGCGGGCGGCAGCGGCGGAGGGAACGCGACGTTCACGGCGCCGCTGCCGCCGGACTTGGAGGACTGCGGCGTGGTGGACTTGCGGCGACGGATGCCGGACAGGAGGCCTTGCTCGCCTCGCCGGAAGTTCTCGTTCGCGAACTCCCACCGGTCAGGCACCACCTTCCGGAAACCCTGCACGATGGTCATCATCGATCGTTAGCGTCCAATACAGTTCGATACAAAGAACAAAAAAGAGTAGGGGCAAAAATGGGTATATATAAATTAACTACAGCAAATTTAATTACCAACGAGCTGAGTAGCTGAATGCATGAGAGTGTCCTCCCATACATCCCACTCGATCTCAGCAAATTAAAAACTAGTACTGTACTTTATCAAGGCACTCTTGATTGTTCTCTAGCATGTCAATTTCAAAGGTATAATCAATCGTCTGCAACTCTGTCTGACTAAGATTAATTAACTATGACAATCCTGTATATATCATCTGATCCTATCTTTTTAATTTCTCCTTCTGTCTTTGACAGACAGCTACGTGCAAAAAAGTTTAATAGGAGTCTCGGCATCTACACTCAGCGACTTTAAAAAATCCACCATGACGTACGTGTACGTTCTTCTCTTTGTTAAACTCTGACGAAGGTCGCTCATCAGTCGTCAGTTACTTTTCTTTCCCCGTTGGTTGCCACGGGCCACGGCCAAGTTAGTCATATCATCATTTGACCAGGATGAAGGACCAACGTGAAGACAATCTAGTGCATCAGGGAGCACCAATAATAATAAACGAGAATAATTTTATTTGAGATGTCAAACTAGAACTCTAGAAGCGTATCTAATCACTGCCAGCTCATCACACCAAGCGTGCCTGCAATGGACACCTTTTCTTCGTAAAATTCCAATCACCAGCAAGACGTGGTGGAAGCTGGAAAGTCTCTGATCGGAACGACCAACCATTTGGTTGGGTATATTCCACGCTACACGCCAGGGCCTATCTACGTCTACCTATCCACTTTCAGCAGCAGACGGTGCTCAGATAGTCAGACGGATAACGCCTTAGCCTTTCACATTCTCGCAGAATGAAGCTAATACCTCTCCTCTCATTAGAATAGTTGAAGGATCGGTGAGAAAAACCCGCTGTCAGTGTGAAGCTTTGACTGGGTTAGTGGACAAGTCATCATCTCTCATGCCCCCAAATTCTTGTGAGGCAACACAAGAATCAATCAACAACCACACCAATGTCAGAGCGAATCGTCTCTCCACACGCATATGTTCAGTTTCAGTTTACCAAGAAAAATCATTCATTCTAACGTTCTTTTTTTCCTTGAGGGATTTTCCAATCTCAACAACCAAAAATGAAAGGCAACCGAATAATCGTTTGGTGGCTTGGACTGAATGATTGTTTGCTGAGCTTAATTGCATACGCGCCCAGTTCATAGCCCACGGCCACGGAAGAGCCCATGGCAGATTGAAAATTGAAGCCCACCCATCCATCCGAAGCTTCCTTCAGATTCCTGTGCCATAGGTAATGTGCTGTGATAATCGCGGGGCCCCGGGCGCACTAGCTAGAATATCATGGTCATGTCGCCACTAACACCACCCGTGGCGTGTCAAGCGACCTGATCAAGACAACCGCGCGCCTGATTAGCTTTGCTCTCATGGAACTGCCCGCTAGCTCCCAACTCGTTGCGTGTTGCTACGTGTCCTGAGAGACGCCGAGACCACATGATCTGAAGCAACCACACTCCAGTCCCAGCATTAGAAATGGCTAGTCACCCTCTCCAGAATCCAGATACCATGATCCAGTTCCGTTTTTGTGCAGCTGGCATATGCTACAGCGTATAGCACAGCACAAAGATACCCTCAACGCACGCCGCTTTTCTTCAGCTAGCTGCGAATCATCTGGTTCATTTTTTGTGCCCTGCAAGCGAGTCATTACAGTGACAAGGGCTGGCAGCAAGGAAGCAGGCCCCTTGAAAGAAACCTGCTATCACACCATCAACAACCGAGAGTTCTAGAAAAAGGGACAAAAAGACAAAAAAACAAAATGAGGCGACCATCAGCAGGAGGTTCGGCCACCCTTTTCATGTTTTTTCTATAATCACCTTTCTCGGTCCCTTTTTTTTTTCCCCTTTATCATTTCCTAAAGCAATCCGGAGCGACTAGCGGACCGCGTTATTAATTTGGAGCCGATAAGCATGGTTTGCGTGGGAAAAGAATTAAAAGGGGAGGTAGAGAGATTGACTTCCGCACTTACGTACTCCTTCCTATCAACGACGACACGTAATCAAGCTGGTTGACGGTTTGCTGTACTGTACTCTGTCTGGAAGGTCAGGTCAGGTCAGGCCAGGCCAGTACGGGCTGCGTGCACACACGGGCAATACGATCCTCATACGGCTGCGCAACGCGACAAGGAAAACGCTTGCTCAGTTTCTACGTTTCAGCTGGCCGGCCGGCCTACACAGCTTCGTTCTGGACTCGTGTCTCTATTGCGATCTGGACTCGTCAGTCGACACGGCTCAATCTATCCATCCCGTCGTCGAGACGAGACGTCTCTCCGTTCGTCGGTTCACCTACATGTGCACCGCCGCGGCCCGTAAAGAAAGACGGTGCCCCTACCGACCCCTTGAGCAGTTCGCTACAGCGAAACATGTGCGGCGCGGTTGACCGGAGATTGGTCACCTAGATTCTAGAAAGAACACGAGCTGCCGAATCAGCAAGCAATAGCAGCTGGATCAGAAGAGACGAAAATGACATGCTATAGATCAGAACCAGAAGTAGCCTGGCCGCGACAACGATGGCGCGCCGGCCCGGAGCTAGAGGTAGCTACTACGCAAATAAACATGAGACAAAAGTAATCAGAGTGGCAACCCATCGATATACCTAGCTAACCAAATATACGGCGAACCAAAACCACGCAAGTCTCTAGCTATCTGCTTGCAGCAATTTCACCAAGAGCGAGAGATCGATAGATGATCATGGAATCAATCGTTGAGATAGAAAAAAATAAGAAAAAAAATACAAAGGTGCCATATTGCTACGATGATGTAACAGTAGATGGAATTGACAACTGATGGTTTATAGTAAAGAAGAAGATAAGCAAGTGGGGGTGTGCGAGCGTACTCACGTAGGTGTTGAGTTGGCGGACGAAGGAGGAGAAGTTGCAGTGCTTGAAGTGGAGCGGGAGGAGGTCGCGCGCCAGCTCCACGGGCTTCCACACGACGAAAGAGCGGCCCTGCTCCGCCCACGAGATCACCTCGTCCGTCGACGGCTCCTCCACCATCTGGTGCGTCTTGGTCAGGAACGGCGCCGGCCCGCCGCCCGCCCTCGCCCCGCCGCCGCTCTTCGACGTCGCCGGCTGCCCCGCCGCCGCCACGGCCACGGCCACGGCTTCCGCCTCCATCTCGCCGGCCGGCTTGCTCGACCGACTGCCTTCTACTGGTCACACGAATCTCACTCGCCTATATGTATATCCCCTCTTTCTCTGCTGCCTACTAACTAGTAACTGATCACTTTGTGTGTTTGTGTGCACGGTTTGGCTATCTAATAAAAGAAGCTAGTAAGGTTGCTGATGGCCGGCCGGAGCGGCTGGCTCTAGCAGCAGGAAGCGGCGGCGGCCGAGAAGAGCAGGAGGGCGGTGAGGAACTCCCAGCCCCAGACGTAGAACCCGGTGACGACCGCCCTCCGCCCGCACCCGCCCGCCTCTACTCCCATGTAAGCGCCGCCTGCGCTCCCGGCGTACGGCCTGTGGTCTCTCCCTGTTCCTCTCTCTCCGCCCTGGCGTCGCTCGTCTGGGGAGGGAGGGGCCGTGCTCGCCTCGGCCGATTTTAAAGGGAGGTGTGGGTCGATCGGGACAGACGGGGGAGGAAAATAAGGAGCAAAGCAGAGGGATTTCTTTTGCCAACAGGACTTGTGCGAGAGGCGATGTAGACCAGAGCCAGAGCGGCGGTTGCTTTCGTCGTTGGGCTCCTTGCTTTCCTTCCTGGGACTGGGCTGGCCGCGCTAGTAGCGTGAGTTGCGTCTATTTGTTTGTTCAGTTCGCGCGGGTCAGTGTGTGCGCGGTATGCTCTCTCAGGCGGTCCAAATAAGAAGCTTCCTCCGCCTTGCCTGCCCCAGAGCCGTGGGCGCCGCGCTCTCCTGTCCCCTCGCGCCCTCCCCGTCCCGTGCGCCCCTCCCACCGTGCACCGGGTCAAAACCGTCGCGCGAGAGCTGGGCCTGGAGGCAGGAGGCCTGCCGTTCGAGGCCTCGGCGCCCCGGGGTGGGGTGGGACGGGTGCACCCGGCGGCCGGGGAAGGTCGGAGCACCCACCCGGCGGTCGGCCTCGGCCCAGCTTGAGGACGAATATGGTGTCCTTTTGGTCCGTGCCCCCGTACCGGCGGGGCCGCTTGTTCCAGAAACCTTCACGACCGGAATTCCTCTGGTCACCTGTCAGCAGCGCGGCCGGCTTGTGTGCCTCGCCGTCGCAGGGACAGAAAAAGTAAACCCAAATGCGCGTGGAAAAGCAGCGCGCGAGCGCGGACTTGTGGCCCGTCCCCTCCCGTGTGGCTCGCGCGCTCGCTCCACACTCCACCCCCGATTTGTCCACATCTCGCTTCCATGGATGTCACCCCAACTTGGTTCAACCTCAAATCCCAACTTTGACACTATGCAAAAGGAAGATTCCCCATCACATCAAACTTGCGGTACATGCATGGAGTAATAAATGTAGACGAAATTAAAAACTAATTGTACAGTTTTGTTGTACTTTGCGAGACGAATCTTTTAAGCCTAATTAGTCAATGTTTGGACAATAATTCACAAATACAAACGAAATGCTACAGTGTGCTACAGTGCTGGCTCAGTAATTTTAGCACTCCAAATTTTAGTAACTAAAGGTCTTGGGTAGTGGGCGGGCGCCCTCCGTGAGTCCTCCTCCCTCACAACTCAACCCCAGCGTGCCAAACGCCCATCCATCGACTGTGCTGCAAATTTCTGAGTAGACTTCAAAAAAAGGAAAATAGGACAGATTTGCACCGTCGACGGTGCTTGAAACGCCGGACCTAATATGAACCTGAGGCTAGAAAAAGAAACTGGATTTGATTGACAGATGGAGTGTGGTTGGTTTCATCAGACGCCCCGCTGATCTCTTCTCCGTGAAAAAAGAGAGGAAAACATCCCAGCTGAGGGGAGTAGGTGCGAACAAGATGTTTGGCTACCACGATCATTGAAGCTTTGGACTTTTTCATCGCGTGACGCGAGAACGGCG
Organism: Setaria italica; assembly: GCF_000263155.2. Classification (NCBI taxonomy): domain Eukaryota; kingdom Viridiplantae; phylum Streptophyta; class Magnoliopsida; order Poales; family Poaceae; genus Setaria; species Setaria italica. The sequence continues at coordinate 33,226,210 of NC_028451.1, read as the reverse complement.
CGAGAGATGGGAAGGCCGGAGCCAGCGATCGATCGTTACTGGCGCAAGCCAAATCACCGGTCGCCCAGCTTGACGTGGACGCGCAGCCGGGCCGGCGGTGTCGACCGTGCCGTCAGACTGATGCGAATCATAGGTGGACTGATGCATACCAGCTAGCACTTCCTTCTCGCTGCGCTAGTTTGTGTGACGAATATCAGAGAACAAATGGAACTGAAAACAAGCCTCATAAGAACCCGACTGTCAGTGCACAGTAAAGTACTAGGAATTAATCGGCCGAAGTCCTGGATGTCTGTTCTGTTCGCTCCATCATCGTCGTCTCTCTCGGTACGGAGATCACGTACAGCTGAGGTCTGAGGAAAACGAAGAACCCCGGTGCCCAATGCTTCCCAGACGCCATCCCAGAGCCTTGTCTTCAGTACAGCAAGTACTATTACACCAACCCCAACAAGCATATTATAGTTCCCCATCGATCTTAACACCATGGGATTGGGACCGAAGATTCCCACTCAACAGCCGTAAGTATTTCCCATCCCGATCCGTTCCAAAATCGCGTCTCCGGCCGGGGTCCCGGTCGTATGGATATCCATCTCCCCAGCTGGCTTTGGCTCCGAACCGCAAAAGGCAGGCACAAACACATCACGTGATAGTAGCAGGGCCGGTCCCGAGATTTGAAAGGTCCGGGTGAAAGTAAAACTCGGGATCCTTAACAAATATATATAAAATATTTCTAATAAATACTTAAATGTATCTAAAAGTAACATTTATAGAAAATTATTTATACATATTATCTTAAAAGGTTCTTCTAACATTTCTCGATGCAAAGTCACTTATGATAGGGTTGATGTCAATCTTATCCAACAATTTTTTCTCGATGCATAGTGTTGCCAAACCATTTAACCTCGCCTAAGTTATTGTTGACATCAAATAGTTCTTCAATAACTTCAATTTTGAAAAGCTTCTTTCGGCTGATGTGAGTCACAGGTACAATAAACAAGAGTCGGTAAGTAATGGAGACATTAAGATAACAATCCACATCTCTGACATGCTCGAAAATCTTCATAGCAAACATTACGCCATCTGGCAAAGTGAATATCATAATCTTTAATTCAGAAATAAGATCATATATCTGATTACTCTCAGGGCCCTGATTACTCTTACAAAATTTATCCATAGCTCCTCTATGTGATTCTATCAACTCATCCACATGTATTTTTTTTCCTTTTCTCGTTACCTGATTTGTCCTTTTCTTTTCCTTTTCTCGTTACCTTATTCATATTTTCTAGATGACGTGATATTCCACAATGCTGAAATTATTATAAATACACAATAGTTATAAATCAGTTGAGATTAAATAACTTATGATAGTGAATTAATAATTAATGGTACGGAGAATTAGGGAATTGGCAATCGAATCACCTGATCACAGAAGCGAATTGACGATCTCCTATCCGATCTCCGCCCGTCCGTTGTTCCATCGAGGGGTGGCGGGTGCGCGATGCGAGCGGGAGAGAGGACCAGCGGCAGGATGAGGCGATAGGGATGAGGGGGTGCGGTAGATGAATTGGACTCTTTTTTTAACCACGAAGTAGGCCCATCTTAATGTCACCTTTTACTGTGAACCATTGTGGGCGGGGCAGTAACAAAGACTACCTTTTTCTGAGGTTCCACCTTAATGCTATTGGAACATAAGCATTGTCCTTACTCTAAGAATTATGTTACCGTTACTATGCCCTGAGATTTGGGAGCCCGGGGCGGCCGCACACCCCGCCCCCGGGCCGGCCCTGGATAGTAGCTTGGAACCTTGACTGCACCAAACCCTGGAACTGGAAATGTCATGACAATTTCCCTGTGAAGTTCTATGGCTGAGGGTGTATCTATCTTGAAAGTTCTAATCAAGGTCCAGTCGTGCAGGCAGACTGATGAGTGCGAGGAAGAAAACAGGAAAGGACATTAGTGGAATCCGTGACAGTCCCAAGCAAATTGCATCTCCGAACTGAACCTCCGGATAAGACGCCCATTTGAACCGCTCAGCAGAAGCTTAAACACCGAGATAATCAAACACAAGCGGTCAAAGGAAACTCCCAGCAGAACCTTCTCCATCGCCATTGTCCATCCCGTCCGCGCGCGCGCCGTCCTCCCGTGAGATCAGCGAAGCAGGAGACCCGTTTAGCATTCCAGTTTGCCCGACGCGACAGCATTTTTCCTGCCCTGCCAGGTGCAAGTTGTAACCGAGCGCGCGCGGCTGGGCCAAAAAAGTCAGCAACTTGGCGCGCGCGTCATCAGTCATCGAGCGAGAGAGATCGGAGGCGGCCACCTTCCCCCCGGCCCGGGCTGGCGGCTGGCGCTCGTTTTCTCCGCCCCGCTTTTGTTTCAGTTGGTGAGGCGTTTACTTGGGCGATCACCGAGTTGGACAGGCAACCAACCAACCAACCCCCTGCCCTGGCCGTGGCCGGAGAAGAAAAAAATGCTGCTCTGGCTGCACTGCACGCTATCTAGTCTGTCCACAGCAGTATCATGAAAAGAAGAAGAAACCGGCCACTGCCCACTAGCTTGTAACGGGCCCTTTTTTTAATACCAGCGTAAAGCCCATGACAGTGCTCTCCGCAGGCCCTTCAAATTTCTAAGGAAGCAGGCCCTTCATTTGCAGCCCATTTTTATTATATCCGGGGAGCTCAGAGGCTTGTAAAAAGCTAGGCCCAATTACTTATTTTAAAGATCAGATCAGCCCCAATCGCTTACTCCGTATTTTACAATCAGGCCCAATTACTTCCGTTTGCGGGAAAATTGCGCTAGCGTCAAGATTTTGCATTTCTTCTTCTCTGTTTTTTTTTCATTCACGAGAGGATAGTTCAATGACAACGAATTGCAGCACGAAGCTGATGTAGGTTGCATACAGTTCGTGCAACAAAAAGAAAAAGATACTCTACAGTGCTTGTACGCATGTCACGTCCGTGTGGAGAGCGGAGACGCGACTTGGACTCCGATTCCAAACTCCACGTTACCTTCAAGGCTTCAACCCAAGGTACCACCGTACGAAACGCGGCCCTGCCATGATGCACATGCACGCACGTGCGCGCCCCACCTGCTCGTGTTGACAAACCCACCCGCACAATCCAGGAGTCGTCGCCTCGCCGCCGCACATGCGAGCGAGACTACGCGATCAACCAACCGATCAGGCGATCACCGACCGACCCCCTGATGCCCAAGTCTCCTTCCCCTCTCCATTTTCACCTTTTACTGCAAGCGTCGGGTATGGGTTAACCTCGACTGCTGCAAGCTGCAGGGCTTGTTTCTGGCGGTAGGCTCGCGTGTGTCAGCAGCACACTTGCAGCGAAAGCTCCAGCGTTTTTTTCAGAAGATGGCAGCTGCCGCCGGTGATTTTTCAGTGCTGGAAGGCTGCCAGTTTTTCGTTCACAAGTGACAAAAGCAACTGCGGTAAAAAACTGCCTGTGTACTGTGTCTACATGGGCGGGCGCATGGCCTCACCGTCGCCTACTCTCCTTGTCAGCACTCACAGAGTAACAGTATTATTTGTTCAAGCAACAGGCATCATTAAGCAACGTGCCGCATTAAAACAAGGTCATGTTTAGGTCCTCCAAACTTCCAACTTTGACACTATAAAAAAGAAGATTCCCCATCACATCAAACTTGCGGTACATGCATGGAGTACTAAATGTAGACAAAATCAAAAACTAATTGCACAGTTTTGGTGTACTTTGCGAGACGAATCTTTTGAGCCTAATTAGTCAATATTTGGATAATAATTCACAAATACAAACGAAACGCTACAGTGTGCTACAGTGCTATAACAGTAATTTTGCACCTTCAAACTTTGGGCAACTAAACAAGGCCCAAGAGGCTCTTCTGTGCCGGTGTTTGTTTCCACGCCACTGTTTTATGCCCAGAGGGCTGAGCCTGCATGCAGTTTTCAGATGCGCCACAGAGGCAGGCTCCTGCAATAACCGATAGTGCATGGAGTCCTTGACGCCTTGTTTTTTTTAAAATAAAGCAGGAGCACTGCTAATTCATCAGGGAGGTAGAGGTGATGAATAACTCTCTAATCTTACTTATACTTAAAATTAAGATACACTACCTCAATATAGGTTCCCGCATGCTCTCTGTAGCAGCTTCACGTCGTCTTCGATCGTATCGAAAACTTGCACCGGCTGTAGATATTTTCCTTTAAAGATTCGCCTGTTGTGCTCCTTCCATATGTTCCAAGCATTTAGGATGAGGTATGCTGACCTTGCTTCTTGTTAAACCCCGCTAGTGCTCTCCTCCACCATTGTTCCACATCTACATCTTCATCTCCTGGTACGGTGATTTTGCCCCCAGTCTAGTTAGATACTAGCATCCAAACCTCTTTTGCGTAGGTGCATTGGAGGCACAAATGCACTGCTGTTTCTGCTGCCTGATCACATAGTTTGCAAATCGTTCCACATTCCCAATTTCGAGCCAACATTTGATCAGCTGTTAAGAGCTTGCTTCGTATGAACAACCACGCTAGCTTCAGCATGGGCTTCCCTAATGGCTTTGCCTTGAAAGGTACTATATGTTCCCTTGAGCTGTGCTTGATAAGCTGATCTTGTTGTGTATGATCCATTAGCAGTCCACCTCCATTTAATGTTGTCATCCTCATCATTGAGCTGAATATTCTGTACCAAATCCCATAGAGTGCAAATTCTGCCATTTGCTCCATTGATTGCATTCTCCATAAACCTCTTTATCTAGTTATGGTCTGTCAGATCCTCCCTCACCGTCCTATTTTTTCTCCATGCCAATTGGTATAATCCTGGAGCTATATCTCTAGGTGCCCTTCCATTAATCCAAGAACATTGCCAAAACTTGACCCTATTGCCATTGCCCACTGTTACCACTGTGCTGGCTCTGAAAAGTTGCTTGTCTATCTCATCACATGGTGTAGTAGATCCCACCCATGGCCTATCATGATCAACCCATTCATATCATAGCCATCGTAGGCGAAGTGCTCTACCGAAGGCTCCAAGTTCTAGGATACCTAGGCCATCAAGGTTTTTGGGTAGTGTTGTTTGCTGCCATTTCATTAGATAAGATCCTCCACTAGCCATCTCTGACCCCTTCCACAGAAAATTTCTTCTCACTTTGTCTATTTTTTCACTGTCTATTTTTTTAAAGCAAAGATTGTGATGAAATAGATTGGTATGGTAGTGAGAATTGAACGCACAAGAGTTAACCTGCCAGCTTTATCAAGAAACCTTCCTTTCCATACAGGAAGTTTTGCTACTACTCGATCAATCAATGGTTGTATCTCTACTCTCTTCAATTTTGTTAGGCTGAGTGGCAGCCCTAGGTATTTGCATGGAAATCTTTTAACTTGGCATGGCAAACTTTGCAAAATGGAGTTGATGTCCAGATCTTGACAGCTGATTGGATATGCAGCACTTTTATGCAGATTTATGTTTAGTCCTGACACCCTATCGAAGGCGTCCAAAATTGCTCTTACCACCTCAATCTCCTCTTTGATGGGGTTAACAAAGATTGCTGCATCATTAACATATAGGCTAATTCTGATCCTTGCTGTTGTGCTTCTGATTGGTGACAATAGAGACTCATTTTTAGCTAATGCTAAGAGCCTTTGCACTGGTTCTAGTGCTAGGATGAATAGCATAGGGGACAGTGGATCCCCCTGTCTAAGCCCAGTTCAGTGTTTGAATTTGCTTGTTTGTGTCCCATTTACCATCACTGCTGATGTTGCTATGCGCAGTAGAATAGATACCCATTCTCTCCATTTTGTTCCAAACCCCATATGTTCCATTACCTCCATCAAGTAGTCCCATCTAACTGTGTCAAAAGCCTTGGCAATGTCAAGCTTTAGGAATAGGGCTGGCCTCTTTGCTTTGTGTAAATCTCTGATCAAATTTTGTGTGTATAAGAAATTGTCAAGAATGTTTCGTTTTCTTATGAAGGCACTCTGATTTCTGGAGACCAGGTCATTCAACACCTGTGATAGCCTTGATGCAAGCAATTTTGATATGAGTTTAGCTATGCTACTGGTCAGGCTGATGGGTCTATAGTCAGTCACACTTTTTGCTTCAGGCTGTTTGGGTATTAGGATAATTTGTGCAGAGTTTAGGATATTGAAGTGTTGACTGTGTTGATTGTAGAAGTATTGCACCGCTAGCATCAGATCTTCCCTGATAATGTCCCAACAACTTTTGAAAAAGATACCAATGAAGCCATCAGATCCAGGTGCCTTCTCAGATTTTTGGTCCATAACTACTACTTTGACCTCCTCCTCTACGAACTCCTCCTCTAAAAATTCACGATTGTGTCTCTGAAGGTTTAAAATTTCCCAGTTGAGGGTTTCTTATTTAGATTCTTCCTTTCCTAGGCCAGACTGGAAATGATGAAGAATTTCCTGCTCCTTTTCTGCATGTAAGTGGACCCTTCCATTTGCGGTGTCAAGTGCTTGTATGAAATTTTTTCTCCTCCTTCCATTTACTCCTAGGTCAAAAAATTTAGAGTTTGCATCTCCAGCTTTGATATATGTCAACCTTGATTGTTGCCTGGCCCTCAATTTTTCAATTGCTGTTAGTGCTAAAAATCTGTTCTTCAAGTCCCTCTTCAATAGTAATTCATCCTGACTAAGTTGCCTATGCTCTTGGACCACATCCAGGATCCATATCAGTTGTCTTGCTGCAGTTAACAGTAGCTTGTTGTTCCCAATGATTGATCTTGCCTAGCCTCTCAATCTTTTTGCTGTTCTTTGCATTTTAGTATGCAGTCTCAAGAATGGATTATGCAGTGCTACATTTTTATTCCAAGTTTCAGATATCTCTTCTTTGAATCCTCTAATTTTTTGCCAGAAGGACTCAAACCTGAACCCTCTGTAGCTACTAACTGCAATGTCCCCAGTGATTAACATGGGGCAGTGATCAGATACCAATGATGACACAGCTTCAAGCAATACATTAGGTAGCATGATATCCCAATTTGTAGTACAGAAGACCTTATCAATTCTAGTATGTGTGACATTATTTGTCCATGTGAATTTTCTCCCCCTTAGATCAATCTCTTTGAGTTCCAAATCATCTACCACAGCACTAAAAGCTCCCATCAGCCTTCTATTAATGTTGTCATTGCTCTTGTCCTGTGCTTGTAATATCATGTTGAAATCTCCCAGAAGCAGCCACTTGTCAGATGTTAACCCTTTTATTTCTCTTATCTCATTCAGGAACTCCATCTTAGCATTATCTCCCTGTGGTCCATAGACCACTGTGACCCACCATTGCACTGGAGTAGTCTTAGCTTCCACACATGCTGTTATTGAGTTAGCTCTAAGAAACCACTCATTTATTTTGTAGTAATCCTCATGAACTGCTAGCAGAATCCCCCCTCTGGTTTCTTGTGTCGGCAGATAAGCATAGCTCTTGCCAAACAGAGACCCTAGGCATTCTGTGACTAGATGATCACTGAATTCTCCAATCTTGATTTCTTGCAGGCAGATAATAGTGCCATTGACATCTCTGACAAGGTCCTTAACCACCTTTCTTCTTGCTTTGGCATTAAGCCCTCTAACATTCCAATCTAAAATTATACATCGTTGCTCATTCATGGATACTGTAATTAAAAGAATCTTGTGATGCCTAGAGGGGGAGGGGGTGAATAGGATCACTTTAAAATATTCTTAAAAAACTTCGTAGCGGTATTAGATACATCGGAACTTCTGACAGGGTCGAAACTTCCGGTACAGGGCCAGAACTTCCCACGACAGGAAATGAGCTAAACGAAATTCAAAATAAAACTTGAAACTGCCAATTTTATTTGAATCAAAAGGTTAGAAATGATGAATAGAGACTACTGGAAGTGATATATATAAGAGGAATTTCACAAATATATAGATCGGCACAAAGCTTCTAGATCAACAAGAACTAGAGGAACACAACAAGCACATGAGACAAAGGATTTGTTCACTGAATTTCACTCCCACAAAGGAAGCTACATCTCCGTTGAGGAGCTCACAAAGAGCCGGGTCCTCACTAACCCTTTACCTCTCTAAGTCAACCACAAAGAAGGATTTTGTCACTTACTACGAATCCTCATAAAGAGGATGGGTGATACAAACTTTTCGGGCGCACCACGTAAAGAAAGCGCTAAAACGGGCGACGCCAAACCATCTAGAAGCAAGCTTCAACAGTAACAAACGTGAATCGAAGGCCGAAGATACTTCAAGTGCTCTTGAGATAAACTTGTTGAACCTCACACTCAAAGCCCAAAGTCTCACACCTCCAATCTTTCTCTCACCCAAGCCCTAGCTCAAAACTCTCAAAAATTTAGCTCAAGATGGGAGTGGGAAGGAGTATTGAATGCTCAAGAGGGTGTTTGTCTCGTGTTAGGTCAGCAACAAATGAAGGAGGGGCTGAGGGGGTATAAATATCCGAGCCCCAAAAACTAGCCGTTGCAGTTCTGTTAAGTGCTTGTCGGAACTTCTGAAAACTTCCGACACAGTTCAAATAAAACGGCTGGGAACCCCCTGCCGGAAGTTACTGGAAACTTCCGGTGCCTATTATCGGAACTTTCGACACAAGGTCGGAACTTCCGACACTGTTAAATTAAATCTGCTGAGCAGTCACTGGTGGAAGTTATTGAAAATTTCTGGCGGGTGTCGGAACTTTTGACACTCACAGAAACTGTAAGAAATTAAATGTGCAAGTGTGTAAGTGGTGTCTCTCATGGGTGGTTAGCATCTCAAACAAGCACTTTGACATCTTTAAGCTATCCATCTGCATCCTCCTTTATAGTATGATATTCCTATACTCAAATTCAAAAATAGAAATTATAAAAGATCTTTTACCACTATTTGCATATTGGTCTAACACCACCTAG
>NC_028451.1:33137043-33217245 GCF_000263155.2 Setaria italica | reverse complement strand
AAATTTTTGAATCCAATCATATAGGTGAGCTCCCCTTTAACATGTGCATCTTTCGAGATAGAGACAAGATATCCTCAAATGCCATTTGCACATATTAAGTGGGCTCCCTTATATCCTTGCATTTGTGGGGTGTAAAGGTGTGACATAAATATCATCGTGATGCATATGATAAGATATAACACTTCAACAAAGTGGAAAATAAACAATACACCAAACCATGATCATCACACATGAATAAAGTTCTAGATCCACACCAACATAGCAAATCATGAATAAGTCTTACAAACTTAAAAGTTCACTTGGCACACCATGCATCATACCACATTAAAGTTTTACATGTCCACAAGCCCACAAACTAAAAAACTCATAAAAAAGATAGCAGCGACCACCACATGGTCCATGGTGAGCTCACTGCCCCTTTGCCATCAAGCTCCAAAAAGGGGAGGCCCTTCCATAGCCATAACTCATCTCATCCTCCTCATCCTCATCATCATTATCACCCTCATCTTCTAGAGTATGAGCAGTGGGGATATCAACTTCTTTCTCCTCGGACTCCTCGCGCCCACCTAAATCTGCATCATCTTCTCCGTGGGGAGCCCCAAAGAACATGGAGGGTTGTCCAATTTCCTCCCAAGGGTTGTAGAATACTGGTGGAGGAGGGAAATCCATAGGAGCACGGACGGGAGAGTGTGGGATATCATTCTTAGCCATGATCTCCTTTTGCCTCTTTTCTATCTTTAAGAGCTGCTCATCCATATGCTTCTTGTGGGCATAGATCTCTTCCGTATTGTGGTGGGCCACATTGAAGCAACCAAAGCGATCTAGTGATAGGAAGTTGAAGATCCCTTTCTTCTTAGGAGCACGGGAGGATGGAGGACCTCTAGAGCTAGAGGGCCTATGAGAGGATGATGGCCCATGAGACAGTGAAGCTCCAATAGATGGTCCTTGAGAAGATGAAAGCCCATGAGAAGGATCTTGTGATAGAGGACGGACACTATGGAAGCTAATCTTGCAAAGCCTTTCAATGTGACCCTTCTTTGGCTTATAGACCGGATGACCCATGTCCGTCAAGATCCCCAACTTTGTCACTTCTTGGATCATAGCAAAACTATAAGGAGCATAGTGACAACTCTTCTTGGGTGAGTAAGAGCAAATAATAATCTCCTCCCAAATGAAGTCAAAGACACTAAACTCATCCTTGTCGGGATGCATTCTTGCAAGTAGGCTCTTTGACATGTTGGAGATGTTGTCTGCATCACCACCTTTAGGACAAAGGGTATAGCGGAAGAGCTGGTTTAGCAATTTGTAGAAAGGAACCATACCCTAGGTAGTGCCATGCTCAATTGTCCCATATGCACTGTCATACATAAAAGCCATCTCACCATCTTCAATGACATTTTCCATCTCATGAATCTTATATCTAGCGAGATCATGTTCGCCGTAACCAAGAATGCCCGCAAATTTCACATATGTCACGGAGAGGGGCTTTCCTTGAAGAGTTCAATGCATTACCTTATTGACCCGATCAATATAAAGATTAGCATAAAATTGAGCAATGACTTCCTCATTCCAATCATAATTGAATCCCATAAGAGAGATAAGATTCTTATTGTTGCATGCTTCCCAAACTTGATCAATGACAGACAGCTCAATTGCATTGAAGTATGGCCAATCAATTGACTTCATCTCTGTGGTAGGATGAGTCTTGCAAAAGATCACGGACTCATACCAATCGGCGTGAAATGCAGCCAAAAGCGGTCATCCCCATAGAACTCCTTTTGATATTTGGATGGCCTGTCATACCGGAGAGTTTGGATATCATGCTTGCCCTTTTGATAATCCACCATACAAACTCCATTATATCCTGGCCTCTTTTCTCGAATGGGTTTAGACACCCGAAGGATCACTTGTTCAAGAAAATGTAAAGTGATCCTCTCATTCTCATCCATATGAGCACCTAGAGCGAATGCATTCTTCATGCGAGGCCGACCACCTTGACTAGGCCCCTCAGCTGGAGTAGGCTTCCCCCTGCCTCTAGCACGCACAGGTACTTTGGGAACGGCCTTCCTCTTCCCCTTCATTTGAGAAATAGGTATTTGATCTTCTAATTGGGTGGAGGAGTTAGATTCAATTTCCGAGGTCTCCTCATGCTGTTTGCCTCTCCTTTCACGACCCATCTGACATGATTTGCAAAAAGGATTTGGATGGAGTCAAGAGATGATACACATGAATCGAAACAGAAACTTCAGGTACCTGTCGGAACTTACGACCAGGAGTCGGAACTTCCAACACTGTCGGAACTTTAGACTCGGGGATGGAACATCCAATAGAGTCCGAGTTCGTCCAAAATTCATGGAATCTGAGATTGCGCCCACCAATTTGAACAAGATCATAGGCATGAGTTATAAGGCATATCTAGAGTCTATCCCCCAATGAAAATTGATTAACTCCTACTACATTGAGAGATTGGGCGATGGGATTTTTGAATGAGTTACCTTGAAGATTTCCCACGCGAATCAAAGAACTTCCAATGGGGATAGGAACCTCCAAGGAGTGGGGAATCCAAAGAGACCACTACCAAAGACTTCCCACGGTTGGAAATCAAGATCCTCTCACAAGATTGAGAGAGGAGAAGGGGTGGGCGTTGGTTTGAAAAAGAATGAGAGTTAAGGTTTCAAGGGGTATCCAACGGGTATATATACTTCCAAGCAGACTATTGGAAGTTCCGATGGGGCGTCAGAAGTTCCGACAAAAAATAAAACCAACTCCTGAGCACTCTCTGTCGAAAGAAACCTGAAAGTTCCTATGGTTATTGGAAGTTACGATGGTGCGTCGAAAGTTCCGATAATAAATAAAATTTCTCCTGGGAACCCTCGGTCGGCACTTTGCTGATACTTCCGGTGGCTGTCGGATGTTCCGGTGGTGTGCAGGAAGTTGCGATAAAGTTGAGATAGCTCCAAAAAGATTGATTTTGAGATGGGTAAAGATTGAGATTTAAAGATATGTGGCTTATGGACATATAAGACAACTTGACACTTAATGTTCAGCCGACAAGCAATATTACATAACAATTATCACTTGAGTCAAGTTTTGATCCAAAGATCAGAAAAAAGGTTTTAAAAGAAACTCAACACAAAGAAATCTATTTTTCCTATCTAGGCAACAATCAAGTATGTGCAATAAGTCAAGCCAAGTTACAAGAATCCAAGATATTTAGCTCATTCCTTAAAGCACAAAACCTTTGCTCATCTAAAGGCTTAGTGAAGATATCGGCAAGTTGCCTTTCGGTGCTCACATGATGTAAAGCAATATCTCCCTTAGCCTCATGATCCCTTAAGAAGTGATGTCTAATATCCATATGCTTTGTTCAAGAGTGTTGCACCAGATTGTTAGCTAGCTTGATGACACTCTCATTGTCACATAAGAGTGGAATCTTGCTAAACTCACAACCGAAGTCACTCAACGTTTGTTTCATTCACAAGAGTTGAGCACAACAAGCACCGGCTGCCACATATTCGGCTTTGGTGGTGGATAAAGCAACCAAATTTTGCTTCTTAGAGCTCCAAGATACCAAGGATCTACCAAGGAATTGGAAGTCCCGGTTGTACTCTTTCGGCCTACTTTGCAACTAGCATAATCCGAATTGGAATAGCCAAGTAGATCAAAAGTGGAGCCCATGGGATACCATAAGCCAAGGTTTGGAGTGTATACTAAATATCTCAAAATTCTCTTAACAGCCATCAAATGATATTTCTTAGGATTGGCTTGAAATCTTGCACACATGCACACACTAAGCATAATATCTGGTCTAGATGTACAAAGATAAAATAGAGAGCCAATCATAGAGCGATATACCTTTTGATCAACTGACTTTCCTTCTTCATTGAGGTCGAGATGCCCATTCAATGCCATGGGTGTCTTGATGGGTTTTGCATTGACCATATCAAACTTCTTGAGCATATCTTTTACATACTTGGTTTGACATATGAAAGTCCCTTCCTTCATTTGCTTGACTTGAAATCCAAGAAAGAAATAAATTCACCCATCATGGATATTTCAAACCTTTTGGTCATGATCCTACTAAATTCCTCACAAAACTTTTGATTAGTAGAACCAAATATAATGTCATCAACATATATTTAGAAAATAAATATATTCTTATCAACTTTGTGAGTAAAAAGAGTAGAATCGGCTTTGCCCATTACAAAGTCATTCTTGAGAAGAAAATCGTTAAGACATTCATATCAAGCTCTAGGAGCTTGCTTAAGCCCGTAGAGCTCATTTCGTTATGGCATTCATATCATGCTCTAGGATCTTGCTTAAGCCCATAGAGCTCCTTATGGAGCTTGTATATATGGTTGGGAAATTTTGGATCTTCAAAGCCCAGTGGTTGTTCCACATACACCAACTCAGATAGGGGGGCGTTCAAGAATGAACTTTTCACATCCATTTGATAAAGCTTGAAATCATGGTGGATAGCATAGGCTAATAAAATACGAATTGACTCAAACCTAGCTACGGGTGCATCATAAGTCTCACCAAAATACAAACCTTCAATTTGAGTGAAACCTTATGCAACTAACCTTGCCTTGTTTCTTGTGACCACACCATGTTCATCTTGTTTGTTGCGGAAAACCCACTTGGTGCCAATCACATTTTGCTTTGATTTCTCAACCAACTCTCATACCTTATTTCTTACGAAGTTGTTTAATTCTTCTTACATGGTAATCACCCAATTCGGATCATCAAGTGCTTCATCTACCTTGAGAGGTTCCAAAGACGAAACAAACGAGTAACATCCACAAAAGGTTGCTAAACGTGACTGAGTAGTTACCCCAAAAACTAGCCGTTGCAGTTCTGTTAAGTGCTTATTGAAACTTCCAACACTAGGTTAGAACTTCTGACACAGTTCAAATAAAACGGCTAGGAAACCCCCTACCGGAAGTTACTGGAAACTTTCAGTGTCTATTATCGAAACTTATGACACAGAGTCGAAACTTCCAACACTGTTAAATTAAATCCGCTGAGCATCCCCTGTTGGAAGTTAAAACTTTCGACAGGTGTCGAAACTTTCGACCCCATGTCGGAACTTCCGACACTCACAGAAACTGTGAGAAATTAAATGTGCAAGTGTGTGAGTGATGTCTCTCATGGGTGGTTAGCATCTCAAACAAGCACTTTGACATCTTCAAGCTATCCATCCGCATCCTCCTTTATAGTATGATGTTCCTATACTCAAATTCAAAAATAGAAATTATAAAAGATCTTCCTGTATGTTTCAACACTGTTGTTAAAACAAATTTGGGATCCTTTCTTGCACTTTTTCATTTCTTAACATTTGAACATGTCAATTTGTTGATAAATTCGTTAGTTCCTTAGTCATGCATGTCATCAACACCAAAACCCACTTAGGGGGCTAACTGCACTTTCAGTAATGTCTCAGTTTCTCCCCCAGATTCATGTGGCACACACATGCTTGTAGCGCACACAGACATGCTTGTAGCACCCACCCACACACCCACCCACACACGCGCGCACGCGCACACACACACACACACTCCTGATGCTGTGGGGATCATAAGGTTTCTCCCTGTAGCGCTAACGTGCCAAGGGGTTCTTCTGCTACATTCTTAATCAGTCCAAATGTCTCTCTGAATCCTGTCACCACCTTCTTTTTTAGTGGTCCCACGAATTATTCTCTGAAGTTGCTGTGATCTGCCGGAGCTACAGTTTTGCCCTTTTCCAGTATCCCACACTTCTTCATTAGTAACATAGTGGCCTATTCTTCCATGGTGAAGTTAGTCTTAGCACGATCTGCTAGCCTGTTACTCTTCCTTGTAGATTCAGTCGATTCCTTTGTGCTGGCTGCTGAATTTTCTTTTCCTTTTCCTTGGCGTGGCTTCTTCTGTAGCACTGGTGAAATGGTGGGTGGATCCAGTATTGCCTTTGGAAGTGGCCTGGTAACAGGCGTGTGCATCCCTAGCAAATGAGTTCCCTTGTTTACTGTAGACTGTTCGTCAACTGGCTCATGTTGCTCAGGAAATGTCCCTCCCCAGCTTGCTGTGATTCTTTTTGGTTAATATGCAGTCCCTCATTCTTAGATGCATTCATCAGTTCTGATTGAGCCTTGTTTACTGTAGTTCATCCGACAACCATCAGCTGTACAGCAGTGATTGACTCCTTTCCTTGCTACACTCCTGTCTGTGTTAATACAAATCCCTCACCACCTGATGCAGCCATGACCCCTAGTGGATCCACTCTAATGTCATCTTGGTTATGACCATTTGTCTGGTCCTCATCTATCTGGCCCCCCATTTCCTGTTGAAGACCTTGCACATGTTTCTGCCCAGTTTCATCTTTCCTGTGCTTTCCCATTGCCCATGCTAGCTGGTCGACCTCATCTATCATACTATCTTGCCCTGTCTCTTCTGGTTGCCCTAAAGTCTGAGGTGCATAGTATTTTAATTGTGCTATAGCTATCTTCTTTCCCCCTGTCTCTTTGCTTTGTTTTGTTGCCTCCATAGACTGTCCCTGTTGCTGTTTGGCCATCAATGTGGCCTCTTCTCTCATTGGGTCTGCATCTTTTGAATTATTCAAACTTTCATCACGGTGGAAACTTGGTTCTGCATCCTTGAAGGTTGCTGTGTTCAGTTTGTTCTCTGGTCCATCTTGACCTCTTCCCGTCCCCCCTTGCTAGCACTGTTCCTCGTCAGGCCAGCCTCCTCTCCAACAGCACTGTTCCTCGTCAAACCGGCCTCCTTTCTAACAACCTGATAGCGACAGCCGTAGTCACTGTGCCAATCACGTTGGCTGCTATTGTCCCCATTAAACCCTCTCTCTCCTCTCCTCTACCATTTTGAAATCATGCCAGCGTGGACGAGGGTACTGCAGCGCAGGCCGGCCACGGGCACCTCCTCCACCCAGCGGTGACCTGTCTCACCGACCTACGAGCCGTTCTTGAACCGGAACACGACGACAAACTGCACGGTCATCAAGAACACCATAATGGCATAGAAATCGGTGTTTGACTGGCCACTCTTCCTCATAGAGATCATCTGGCAATCCATTAGTACCACTGTCAACACTCCTATGTGAGGGGCTACTTGGCATGGTGAGTAATCGAAAACACGATCCAAATGGATGATTACTTCATAATTTATCATCTCTGTCGGGTCTGTTCTAGTAGTTGGCAATTCCATGTCCCCCATTTACCAGTAGAACTCCTCAGGGAAAGTGAGGGGTTCAGCAACCTTCAGAGTGACTGTCTTAGCTAAACCATCAGGATTAGCCATCCATACCCAAAGGCACATGCAATCTCTCTCTTGCTCTGTCTCACCATCAGTGTCAAGCTCTTCTATGAAGGTTGGGGAATTGAAAAGCCGAGCTACGGTTTCAATCTGTTGTGCATGTTCTGGTATCCCCTCGATGCAAACCCTCATCCGGTGCATGAGTTTAGAAGCAGATGCACTGACCTGCCGCATCCACGGCATGAGCCGTAGAGCAGTGCGCCCAACAGCAAGCCCCCTCAAGACGTAGAGTCGCAGTGCATCACTCAAGGGTGGAGAAATGGAACAGGAATGTCGTTGCCGTCAGGCACTTCACTCCCAAATCGTGCTTCGAGATGCATAGTTGTTGTAGAGCATCCTAGCGCAACACCTGGCTGGAGAGCCTTGCGCGGCCATCGACATGGACGCCGATAAGCGCCGTCATAGATAGCTGCCTCTCTTCCTCCCTCACTGCAGCCGAGCGCGGCACACAGATCGTGACATGGTCCGGTCTCCTGCTAGCCACCCCAGGGATGAGCTCAGACTCCATGTCAGCCGCAGCAGCGGAACTTCTCCCCGTAGTCATTGGGCGTAGCCGTGAGGGAAAGTCCTCGAGGCGCTTGGGTTCTTGGCAATGGGTGTTACTGGTAGAAGAGGTTGCTGGAGTAGCAGCAGTAGTGGTGGTGGTGTGGGGAGCAGCAAAGGGTGGTGTGTTGGAGCGGCAATGGCGAGCTTTGTGGCCAGAGCGCAAGCACAGGATGCACTGAGACGGGTCTCTACAAGCGCCAATGCGGTGGTCGGGAGCAAAGCAATTGAAACAGTGGTTGCTAGCCTTTTCCTTGAGCAATTGAAGCCAATGTGCAGAGGTAACTGGTGCCTGGGCTTGGTTCACCTTCCCCCTATCCGATCTTGAATGCTTCTCTGTCCAACACCAAGCCGAGACCATACCGAAGCAACACGCTTCCTCGGCGTCCGCCGTCTCTCTTCATGGAGCCACCCGTGCTTGATGTGATTTGTCGCAGTGCTGGGGAATCTTGGCTTGAAGGTCCTTGGCTTCAGTAGGGCGTCCTTGTATGACACTCTATGGTAGCTTGGTTTTACCACGACCGAGTGAATCCGACGAGGGGCAGCAGATGACGTGTCGCCGCTTGTGTTGTCCTCAGATTCCTTCTCCTTTCCATTGCCCGTCTGTGTTCTATCCACCGTCTTAAATGCCCCCTCATTGATGCGACGAGAGCAGGAGCTTTCCTCCACTGTATCCGAGCAGTAGAGCAGGTCGACAGTCTCCTCCATGTTGTGTGCGAGTGCCGGCGACCTATGGTTTGCTATGGTGGTAGGTTGTAGCTTGAATTGTCCGGGCGTCGCCGGTGTGTGGTGGGGTTTAGCTGATGCGTTGCGGTGGAGGTTGGCCTGCGCCGGTGGGGTGTCGAGCGCCGTGGGCTCCCCTTGACGCCTTGTCATTGTCTCAACTCTCAAGGTATTGCAGCCGGCTTTATCTCTGGATTAGGCCAAGGTTTCGTGCGGCTTGTCGCTATTACTAGGTCCCTAGGCACTGCTCATTCCCTACACCATGACACCGACCTGCAACCAAAGCACAGTAATGGCGACTGTAAGATCGAGAGGGAGACCTCACCTCAGTCATTGAGCAAGCCCGACCAGAAGTCTCCTGTACGTGATTCAGAAAAAGAAAATGCAGTGTGTGTATGTGTGTGTGCAGCCATTTACATAAGGAAAAAAAGACATAATTGTTATCACTCTGCCAATTTTCCTTAGTAGTGTTTATCACTCTGCTTTCTCATAACCACTCCAACGCGTATCCTGACAGCGACAAAGCACGCGACAAGAAGAACGAGAACAGATGGTAGGTCGGAGATTACCCAAGAGTCCAAGACATCAATCCGCCCAATAATAATTTCCAAACTCAATCTTAGCAAGTACTGTTCGCCTAGAAATGCTAATCCCCGCGGCTCACTCACCAGTCACCACACCGGTAGTGTCCGCTGTGACAGTGACTGGCGGCCAGACGGCAGTGGGAGGTGGTGGCGACGGCCCAGATCCCGGGATCACGTCGACTTGACGCAGCCGAGATTAGACTGGCCGGTTGGCCCCTCCGCCACGTCAGATGCCAAAAACTTGCGACGGGGAGTTGTGACAGGGCTGCGGATACGGACAATCCTCGCCCGCCTGTCTCATCTCATCTCTACGGAACGGCGGCGATGCAACTTCCGTGCAGCCTGCAAGCGTGCGGTGAGCCGGTGAATGGAGATGATGGTGCCCCGGCCCTGGCTTTGGTGGTTTGATTGATGAGGTGACGGCGGCAGGTGAGCCAGCAATAGCATCTCGTCCACGCCAAGCCAGAGCCAGCACCGCCCGGCCGGCCGATTTCAGAGCGCGGTGCGGGTCTCGTCTCAGTGTCAAACTCCAGTATCTCGTGTCTACACGATGGCACGATGCACACACGGCCTGCAGCAACCGCGAGGTTTGTCAGCTCAATGCGACGTACACGAGCCCGTACGCCGAGTACCGGAAGGAGACCGGATGGCGCGGCACAATACGCCCGGACCTACTCCAAGGAGGACCCATGAAGGGGTGCACGGTTTCTGGGGGACCAAAATCATGGCCACCAGTTGGGTTTTCTGTTTCTCCGACGGGCATACCGCATTATTGGGGTTGCATGATAAGAGATGAGCAGCGCGGCCAACTAAGCAAGCATCCCCCCCCTTCGCTTTCCTGGGGCTCGGGGACATCTGATCCGAGCGCGAGCGCGAGTGCTCCCAAGCAAGTCATGGCCTCGGTCTCTGGCAAGGGATGCCCTATCCACATGTACTTGTGCTTCCCGGGGTTATGATTTATGAAGGCAGGTGTCCTTGGCCCCAGGCACAGGCACGCACCGAATAATGGCCCGTAAATCATTCCGTAGGCTGTAGCTCGACAGCTACTGAATTTCTTGTGTTTATTTATACTGAATTTCCGCTGCTAAGGAATAATAAGGAAGAACAAATATTTTCTTCATCTTAAAGTCCTAACGCTATTTATTTGCACTAGTAGATTAGAAAGCCGTCGCGTGTACTTTTAGTACGATACGTGATACAAGTACATCAATTAATTCCAGCCTCAGCCGTTCATCAGGACCCGAGCTTGCGTTTTCACAAGCGGAGAGGCGGCCAACGTTAGCACACCAGCTCCAATCACACGGCTGCTGATGTTAACGTTCGCGACGCCATCGCTTTCTCGCGCCCACGATCAGCTCAGATCTCTGCAGGGCCCGTTGCCCACGGCCGTAGGCCCCACCCTTGTCTTACGCCCGGCGGCCACCGCCTCACCCCCTATATAATCCACCCGTCCCGCCCCGTCCCCTCTCATCTCTACGCCTCCCGCATCGAGCGACGCAGCCGTTTCCGTCCTTGGCATCTCAAGGTCTCCACACCCCGCATCCGAAGGCAGGAAGCTCACAAGTCACAAGGCAGTTGAAGGGCGCTGATCATATGGTGGACGTCGACCACCGGATGGCGGGGCTGGCCCCGGCGGCGGCGGCGCACGCGGCGGGGCTGCGCCGGCTGTCCACGCGCGCCGCCGCGGGCCCCGCGTCGGCGTCCGCGTCGCCGCGACACGGGCTGCACTCCTTCCACGCCGTGGCGGCGGGAGTGCTCGCCCACCTCCGCGCGGCCGGGGTGGCCGTCCTCCCGGGCCTCTCCGACGCGGAGCTCGCCCGCGCGGAGGCCGAGTTCGGGTTCACGTTCCCGCCCGACCTCCGCGCCGTCCTGGCGCTCGGCGTGCCCTCGGGCGCCGGGTTCCCGGACTGGCGTGGCCGCGCGGGCCTCCGCGCCGCGTTCGACCTCCCCGCCGCCGCGGCGTCGCTACAGACCGCGAGGGGCGCGCTGTGGCCGCGGTGCTGGGGGCGGAGGCCCGCCGACCCGGACCGCGCCCTGCGGCTCGCGCGCTCCGCCATCCGCCGCGCGCCGCTGCTCGTGCCGCTCTTCGACCGCTGCTACCTGCCCTGCCGCCCCTGCCTCGCGGGCAACCCGGTGTTCTTCGTGACGGACGACCGCGTGCTCTGCTGCGGCCTCGACCTGCTCCACTTCTTCACCCGGGAAACCTCGTTCCAGCCGATGGATCACGTCGTCTCCTCCCCGCTGGCCTCCCCCTTCTCCGCCGGCGCGAACACGTCGTCGTACACGCGCCGGAGCCTCGACGCCGTCCAGGCCCCGCGCTGGATCGAGTTCTGGAGCGACGCCGCATCCGACCGCCGCCGCCGCGACTCCTCGTCCTCGGAAGCCTCCACCGCCTCGTCATCCTCGTCGTCGTCCTCGTCAGGCTGCCCGTCGCCACACCGGCGGTCAACCCCGCGGTGGGTCGATAACTACCTCGATGAGCTCGGGTCAATGCTAAAGAAAGGCGGCTGGAGGGACAGGGAAGTGGACGAGATGGTCGAGGTCACCGCCTCCGGCATCTTCGACGGCGAGGAGGCCCCGGCACCGGACACCGAGGCCGTCCTCGACGCGCTGGTCCTAAAAACGGACCGGTGCTCGGACTCGCTCCGGCGCGCCGGGTGGACCTCCGAGGACGTGTCGGACGCGCTGGGTCTCGACTTCCGGCGAGGCAAAGAAAGCTCCCGGCCGGCCGTGCGGATCCCGCCGGAGATCGCCGCCAGGGTCCAGCGCCTCGCGCAGGCGCTGGCGGGGCCGTGACCCCGGTCGATCTCCCCGCTCTCGGCGGCCGTGGCGGCGCTCCGCATTCTTTGTTACCTCGAGCCCGAATCAAACTACACTTGTATAAGCGAGAAAGTAAACTAGCCCATGTTCGGGCGCATGAACTGGCGAGTAAACTATGCCGTGCTCATGTGCGCGAAGCACCGTTCATTGTAAGATACGGTGTCCCTGAAATGAGAGCAAAATTCGCTCAGAAAAAAAAAACATTTGCACAGTAAATTCTTGCCAAATCCTGCCAAGGACCGATGAACATTTATAAGTGTTTCTTTACGCGATGTACTGTTGGATACCGTTAGCGTGTCGAAGCTTTAACAGTCATGGTGGATGGGTGCTGATGTGTGCTGCTACTGCCTCCCTCAAATTATCCGACCTACCCTGTTTTTTTATCCAAACAGATCACGCGAACCTTCCTCCAATAGCTCGATCCGACAGTACTTAGCAGATATAGCATGGCTCCCTCCCTGCATCAGCAGACAAGGACCATGAGTTGCAGCCACGCTTCCACAGGCTGTAGCATGAGGGCATGTTTTGCTTGGGTGCCCGGCATGAGGGGCATACGTGCGGTTGCCTCCCGGTCGCGACATCCCCTGCTGTTGCTTGTAGCTTTTCTTCGTCTGCGAAACAAACCTCTTGTTATCATCATCATGACCATTATTTGTGGTACAAGTCACGCGGATTAACAATTGCTAACCACACTTTGCCCTTTCCCGTAACCAAAAGGAAACGAGAGCGTCGTGGACGCAGTTAGATAGATAGCCCATGCACGGACGCACCCGGCCCCATGGCCCTTTCCGTGCGCCACGGTGTACCCCGCCCAAAAGAAAGGCTTTGCCCCCCTTGCTTTCGTTGGGTGTGTCGCTCGCGGTCGCAGCTGCAGCACGGGTGGCCCGTGGAGGCGTACGTGAACAAAGGCTGGCGCCATGGCGCGCTCTCGCTTTGCTTGTGACGGAGCGGTGGCGCGCCAGCCATGAGCCATTAATGCACCGGCGCGGTCGCCGCCGGGAAGCGAAGCAGGTGAAGCCCGCGGCGTCGGGTTGCGGTTGGCGCCTGCCCAGTCCCGTGTGTCCGCCTCCGACATGCGCGTGGATGTGGTCATGGACACGGACAGTGCCCATGCTCCAGTTCTGAAAAAGGAGAGCTCGGATGCAGGCATGCAGCTGGCTCTACAGTCTACACAGCTGACGAACTGACACTATGACAAATGACCTCTACTAGTATTAAAACTCAAGAGACGCTATCAGTGGCTGTTTATACTAGTGTTGTTTCCTCCTCAACTATTCTTTTTTTTTTTCGCGGTTCTGTTTTTTTTACTCCCTCCTCCGTCCCTTAATATCTATCGCGCATGGAAGGTGTGGTGGTCAAACTTTTTTAAATTTGATTACATTTGTAGAAAATATTAGCAATATTTATATTTTTAAATAAATTTATTATGAAAAATGATTTAACGATTTATCTAATAATATATACTAATTATGTATCATAAATATTAATATTTTTTATATATATTTCGTTAAAATTGATTACATTTGAATTCTCGGGGAGTGAGAACGAATGATAAAAAGGGACAGAGGAAGTACTCCATTAATTTGCATTAATTTGCAAGTAATGGCACGGTGTTGCCATCATGTTACATCCGTCCTTTGCTTTCACAGATACGCCTATCATTATCAGATCTTGAAGCAAGCAAATGAACTGTTGGGCAAAAATGCACCTGATGGGCCAATATTTACGGCCAAGAAATAAGATTTAGTAGCAAGGTGGGAGTGGGATGATAAGTCTAACAAGTTGATCGCGTCTCATCATCTACTTGCAAGGACAGTTCAACACAAGAAAAAAACCTCGGCGCAGTTTCAGGCTAGTTGATGCAGCGATATTCGAGTCCTGAAGTTAAAGTAAAGTTTGCGCACCTTTCCGCACACAAATTCAGGACCAGTTTACCCTGTCGCGCCACTGAACGCTGCTTGACCGTGAGCTATTGCCTTATGCCTGCGAGGCTGCGAAACGCACGAAGTCCGCCTGCAACCACCGCTGTAACGAGCGCGCACGGATTTTATACACCTGCCTTGAGGACCTAGTGTAATGCAACCGACAAGTAACCTTGGAGAGTTGGAGGCTATCCCAAAGTCCACCAGGTACATATTCTATTGTGGTCCTTCGAATTCTGTCCTCGTTCCGCCGCTAACATAATCGCCTCGAGCCTCCCTCGGTTCGACAAAGTCCTGCTGGGACAGTTCACACTTCACTACTTCAGTATACTTCACACTAGGCGTTTTCTTAAGGCCCTTGACAAAGGGCAATGGCTCGAAACAGTACGTTTTAAATCCGGGTGTAAAGTGTGCCTCCAGTTTGGCTAATTTGCTCCGCGAGGGAACACACGCCGAACAAAATATACCCTCTGTTTTAAATTATAAGTCATTTTAATTTTTTGAAAAGTCAAACTATTTTATGTTTGATTAAAATTATATAGAAGATCATAAAAATTTATGGCACCGAATATATATACTATGAAAATATATTTAAGGAAGAAACTAATGATATCTATTTGGTTATCATGAATGTTATAGTACTTTATTGTATAAATTTAGTTAAATTTGAGATATTTTGACTATCCAAGAAAATTGGAATGGCTTTTATAATTTAGAGGGAGTAGTTCATTACAGCGAAACGTACAGCATCTGAACCTGGTAACCTTGATTATTCAGGGTGGCACGCGTGCAGATGCTGCAGGGGACGGGCGAATTATAATTGCCACGCTAGCTAAACTGTGCTGTGTACCGACCGGCCCTTAAGGACCACTCCCATGGAGCAGAGAGAGGCGCATCTGCAACGTTAATAAAAAGTGGCGATGCATACCAGCTCCAGCACGTCGAGCATATACTCGTATTAAAGTACCCGGGGTGCGTACATGCCAGCACGCAACGAACATATCCCGTCTGCACTTGTGTATGCGCCTTCGTACTACCATGTACGCGCACGGGCTTATCTGCTCGGAGCACACCAAAGACCATTTATTTATGCGATCATCATACGGCCATTACCGCAGCTAATCGCGATCCGATCGCAATAATGCCGGCATACCCTCGCCTAATCCTCCGGTCATTGGCCGAGGTATTGGTGCACGGCGAAGCGTGCGTGAAACATCGGCGCGCACGGCCGGCCAGACATTACCGGATCGGCAGATCACCCGTGCCGGCCACAATATATCTGCGGCGAGCTAGGCTGGGCCCTGCCGCTGCCATACTTACTTTCCCTAACGAACGACCGTGATCCGCAGTACGGCCGGTACTATAATAGTGGAGGGAGCCACGGCAATGTACGCTTCCACGGCCGGACAGGCGATCCGAGCTGGGATCCTGGCATCCTGCACGCAGCCACGCACCTCGTCCGCTCGCACGGCGGCAGCCAAAGCTAACTCCCGATCCGATCTCGATCCGGGCTGCCCTGCCTGAGAGCGATGGCGACGCCCGTATAGCGCTGTAAAGTACGGGCGGTCGCGGTTGGCTCCTAGTAGTACGGTTTGCTTCCGCCGGGCGCGTCACCGGACGACTAAGTTTGAGACACGATCTCGCCGCGGCGTGGCGTGCTGATCCGGCGCCGGCTCCGCGACACGGCGCCAGCCCGTGCCTGCCCCTGGCTTTTGAGACCGCTAGCCTGCCGCCCCGTACCAGAAAAAGGGCAGGGACCGCCTGCATGCGTCTGCGCTGCTCTCTGCGCGGTGCGACGTGCGGTGCGGCTTTGCGCTGCTTGTCCGTTTCGTGCCCGTGCACGTGCACCGGAGGACATGCCAGGCGTTGCGGCCGGCCGGGGCGGGGGTGGCCAATGATGAACGGCGTCGTAGCCGCGCGCGGGTGCCACTGGATCGAAGAGGGAGGGAAGAAGCGAGCGGAGGGTGCCACTGAACAGCTTTGGAGGACGCACGACAGGGAGCGGCGGCGGCAGGTGTGATTTGATTCCATCACAGCGCGGCTCTGTCCGAGCTTTTGGGGGCGGATCGATCTGGTCTCTTTTGTTGGGGCCTCCGTGCAAGGCAGGGTTGCCGATGCTTTTTCTTCGAAATTTCATTGCCAGAACTCAGGAGCGATGAGAGAGCTACTGTACATCAATTATATGTGCCATGTAATCATGACGATGACTAATGGATCGCGTCTGGGCAAACTACAGGTAGGAGTGCTACAATTTTTGGACGACCAAATTCTAAATTAGCCGTCGCCCGCTTGCTGAGAAAGTGAGAATCCAGCGGGCAGTAGGCAGTAGCACTAGCGCGTGTGGAAGCACCAGTACTGATTAGCACTCTACGTTCTTCTTCCTCAAAGTAACTCTATTGTTTTTTTTTTCATTTCTGTTCTCTTTCTCGTTTATCTCTCTTCACTCTTAGAAAAATTGCCCCAACGAGATTCACTCACCGTTGACAGAGAGCCATTTGATCCGATTTCGTGCCACATCGTCTCATCGTCAGGAGGTAGTTTGGGTTCCGTCCATCGTGAGCCTAATCCACTTACGTGATAGATCCCAACAAAGCAACACATGACGGGAAGCATTGGCACCTCCTTGCGTGGGGAGCAGCAACATCGTCGACGGCGCGGGGCATCGAGGGGAGCTAGACGATAGCCCTACGTGCAGCACCTCGACTCTTCTTTTTTTCTTACTTTCTATTTGAAAAAATCAAATATTTTTTATAAAAGTTGTTGAACAACTTTCTTAAAAGTTTCATAAACATATTTTTTTCCAAAGAAGGCTATTAAGTAATTTTTAAAAGTGATTTAAATAACCTTTTGGAAAAACTTTTATGAAGAAATCATTCATTTTTGGTATTTTTATGAATATATTTTACCAAAAAATACCTTTTAGAAAAGTTTTACTAACAAATTTTCTTGCTAAATATGTTTTTGTCTAAAAATTTCATTTTATTGTCTTTTTTAAGAAAAAAAGTCTTATGAAGAACTTTCCTGAAATAACTTTTTGTTTCTTTTGAATGGTAACAATGGGACATGCATGTGCTGCGGGACAACTAAGGATGAAGCACTCGGTCCTGACATGCAACAAGTTATAAGATCGACCGCTATGCACTCTTCCACTGGACACACAATTCCTATTTTAGACTCCAAGGACAAAGTAAAGGTTCAACTTTTGTTATCAATTAGCTATCTTTAAAATAGCTCGCTATTGGGAATCAAGTGATAGTTTTGGTATTCTATGTATGCACCATAAATCGATAACAAGTGACTTTTGAAGTACAAAATGCAGTTATTATAAGCTTGAATGATTATCATAAAAAATATTAATGTTATATCTTGCTTGTATTTAATACTCTCAATAGTTATATATTCTATGTAGATTAAACATTTTTTGTTTATATTACCTTCTTGAGTATAGCCATTTTTTATATAAGGTACATACAAACTTAATTTTTATATAATTTACTTACACGCGGCTAATGATAAGTTTCATGAGCACTCATGTATATTGAATCTTGTTGTAAAATTGTGAAAAATCATAATTAAAAACATTCTTTATTCATTATAATAAATTAATGGGGCTTAAGAATCTTGGCCATAACAAATAGTGCACAATAACTTGATTAATGATAAAACCTAACAGTACACCCTAAAAAACCCCATCTTTCATTCCTTTCAAAACCCCCATCTTTCTAAATGCTATTAACATTTATTTTTACTAATGTATTTTTTTGTGTTAAAGTTACTAAAATTTTGCTATAATATTCACACTTTTTCACAACCGAGATTGACCAGATTGGGATCACGTGGTTTTCTTTTATAGGTGGCTCTTGTCTGTGCGACATTACTTTTAACTACCCGATGATCATATTGGAGTGAAATTTGATGCTACACTCGAAGTTTCTCTTTTGATCTATCGGAACCACTATAATTATCTATGTGACGTAATAGTTGCAATATTATTATGGATGTCGATATGCAAAATATTATGACAAATTAGATAGAACTAGTTAGATGCTTCTCGCCAGGCCATGCCAAAACAAATAAGGGGCCTAAGGATAGTGAAAACATAAATCTTCCGATTTACGATGAACCCAAAAGTGTCATAAGACCTATGCCAAAACCGTGATTTATAACATGGGATTGACGAATACCCTTCGTCATTAGTCGAGTGTCTAAACCTCAACTAGTGACGTTCCTTATTTGTACGTCACTAGAATAATGACGAATGAAAATTTGTCCCACAAGTCGTCATAAATTGGCTCATGCGTAGCATGCCACGTTGGACCACAGTCGGATATGGTATGACGGTTGTGACGAACTATTTTATCATAGATTGAATTAGGCCCAGTTTTTATTGGACCGAGCCCAATAATTGCTGTCGTCATAGATTGATTTAGACCCAATTCTTGTTGTGCCGAGCCCAATAGTTGTTGTCATAATAGATTGATTTAGGCTCAATTCTTCTTGGACCAAGCCCAATAATTGTTGTCGTCATAACTTGGTTTAGTCCAATTCTTGTTGGATCAAGTGCAACATATGATGATGTCATAACTTTG
Source organism: Setaria italica (assembly GCF_000263155.2). Taxonomy (NCBI): domain Eukaryota; kingdom Viridiplantae; phylum Streptophyta; class Magnoliopsida; order Poales; family Poaceae; genus Setaria; species Setaria italica. The sequence goes on along the minus strand of NC_028451.1, from coordinate 33,198,757 downwards.
TTTAGGCCCAATTCTTAATGGATTTAGTCAAACATTTGTTGGCTTCATAACTTTGTTTAGACCCACGAAATAATGGGACGAAGAGGTGAGCCCACAAAATTTTGGACCCAGTTATTTTCGGGTGTAGCCTAGGTGCGCTTAATTAAAATATAATCTAATTTAATATTGCATACAAATCAATTCTGTAATTGACAACACAATTAATTTGTACATACCACACATACAAATAAATGTTTCTAATCACACTTCACACTTTATTATTCATGACCAAAAAATAAGCACAAGCATATTGTACATAAGAGATCACAAACCACTAAACTTGATATCTCTTTAACCAAGAACAAAGCTGGCCTAGAAACACATTAAGCACAAACCACAATACGCACAAACCAGCACAAGCAATTGGAAGGACATGAGCAGATGCCTAAGAAACACATTGGCCTTACCCTCTGAAGTTTAGCAGTTGACGAAGGAGGTACTCAGTTTCTCTTACTGCTTTCTTCAAACTCTCGATCTTCTCAGATTGCATTTTCATTGCAGAATCTGAAGCTTGTGCGTTCATCTTCAAGTCGCTCAACATTCAGGCAAAAAATTATATGCTACATAAACACTAGTGTAGGCTAAGTAAAGGGTGGATACCTCAAATGTACAATGTATCCATCAGCTGTAGCGCCATCCAGTTTCACCCTCCACAGCTTCAGCGCCCTACTGGGTATTATGTCAAAGCAAGCAATCGCCGCGCAGGCCACTACCTCGACATCAATGATCAGTGCACCAATACTGCACGCCCGAGATCCATCTGATACTTCCACCAACACCACACAACCAACGAGGCTGGCCACGACGAAAAGCAGGAGGCCTCCGAGGGTTTCGCGGACACCGGAGGGGTGGCTCTTGGAGGGGCGGTGCATGGAGGTCCGGTCGCGTACAGGGGCGGCGCGTGGAGGTCTGGCGCATGGAGGTCCGGAGAGAGGGGGGGCGTGGAGGTCCGCCGGGTGGAGCTCTGGCGAGGGGCGGCGCGTGGAGGGGCGGCGCGTGGAGGTGCAGTGGGAGGCAGCGGGAAGAGGCAGCAGGAGGAGACTGAAACCTTATCCAGATGTGGTGGAGGGGTGGACAGCTGAGGGGGCAGGCAACATTAATGGGCGCCCGCGGACGGCGATTTGGGCGAGGGGGAGCGCGTGGAGGACAGGGGATGAGCGCGCAGATAGAAATTGGGCGTGTGTGGCTGCGATTTGGGCGAGGGGGAGCGCGCGGAGGAAAGGATTTGGGGAGATGAGGGAGGGGTAGCGCGGAGGAAAGGATTTTGGGGGAGACGAGCGCGCGAGGGAGCTCAGGGCGTGGTGGCGGCGGTCAACCGATCGACCGAGGCACCGCAAACTAGGGTTTGGAATTGACTGGTGGGTCCTGAGATGTATCCCGACGAATGGTTGGATGTGTTTTTTTGCTGTACCGACTGATGGTTCACTGGGACATGCAAAAACATTTAACGACCGACGGTGACTTGTAGAAATTTGAAGTACCGATAAATGATACGTTGCTTAGCTATACCGATGAATGACCCATCGTTATTTTCAGACTTATACCGTCAGATGTCCGACTATTGAGGTTGTGATACAGTAAACTTGAAAGGTGTTAACAGGCTATCAGTATGCCCTGTAAACTTACAGTGCATGGTTCCAGTGATAAGTATCAGCACCATCCTGTCCTCTCATAGCTGCCAATTGCATGAGATGTCTCCACCTCGCCATCTTGATCTGGCTCGGTTGCGAACTTGTGTCAGACACTTTGCCGGGCATGTCAGGTTTCCAGGCACTGTGATACGACCACGCACTTGTGTCGTACGTTCTGGTGTCGTTCGTCTGTCATTCTGGCCTTAGGACCAACGCATTCGAGATCCGGATCACCATGGCGAGCCGAGTGCCAACTGCCAACTGCCAAGTATCGATCGCTAACGTGCTAGCGCCTACTGCCTAGTGCATGCTAAGTTTCCTTCCGGTGCGTGGTTTTCCAGAACCCAGACCCTGATCTTGCACTGTGCAGGAGCGCCATACCCGCATGAAGCGGAGCGCCAAACCCGCGTGAGCAGAATCTTCGCATGCGCGAATACTCAATGATCAACTCCGACCTGCTTGAGGCTGTGTTCGATAGTACGTAGGCCGTCCACCTCAACAACGGCCCATCTGCTTGTAGGTCAAGGCCTCGAGGGAACGAAGCGTGCACAAAGGGGCTCCTACGTGTCTTCTGGAAGATAGATAAGTAACTTATCTTTAAACCTCATATAGTTCATGTACAATAATTTTTTAACATCTATCAACATTGGTTGACATGCATCAACATTTTTTAAAAAAGTCTGACTTACTGTAATTGTTATCAATATTTCTTGACATTGATCAACATTTTTTGAGAAAATTCCTTATTTACCATTGAAATTTACATCGCTTTCTTATTTGCCACCGAAAAAGTTTGCCTCCCTATTTATTATCAACAGAGTTAAGTTGACACGAAAAGATGATTTTACCCTTATGATACAGGGACATATTGGTGTAAAATTTGACCGGTTGCATATGTATGGGATCGACACATCTTTAAGAAACATTGGGCTGATATGGAGAAAGCAAAACCAGTTGCGATACAATTTTTACAATGATGTTTCTCTATGTCATGAGGGTAAAACTATCTTTTCATGTCCAACTTAACACTGTTGATGGCATATACGGAATGCAATTTTGAGTCGATGGAAAATAAGGAAAGCAAATTTTTTCAATATCAAATAAGGAAGCAATGTGAATTCCAATGCAAATAAGGAATTTTCTCACCTTTTTTATATATACCAACATTTTTCTTTAACTTTTTTACATTCACTTGCTCAACAATTTTTTACATGCACCAACTTTTTTTTCACTTACCAACTTTTTTTCATTCACCAACATTTTTTTCTCAACATTTTTTTACATTCACCAACTTTTTTCGTAAAAAAATATTAAGAGAGTTCATCTAAAATATTGAGATAGTTTGTTGGACCGTTGTGGGCTAGTTACTGGACTACTGCTCGGTTATAGATGTTTAGTTATCTATCTTGTGGAAGATGGATATGATTTCCCTGCACGAAGCAGCATTGGGCCTCACTTTTGCTAGACGCACCGTCCCCTTGCAATCAAGCAAACATTGGGCCTCAATTTGCTAAGCGCTAGCCACCCTGCCACCACGTCCTAAGGTGAGCTTAGTTAAGAAGCTGTTTGGATACTAGATGCTAAACTTTAGCAGTGTCACATCGGATGTTCGGATGCTAATTAAGAGGACTAAACATTAGCTAATTATAAAACCAATTGTAGAACCCTGTGCTAATTCGCGAGACGAATCTATTAAGCCTAATTAATCCATCATTAGCAAATGGTTACTGTAGCACCACATTACCAAATCATGGACTAATTAGGCTTAATAGATTCGTCTCGCGAATTAGACTCCATTTGTGCAATTAGTTTTGTAATTAGACTATGTTTAATACTCATAATTAACATCCAAACATCCGATGTGACAGGTGCTAAATTTTAGTGGGGTGTATCAAACATCCCATGAGATCATTGACTGCTACCTTTCACTACTTCATGTAGCTAGCATATAAAGATCAAAAGCAATTTTTCTCCTCAGTGTGCCGCGTTTCACTTAGCCCAATATGTAGCACGGCTGTACTGAATGATTACTCCTACTAATTTTATGTTATGAATGGAGATGATTATGCCTAGTAATTGGTGAAGCATCAGCTTTACTGGATGAAACTGGAGTATATGACTAGGCACCGATAAGGCGAAAAATCACCCCTTCATCAACATACTCTTTCATTTACTACGATGTGACGATGGCGCTGTAATGACTGGGTTTCAGCAAGACAAAGCCACCTGCATCACATGCTTCCACCCACAACACTTCTACGCTCCATGTTCCATATGGACGACGAGAAGATGAACATTCGACGATGACCATAAAAGCGCAGCTTAATTGGAGGTTTTTTGCAGACTCGCTCTGCGGATGTAATTAACTGGACGTGCCCAATAGACTCCGGGAATCAGCGAACTACGCAATCTCTATAAGTCAGACCTCTCCTTAAGCATCGACGTAGAAGATAAGAGGAGATAAAACTATCGAGTCATGTATTTTGTAATTTTGTAAAAGATCAAGATTAATGAAATATGTGTTCTCGCAAATATGTGCATGTGTGTCGTGTGCTACTTTTATTTTATTTTATCTTTGTTTTATTTTCACGAACATGAGCAACACGTCGATAAGGAATTGAAGAGTGGAGAACGGAAGAGCCTGCTGTTCCTACGCCTCCGTAACACTAGGGTACCCCTTCTCACTAGTCCAGCTGGTACATCGATTGAGCCCTTGTTTACTTCCCAAGTTGGGAGGTGCCAAATTGGCATTTTGCCATAAATGCGACACTGTAGCGTTTCGTTTGTATTTGTGAATTATTGTCCAAATATTGACTAATTAGGCTCAAAAGATTCGTCTCGTAAAGTACAACAAAACTGTGCAATTAGTTTTTGATTTTGTCTACATTTAGTACTCCATGCATGAACCGCAAGTTTGATGTGATGGGGAATCTTCTTTTTGCATAGTGTCAAAGTTGGGAGTTTGGAGGGAAGTAAAAAGGGCTGAGAATTGAAGCAGCGAGGATCAAAAGAGGTTGCAGTGGGCAAAATGGATTTGGGTTGCGGTAGAAGGTTGCAGTGTGCTTCGTCCATTTGATGGAAGCCAGATTTTTGAGCTGTAGATGTAGCGTCAATATCTGTTAAGCGTCGGACGCCCTAACAGGAGCATTTCCATTTGTTTAATTGTAATCATAGTTTGATTTTGGTTAACCTAACAATGGTTTGCTGATATTACTTTAATATCTCACTCAGACTTAATCTACAATTCTACATTATTTGCAATTTTAATTAAAAAAGTATATCGATATACACAACGATTAATAGATCCTCCGATGACTTTCATAACTTTTTATTGGAAACTATCGTCAAATCGCGGATCGTGAACAAAAACCTGAGTGCTCCGTAATAAGATACAATGTATTTTTTAATGCAAACTATTGGGGGTCCGCCTGAAACTTTTATTCCAAAAAATAGCAATCCAATATAGCTTGAGTTTTGAGATTTCATTAAGATGCTGTTGCAGAACACAAGCAAGTGAGAACTCAGAAGCGAGGAGGGAATTGATCTTAATTGGTGCGTATTTGCCATGTACAAAACATTATTTGAAATTTTCAAAAAGATTGCTTCACTTCAAGGGGTTTGTTCTCTTTCAGAGAGGCAGTATGAGTGTAAGATTGTAGGAATCACTTGAAAGGTGTAAATAAGCTATCAGTATGCCCTGTAAACTTATAGTGCATGGTTTCAGTGTTTAGTATCAGCCCCATCCTGTCATCTCATAGCTGACAATTGCATGAGATGTCTCCACTTCGCCATCTGGCTCGGATCCGAGGGAGATGTCGGTGTTGCCTCAAGCCGGGCATGTCAGGTTTTCAGGCACTGTGAATCTGTGATACGGCCACGCACTTGTGTCGTACGTTCTGGTGTCGTTCGTCTGTCATTTCGGCGGAAGAACCAATGCATTGGATCCAGATCAACCATGGCATGCCGAGTGCCAACTGCCAAGTCTAACGCTAACGTGGTAGCGCCTACTGCTTAGTGCATGCTAATTAAGTTTCCATCCGGAGCGTGGTTTTCGCAGAACCCAGACTCCGTTCCTGCAGTGCGCCGGAGCCAGATACCCGCATGAGCAGAATCTTGATCACATACTCAAATACTCCAATGATCAACTCCGACCTGCACGAGGCTATGTACGGTAGTACGTAGGCCGTCCACCTCAACATCGCCCGGCTCGCCGGAAAACTCCAATTGCGGTACCTGCCGACGGCCGCCGAGCCGACAAGTATCCCTTTATTATTTGTGGTGTTGTACACCCACTAGTGCAGCTAATCGTGATGTGATCTTTTCGAAACGAAGGCGACGCCTAATCTTCTGCTGGTAGGTCGAGGCCTCCATCGAGGGAACGAAGCGTGCACGAAGCAGCATCAACCAGATCACACGTGCCGCGGCCAAATATATTCCTCACCTAGCCTTATGAGCTAGCTGTACTTCTTTCCTAACGAACGACCGTGGTACGTAGTACGGTCGCGACACAATAATATCGGGAGAGACGCTAGCTTAGGCTTCGTCGCTCGCACGGCGGCAGCGGAGGCGGAGCTTACCTCCCCATCCCCTCTTGATTCGGCGGAGCGATAACGACGCCGTGGTTCCGTAAAGTCCAGCTAGTCGAGGTTGGCGTGTACGGATTTGGTTCCGCCGGGGGAGGCATCACCAAACGGCCAGAGATCGAGGAAACAAATTGCCCAATTGGAGCGCGCGGAGGAGACGAGACACGATCTTGGCGCAGCGCCGCGTCGCTGATCCGTCGCTGGCCCGACGGCACGGCGCCAGCTGGCTTTGTAACCGCTAGCCTGCCGCTCGTACCAGAAAGCTAAAGCAGGGAGCCAGCCAGGGACCGCCGGTGCAGCTCTGGGCCTGCGCGGTGCGACGTGCGATGCCAGTGTTGCTTTGCTTGTCCGTTCACGTGCAGCGGAGGACATGCCAGCAGGCGTTCCCCGTTCCGGCCGGGATGGCCAACGATGAACGGCGTCCAGTGCTCGATCGCGCTGGGAGGACACGCGTCAGGTGCAGCGGAGGCAGGTGTGTTGATTCGGCCACAGTGCGGCCTTGTCCGAGCCTTTTTTTGGGCCTCCGTGGGCCGTGGCACCGTGGTCCGTGGAAAAGGCAGGTCTTCCGTACGTTCTCCAAAATTTCATGGACACCCGATCGATGAGAGCGGGAAGCTTATATAACTTCGGAAAACCGTTTGCTATGCGGCTTCCGGTGTTCAAGATTCATGCCAATAATTTCATCCGTCGGATGTGCATATTCCCAATACTAATCCTCTCATATGCCGCCTCAGCCATGCCCGTTGTGGTTGCCTAACGTAGCCGCCGCCGATGCCCATGCGTGCCGGCCTTCGATGCGGCCGCCACCCATGCGCGCAGCCCCGTTACAGTGGGCGCCGCGGGACGTGGTTGCTGCGTGTGGTGCCCACACCCTTGCAGTCGTGGCCGCGTGCCGCCCTCGCCGCGGGCCCTGATGTCATGGCGCGCTCGCCGCCTTCACCCCCTATCTTCACATGTGCGTGGCGCCGAACGTGGCCGTCGGCCAGTGCCCCTGCCGTGGCCTGTAAGCCTCGCTCTGTCATACATACATCTATAGGTCCACTAGAAGGTTTGAACAGTACTAGATACAAAGCTGGATATCGAGACGTGTTAGATATGAAGACTACGGTGCAGGGCGGCGTGGTCTACGTGGCAAGACAGGAACTAGTCGAGGATTAGGAAACTACTCGTAGCAATTAGAGTAGAACTCACTAGTCGAATCCGACTAGTATTCTTGTAAACAACTTACCTGCAACCCTGCCCCTGGCAATATAAGGCGATGCAGGGATCCCCTCCAAAGCAATTCAATACAACCAACACACATGGTGTAGGGTATTACGCAATCTAGCAGTCCAAACTTGTCTAAATCGTGTGTTCGAGTTCACCTTCGAGTTCCTAATCTCGGCGAGCCCCACACACTAAACATTATTTCGGTAGGTTGCCGGGTCTAAACACCACGCCAGGTAGGGGATCTCGTTAAGAATCCACTGGTGAACTCGATGGTCCAAGTCATCATCAAGCCCACCGTTGCATTCGAAGCGGGCGTGACATTCATCTTTAGCTCCTGGGTTTGCGTCACTGACGGCCCTAGAAGCTTCCACCGCCACATTGCGCCGGCCCTGGAGAAGAAGCAGCACGCCATCAACCTTTAGTGCCAAGCTCTGTAGGATCTCGTCGAGAAATTCGACGAATTTTTAATTTCTGACCTAGTCAGAGGCTGGGGGTAGAGTCCGAGTACAACTTGACTTCTCCCGCTAGTCGGATTGGTTTTCACGAGCTGGCACTTAAGCCATCGTGCGAACTGGTCTACGACCCAAGTTGATTCCCTTCCGGACTCCAAAACACGGGTGCTGTCTACCAGCTACCCTATTCATATCACAATTCAACTCAGATTTGATCGAGGACCCCGACTACTACTCGGATCCGAGCGAGGAGACTCCTTTATTAGGTCCACAACAAGGCCTGGTAATTACATGAAATCCACAACGAAGATTCGTCTACTGGCCCAACATGAAGCCACCAGCTCTCGCCAAAAATAACGAGTCACGCCTTGTCACCTACCTCGATACTCTCCCGTATCAGGAGGGAACTCCTCTGTCGCCCATCTACGAAGAAGACTGTTCCACAGAGGTCATCACATCAAGTTCCGGAAGCTATTCTCCGGAGCGGGAACTCTTCGCCCTTGTTGCTGCACAAGAAGGCAAAGATGAAGAGCAACCAGAAAGGAATCTGCGACACGAACGTCACCCAGATGATGTCTCGCAAAATGAGCTTACCGCCAATGTCGTCGGAGAAGAAACTGAAGCTCAAAGAACTTGACGGTGAGCAAGAAACTCTACAAGAGGAGAGCGTTGCTGCCACCTTGCAACTGACCTGCCAATCGGAAACTTGGATCACACATTTGAAGTAGTTCAATCGCATCAACATCGTACTCCTCTTTCCACCATCGCATCCATTGATCTCAATACCTGGCCTATGCCACAAAACAACTACACTAGGCATCTGGCTGAGCTGGCGGAGCGCGCGTACGAGCAACTTGATCAGCAAACCCAATACATTCAGTTCCACACACCCTATCCCAGCACAGCAGTAGCCATAGGCGCACTCAATCCAGACCAAGTCAAATTGGAGGCGTCAGATCAAACAAGTTGAAGCAGAGGGTAGTAGGGCAAAACCCTCGAGAGGCCTTGGCCACTGTGGGCACAACCCAGAGCCTAAACGCCCAGTACGGGAGCTCCGATCAACGCCAGCCGCAACGCCCGTATAGTCATTGACGGTCGCCGCCGCGAGCGTGAGCAAGAAGTCGAGTACCAAGGAGAAGATTCTGGTGGGTTCCCCACCTTCTCAAGACGAGTAAGAAAGATAGTTCTACCTGACAAATTCAAACCTCCGGGTATCACCAAGTACGATGGCAAGTAGGACCCAGTCCAGTAGCTGCGGTGCTACTCACTGTAAGTACAAGCAGCAGGAGGGAATGCGACACCAAGGTCATCTAATTCCCCATCTGCATGGAGGCACCGCCACTCACTTGGCTTGAGTCATTAGACAAGAACTCCATTGATACATGGAAGGACCTCAAGGTGGCGTTCACCAACAACTTCGCAGGGGCAATGCAGCGTCCTGGCAACAACACGATCAACTTGTCTGAAGTCAAACAACAACAAGACAAGACCCTGCACAGTTATCTACGTTGATTCTTCGACAAGAAGTCCATAATCGTGGACATCACGGAGCATGACGCCATAGATTGCTTCCAGAATGGTTTCTATGACTGCCGAATGTTTAGGATTTTGGCAGGAGATGCCCCGAGGATATCAAATCTCTTAAGATCGTGATTCAAGCGTGGGCGGATGAAGAAGACAAGGGGATCGAGAGGTTTGAGTCTAGTCACAATAAGGGTCAGAACAATAACAATCAGAATAATAGCCAGCGCAATGACAAGAACCACAACGATCGCCCCAACAATGACAATCGAAATAACTACTTGGGAGGTTAGAATCACAAGAGAAAGCCAGACAATACTGTCGCGGCAATGTCCCAATCGTCCAAGAAAGGTGGCAGGAATCAAGATGGGACTCCGTTCAGCCAGCTCCTGAAGAAGCAGTGCGCATGGCACCCGTATCATAAGCACTCTGCGATGGATTACTATATTTTGCGCAGTCATGAAAGATCTGCCGAAACCTCCTGGAACCAAGGACAAAGGCAAGGTCAAAGAAGACAAAAATCGTGGTGACAACGGCAAATTTCAAAACCCGTCCAACACCATCAACGTTATCTTTGGTGGCACACCGGGTACTGCTACTAAGCGGTCTTAGAAACTAGCCCTCCGAGAGATCATGTCCATTGAACTAGCAACACCTACGTTTCTCAAGTGGTCCGAGGTGCCAATTACTCTCTCTAGGAAGAACTAGTGGACTAGTTTCTTAGACCCAGGATGGTATCCTCTCGTCCTAGACCTAGTAGTCGCTGGCTCAAGTTCCAGGAGGTGTCTTCATCCACGAGCTTCGGAAGCCATCCATCACGGAGCAGGCACCCTCAGCAACCACCGATCACGGTCCCATAGAACCAGGCCGGGAGGTTATGATGATTGATGTGGATTGGAGAACACTATTTATTGACTATATCAAAGAGCACAAACTACCCTCAGACAAAACACAAGCATAACAAGTCTTATGGCAAAGCAAAGGCTATGTACTCGTCGGAGACAAGCTATACAGAAAAGGCGCATCTTCGTGAGTACTCATGAGGTGTGTCACATGAGAAGAGGGCAAGGACATATTGGAGGAAATACACAAAGGGATCTGTGGCAACTACGCATCTTCTCGCACAATAGTTGGCAAGGCCTTCAGAGCAGCATTTTACTGGCCTACCACTCTAGCCGATGCAGAGGCACTAGTTCGTCGATGCCAAGGTTGTCAATTCTTTGCAAAGCAACAACATGTCCCGACCTACAAGCTCATCAAGATACCTCTAACATGGCCCTTTGCATGCTGGGGGCTCAACATGATTGGACCACTCCCAACTGCGCCTGGAGGATTCAACCGAGTACTCGTAGGCATCGATAAATTCACCATGTGGACTGAAGTGAAGCCTATCACCTGTACCAAAGCGGACAGAGTACTCGACTTACTCAACGAGATCGTCCACCGGTATGGATTCCCAAACTGGATCATCACAGATTTACGCTCCAATTTCAACAACCATGAATTCTAGAAGTACTATGAAAATAGCAGAATCGATGTTCGTTATGTCTCTGTCGCTGATCCAAGAGCCAACGGGCAAGTTGAGTGCACCAACGGGAAGTTACTTGATGCGCTGAAGAAAAGGCTGCACGACATTGGCAACACCAAGGGAGGCAAGTGGCTCAAAGAACTACCCAACGTACTCTGGGGGCTACATACTCAACCGTGCAAGCCTACGGGGCAGTCACCCTACTTCCTGGTCTATGAATCAGAAGCCATACTCCCTGTCGACATCATGTGGAAATCTCCCACAGTTGAACAATACGATGAAGGCACGGCAGAAGAAACAAGACGTATAGACATAGACAGTCTAGAAGAAGCCCGTTGTGCAGCACTGGTCCAGTCAGCAAGGTACCTTGAAGGACTCCGTTGTTATCACGATCGCAACGTCAAAGAACGTTCATTCAACATCGGTGACATGGTCCTCAAGCGCATCGAAGGCACCACAGGGCTGCCCAAACTCAATTAGCCTTGGGAGGGGCCTTACATCATATCCAAGGTCATAGGCCCAGGATCCTACAGGCTACAACATTTCTTCGGTGAAGACGTTGAGAACTCATGGAACATCGAGCATCTCTGTCATTTCTACCCTAGTCAGTAGACTACGGGACATTGTGCATAGGCCACTGGCCTCAACCTTTTTTTACAATTACTTTTCGGCGGCAGTTGACTACTTGTCCTCACCTCCATTAGCAGCTTGCAAAGATGGGTCAACTGCAACCATGAGCTATTCAGCTCTCTGGGCCTTAGCGCCTCAGTACGACTTGTAATCATAAGTCTACTTGAGTTATTCAACTCACCAGGTGGCTCGCAAAAGTGGGTCAGCTGCAAACCGTGAGCTATTCAGCTCTCAGGGCCTTAGCGCCCCAGTTTCGACTTGTAGTCACAAGTCTTCTAGAGTTATTCAACTCACCTAGCGGCTCGCAAAGGCGGGTCAGCAGCTACCACGAGCTAACCAACGGCGTAAAAAGCCAACAAGTTGATAAGAAGAGTACAGAAAACTGCTCGTTTTGACTATTTATCTCATACATGCATTTTTTGTATTAACGAATCTTGCTGGATACATCAAATGCTTCCGCCTCAAGAAGTCGGAATGTCAAGAGTACAACGAAAGTGCACAACAACGACTGCAAGCAACTGCCTACTGGCGGTTACAACAGAAGTCTCAGGCTTTTACAATATCACGCTAAGCATGCACGGATAAGCCTGGAAGACTACTCCAACACCAGGAGCAAGAAGCTTCGAGAAGAAGGAAGTCCACGCCAGAAAGCTGCGCTCTAGGCAGATGTGCCCTACTCCTCCCCTCGACGGTGACTCGGATGAAGACCGGGGCATACAACACCCTCGTCGTCTCATCAAGCATCACCTCCCTCTCTCTTCCACAAAGACCTGGAACAGGACTACGGGTACACATTGTGTACTTGAATCTTGCTCGAAGAAACTACGGAGAGAGAGAGTGGTTGGGACCACACCACCATCCTGAAGCAGATAGCTAGATAAAGACCAGGACGCTCGCCTTTCTCCACCAGCGAGCTCCAGCATCGATTCATCTAGAGAGTAGGGGAAAAGCTGGGGCACACGGTGCTTCCTCGTACGAGGATTCTTCTAGCATCGCAGCCACCGGACTTAGCTCTAGGATCTGTGGAGGGAATGTGGAACCTCAATACAAGGAATCTTCTAGCACCAACGCGCTCATTGGAAGCTCGCCACCATCAAAGAGAAGAAGCCTAAGGCCAACTACTGCAATAACCTGAGCCATGCTTTTCACAGAGGCAGATGGAGCCCTATTTATAGCTAGGAAGCTAAGCTACCATCCAAAGATCGCCACCACACTCCCGTGACTACACAGTGCAAAGCTTGCCCCATAACCTGGCACAAGTACAGGATGTTGGAGATATGCCCTAGTGGCAATTATAGAGATGATGATATTTGATTATGATCCATGATTTGTATATTGTGTTCATTGAATATCCATTAAAGGCTACTTGAATTGATTTGTAATTATGTGAATTGTACGTAAAACTCTTTACTTGTATGGTTATTCTAAAGTTGTCCCTAGTCGGAGTTCATGTGAGGACACACATAAATATTAGACTAGCACATGTATTAGTTGATAACTATGTTTCACAAGTCATGGACATGAAGATGTCAAACTAATAATATGGGCACATGTAGAGATATGTGCTAGGACTGACCCAACACGAGAAGTAGTTCTCTCTTTACACAACATGTACGCTTTGTCCTCAGACCTGAGATTGTCGCATGTACTCAAGATGTGGATCGACTTACTTAGGGGCTATCAAACACTACACCGTAACAAGGTAGTTAAAACGGTACCTTTTGGGTTTGTCAAGAAGCATGCTGTGAGGCATGGTCAATCAAGATGGGATTTGCCTCTCTCTGATTGAGAGAGATATCTTTGGGCCCCTCGAGTGATCGGATCCGGAAATGCATGGCCATGCTACGTAAGGTTAAGTGTTAACCTACAAAGGGATTCCGAATCACAAGATCGAGAAAGAGCAGTTGGCTTGGAGCTAGACCAAATATCATGAGGCAAAGGGAATAGCATGTACGTGATGTTGTGACGGTTCGTCTGATATGATCTTCGTGTGTATAGAAGTTGGCACGTTTTGGTAGAGGCCGCTACCGACTATTGGGCTGAGTAGGAGTACTCGGGCCATGTCTATATGTATCCAAACCTATAGGGTCACACACTTAAGGGGTTGGAAGCCCAATTCGGATGTGATCCGAATTGGATCAAGTTTATGAGTACTAATGGGTCTCGGACGTAGAGGCCCGTCAGGAACCTCTATAAATAGAGCGGTGGGGGCACCTTAGGGTTGACACCTTTTGGCCGAAGCATAGCCGCCACGCCTCCCATGCCCTCACCTTGTTGCAATTCGCGGACCTAGTAGTCCAGCTTGCGACGCTTCCTCCTTGCACGTGTGGATACCTTGGAGGTGGTTCACCTGCAGCAATTGAACGAGCCGACGACGAGCCACGACGAGCCGATGATGAGCCGCGGCACGAGGAGGACCTCGTTGTACGTGGAAGAGCTGCTGAGGAGCTACTCGACGTCGACATGATCAACTACGTGTTTGACTACGCTGATTGACTTCGCTGCCCCGACACGATTCTACATCTTCCGCACCAGTGCGTCGAGTGGTAATCCCGTGATCCATATATGGTAGTTTTCCTGGTTTACGCGGTAGAAAAATTTTGTTTTGCGCTAGCGTAGCCTACCTCGTATCCCAACACAGGACCCACGTGCAAAATCAACCAATCAGAGTAAGCGCTCGCATGTGATCCGCCCTGATTGCAAAATGACAAGGTACGCATAGTACCCTCGTGTGTCCTCTTGGATACACTCGCAATAATGCAGGCACAAAGGACAAAGGCACAATACTCTCATGTGTCCTCTTGGGTACACTCGCAATAATGCAGAAAAAAGGATGACTACTTCCTCTGCAAGGTTACGAGTAGTAAGCTACCACAGACTACTCATCAGCTGAGATCACAAGTCAAGTAAGCAATAAACAAATGCTCAACAAAGTACTAAGAATCATCATGGATGCACTAGTCGGAAACTACAATACAATATTTTTAGTTCCTCCAAAAGATCTTTGTTCAAAGATACAAGGAATAGTCAACCAATATGAACCTAGAAGACTACTGCAGGTTGATGAATTTGGCTACCTCCTCAGTTTTGCGGTCCAATTCTTCTAAGTATGACTGATAAGTTTCATCCGAGCAATCCGCACGAACACCCTCTGCCACTAGAGACAATTTAGCCTTGGAATAAAATGACTTGACGAATCCCAGCAGCTCCTTGGACACCAACTTGGCCATACCTTGGACTAGGCTATTAATCTTTGCTGGTGCATCCCTAACCCTATCCAGCAGGGGACGAGGCTCTACTCCTTCCTCAGGAGGCTCCACCATGTCAGCCAGAGGTCGTGCCGCATCAGACCACTCCTAGAGAAGTTCTTGTTGCACCTTGAGAGTATTCATGGCCCCAACTAGGCCAACATCATCGTCTCGGCGCATTTTAGATTCCTTCTCTAGATCGCGCTCTGTTTTCTCCAACCGACTTTTGAGCTCTTCATGCTCCTCAGCCAGCCTACAGAAGGCATCCTACCAGTCAGTGATTGTGTTCTTCAACACAGTCTCTTGAATTTTCAACTCTACAAAACAGCAACGGGTAGTCAGAGGACAGACCATATACAACAAACAACTCAAAGACTGCATGCATGAGTACTCACCTTCAACTTTATGATGTAAGGACTTGTTGCGCGTAATGATGCAGTTCTTCTTACCTTGAAACTCCCGCCGCTCCACCTGGAATGACGCAACGGCGTTATCATATGCTCCAGAAACTGGGCAGTCCGCCGATGCTCCTCGCCAATTCCTTCTCTAGAAGCTCAATGCGACGCCAGCCTCACTTTGCTCCCGCAGAAGTTGGACATTTTGACGAGACTTCTCAAACAAATCCTAAGTATAGAAACATCAGCACTCCTAATGGAAAAATTGTCACTCAAATCAAGCAAGAAGATTACAAGAGTTGAACTCACCTTAGTGTAACGGCCTCGGATGAAAATCCTTCGCGTCAATCTTAATTCGAGTCCCTGATCACCTGTCTCAAGTTTTTCCAGGCCTAAGTGTTACACCTCCAGAGCTCCTGACCCCTTCGATCCGACCCCTCGCCGTGTTGTCCCCGTTCCGACCCCGCCGACCCCCAACCCACCGTCGGATCTTCCTAAGCCATCCCGCAGCGTCGCCCTTCAGTTCGAGCCGTGGACCACCGAGACTGACCGGTGGGCCCATGAGATCTTTTCTCCAGATCTCCCGCGACAGGCGCACTCGAGTTGCATGCCCGCTTCAGAGTTCCCCAGCCTTGGGCTCGACTCCTCCGACGCCCGCCGCTCCGCCTCGTCGCCGGCCCGTGACCGGATGGATTCTCGCGCCCCCTTCCCCAATCGCGGCGGAAGCTCATTTGCCACCCTTTCTGTAGCACCTTGCCGCCCGCGCCCATCATCACATCGCCAGATCCCGGCCGCAGAGCCCGATGCCGCCCGTCTTTTCCGTCACCTCGCCACAGTCGCGCCGCCCCGGTCTTCGCTACGCGATGATTCCTCCTCCGCCAACCCAGACCGCGGCAGCGACAGCTCCTTTTCCCACCCTGTCAGAAGCTGCCCCGACAATCTGTTGCTCCACGCTTGCCCGCGCGCCCGCAGCCGCCTGTCTTCTCACCTGTGCGCCCTCGTTTCTAGCCCCGTTTTCCCGGTCACTTCCATCAGATCCACCGCACGACGACGCCCGCCTCCCGCCAAATCTCAACCACCGGCAAACCCGCGCCTGCGCCGCCCTCACGTCAGTGCCCAATGACCGCCGGCATCATCCCCGAAGTCCTGCTCCACCGCCCTCATCGCTCAATCGCCGCCCAGGCAGAGCACTCCATCGTTTCTTCCCCGGCCTTCGCACCGCTCCCCCTTCCCTCCCCCTTCCCTCTTCCGCGCAGCTATAAAATGGGATGCAGAAGCCCCGCCGGAGTTCCCCTTTGCCTTCGCTGCCATCTCTCTTGCTCCCTGTTCGAGCTCCCAACGCCACCACCTAAGTCTGAGGAATTCTCCTCTCTGCTCAAACACCATCTTTTTTTCCAAACCCGCCAGCCACTGCTTTCAGTGCTGCCCAAGAGCTTGCTTGTGATCCACAAGGAACACCACCGTCGCTGGAACACCGCCGGACATCCTCGCCGCTGTCCCAAGCCCCTTAGTCCTTCTGCCCAAGCCTTCTCTGTAAGACGAAGGTAGATTGCCGACCCTTGTTCGCCTCATCCGATCCCTCCTATCCGCCCGACCCCGGTTCCGTCTCGCCCGACCCTGTCTGTTCCGCCGACCCTTCTCCGCCTCGCCCGAGGGCTCGGCTGTACCTTTTTCTTTGAGCCGAGGGTGTATGTGTAAAACCTAGAGACTTTTCAGCATTTAGTCTGAGGATCCCTAGCATATCTATTCCTCTAGAATAGGGGTTAGATCATAAGTTCCTCCCCTCCGACCCTTACCTCTTGATCTCCATCAACTCCATTGAACCTCCCCACTCTCCTGTAACTTGCCGCAAGTTTCTGGGCTCAAACTTGCAAGTGTTGCTGTTGAAATAACCGTCTATGCTAACCAATGCATTGCATTCTTGTAGAGTTGCGTCTCGCCGACGGCTACTACGAGCTGCACCTGGCGCCAGAAGACGACGGTGTAGCTGAGCTCCTGCTCCCAGAAGCCGAAGCTGCCCAAGAAGTCGAGCAGTTCCCTCCCTCCTTGCTCGAAGGCAAGCCCTGGATGCATGAATTCCCCTATGTTTTAGCAGACTTGCGCATGCCTTCTTTAACATGCTTGTGCATTTACGTATAGGAGTTGTTTGGAACCCTAGATGCATAACCTAGCTCCCTTGATCTGAACACTAGCTGTTGGACCGAGTAGATGCTTTGCTTAAAAAGGAGACGGTAAAAGCCGAGTGATGTCCTGTCACTCGCGAGTTGTAGGAGTTGGATGTTTACCCTTCCGTTACAACTATAAGGATGATGGACGGGGCAGGGTTTTGGGTAACTCTTTGGTGGTCGGATGATCGCCCCGTCTGTCTATGAAACTTGCTAAGGCCCGACAATGGTGGTGTTCGTGATCAAGTGTTTGAAAGTACTAATCTCATACCTAGTATGGGATGGGGAAGCCTAGTACCTGATTGAACTAGGGCGTGGCTTATACCCCTGCTGTCCCTGGAATGAGGTTCCCATGGTGCATCATGTGGGTGCAAGTGCTGTCACAGTACGGCAGAGGCCGGGACTGTGGAGCATTGCATGCCAAGGGATGTTTGGACCTGACACGCGCCTGGGAATTGATGGGGACGGCCGACACAGGAAGCGGCCCTTGGGGTGCGCGGATGTCGTGAGATTAGGTTTGCCATGCATGGTTAAGAAACTCGAATCGATTCGTCTGCCTCTCACAGTTTGAGACTGCTTGATCGCTATGTCACCCTGAGTAAATAAGGAATCTGATGATGACATGGTTTTGTTGATGATGTACATACCCTTTGATTGGTTTTATGTTGCTTAGATATGATGTACATACCCTTTGATTGGTTTTATGTTGCTTAGAATAGGATGCAAACTTAGACCAGATAATGAAGTTAGAACCGGAGCTAAAACTTGAAAGTAAGGATACACCTAGCGCTTTTGGCAAACAAACCCCCTAGCCAAAAAGCCTTGCATGTCTAGAAGAGGTAGTTTAGCGCGCTCCCTGTCGGTTAAGTCTTGTTGAGCTTAGTAGCTCAGCCTTGTTGTGGCTCTTCTTTTTCAGGTGAAGTTGCTACCTCTGAGCCTCCTTTTGCTGGCACTTGGCCGCCCCAACTCCCTCCGGGTTGGACGGTTGAGTGGGATCCCTCCTCGAACGACGAGGAGAGGGATCATTGATGCCCCGGTTGGCCTCACCAGGGATGTCCGACCCCCGACGAGTTCGCTTCCGCTAGTTGCTTTACCTCTTGTTGTTGTTTTTTTTGCTGAACCCTGTAAAACTCTGATGTTGTTTTTACGGTCAAACTAAAGGGTTAATTCGTTAACTCAGTGGACTTGTTGTATTCTCTGGAACCGCTCAACTTCGTGTGGGTTTGCTATTCGGTCATGTTCAAGTGGTTAAATCGGATGAAATCCGATGGCGCTTCGTTTTTACTCGGTTTAGGCATGAGCGTCGCGTGTCATGCGGCTAAATCATGTTTAACCAAGCAAATCCGAAGTGGATCCGCCACACTTAGTATACGCCACAACACGCTGGTTCATCTCCAAGATGGAGGATATGGCCTGTGGCTCCAATATGGGCTCTCAAAAGCCTCCATCTCCCTCCATGGCAACGGATGCTCAGCCGCTGAACTAGTCTTCACGCTGGGCACCAAACCTAGTTCCCTGTTAAATGATAGCCCTACCTCCGACAACATCCCTGCAGCCACTGCAACAGATCCAAGGGCGCGCGTGGCCTCGAGCTCGGGGGTTTCAGTATCCGCAGAGTTGAGAGGAACGGTGCCCAGGACATCTATCATAGACGGTTCTTCAACTAATACGGCCTCAGGCAGCGGTCCGAGGGCAGTAGTCGGGGGAGCTGCCGATTCTACATCCTGGAGAGAACCAATCACATCATGCAGCAATGCGGCCGCCAATGACGTAGCGTCTTCCCCCATCGCCAGAGCTAAGTTCTCCTCCGATTCGATGACAGGCGTGGTGCTGGGTTCACAATTGAGTGGTTTTCATCATCAAATACTAGGCCTATGCCTGCCGCACCAAGGTCAACACTCGAAGATGACCTACACACAACAAAGCATCAGAAACATAGAGCAACTACTCGATACAAATTCAATGCTCAAATCACAGTGAGTTACTCACCTGGTCGACCGACGAGGCACCAGAGGAGCTTTCCTCACCAAGCGCATTTGTGAGGTACTAGTAACTGGCAAACTTGATGGGGCAGGCAGCAGAGCTCCATGGTTGTCGCCGATACCCGCAGTAATTACTTGGGTAGTGGCAGCCACGCGATTACCACCGGCGTCCACACGTTCTATGCCTCCAAAAATTTAAGAACCCAATACAATGAAATTCCACTCTAGGCTACTCAACACCCAAGCACAGGGCGCGATATACAATACCCTAAACAAAACGTAGGGTATAACGCTACTCTGGCAGCCCGAACCTGTATAAATCTTTGTCTTGTGTCTTCACTTTTACCTTCGAGTTCCAGGTCCAGCGATTCCCCACCAACAAATCTACTACCTCGGGTACCCCCTCGGTAGGTTGCCAGGTATAAAACGCCGACATTAACCTCCCTCTCTATGGTGAGCAGCGGGTCGACGATGAGTTGGATGTCTTCCAGTTTCACCCCCTCAGCTTCCATGGTTCCTCATGCTCTTTGGCGATTGTTCCACCAAGTGAAACCAAGGCACGGCTGGTCGACGGACCCGTCTTGAAAGGCGGGATGGAGGCCAATACTTCCAGCACTCTGGCAACTTCAGCCTCTACCTCTGGCTTGGGGGCTACAAGGGTATCCACGACACTAGACGTAGTTGCCACCGCAGCTCCGGGCACTACATCCGGCTCGGGGGCTACAAGAGTAGCCACAACACCGGAGGTAGTCACTGCTATGGCCTCGGCTACTGGTAGCTCGGGGGCTGGCACTAAAGCATCACTTAGTGAAGAAATTACATCTTGCATTAATGTGGCAACAAGGGATACGACACCTTGATTCATCATCGGAGAAAGTTGATCTTCTAGCGGTAGACTTATAGGCGCTGGGACGAGGTCTTGGGCCGATTGGCTACTGCCATCGGTTGTAGACTTCGGGCTCAGGCCTCCAATTTCCATGCTGGAGAATTTCCTGCAAAAGACAAAGTGTCAAAAGACATACTACAAGGCAATATCAAATTACAATTAGTACTCAAATGAAGTACAAGTACTTACTTTGAAGATCTCTTCACCTTCAAAGAGGGCTCCCCTGACAAGCGCATAGGCTTGATGGTTGGCGACAACTTCTTTGGCGGGGCTTGTTGGATCACAGTCTGATCCTCGCCAGTCTTGGTTGTTGTCTTCGCCTCTCGAGTAGATTGTGCACTGATAGGGTTGACTTTAGCAACGAGAGGTTCTTCGTCATCGTCAATCACGATGACCTCCTCAATCACTGGCAGCAGTTGCTGCACGGCTTCGGTAGTCATCCGCTCCGCCTCAGTCACCTCCCAGACTATCTGCAATCCACCAATGTCGTATTGAGTAGACATGGTAGTAAAGAATTTACTTACAAGTAATTGATCCTCAGGATCTTGTCCTTCTTCGAAAGTTATTACTGATGGAGGCACGTCCTTGGCGGTGAGAGGCTTCTTTATCATGTGCTTCACAGCGACGGTGCGCTTCCGCTTCGGCGGTGGCACCAGCCCAGCCTCCAGATCATCCTCCAACGCACGCTTGGATGACCCAGAGGAAGATCTGGCTTTGTCTGTAGCTGGGTCTTGATTACAAAATCCTCAGTAGCCTCAGAGTCGGAGCTGCTAAAGGATGAGAATTCCTTTGACTCCTCCTCCTCGACTACCCCCTATACACTTGCAGCCGTGGTGTACGCGTGGAGCGGCTCAGAACCACTTGATCCGGGAGGAGGAGGAGGAGCAGAGCAGAACAAGTGTACATCTTCCTGCATAAGAAGACAAATCAGAACATCAACAATTACAAAAATCAGTACTTGGGGCTACGGCCACAGATACTTACACTACTTGGCGGGTTGGTGGCGCAGTACTCCCGCACGATTGTTGGGAACTCGCTTGCATGCTTGAAAAGGTGCCTCAATCGTGCCATGACTTCGTCCACGGTGAGGTCCTCTGGTGACATCTGGGATGGATCAATGGGGCCAGAGTAGTCGTACCCCCATGTACACCGCAGTTGCAGGGGTTGAATCCGCATCTTCCTGAAACTAAAAGCCACCCTAACTCCTGTAAGCCCTTGTTGCTTGAGTCTGGCTATCTTCTCCCGGAGATCGGGTAGCTGCAATTTATCTTTGTGGGTAGGCTCGTCCAACCACCTGTTGTTCCAAATCAGGCAGTGGCCTATCACCTTGGCAAGCTTGGGCTCATGGTTGCTAATGTAGTACCACCTTTCCTTCCACCCAGAGTGCGAGTCAACCAACTCGTACTCCAAGTATAAGCCCTTCACCTTCTCCCTCATTTGGATCCCAACCCCACCGACTACTTATGTATGCTCCATCTTGAGCTGGGGCTTGACTCTAAAGAACTTGCGGAACAGCTGAAAATGCGGCTGGATTCCCAGTAAGGCTTCACAGAGATGAACCAAAATTTTGATATGCAGAATACTGTTGGGGTTGAGATGAACAAGTTCCAGATTGTAATACTCTTGCCGTCCCCGGAAGGAATCCAAAGCAGGCAAAGCCAAGTCGTGTTCAATGAAATAAGTGAAGATTACCGTCTCATCGACATACGTCTCCATTGGCCAAGGGTTGCCGTATGCAGCTCTCCAGTTGATGATGTCCTGCCCTTGGAGTATATTGGCTGCCACCAATGCCTTGATCTCCGCTTCCTTCAGCACGGATTTCTTCCAAGCGCACGCAGGCAATGGCGGGGCCGTCTGGTCAGTCTTGCCGTATTTGGGAGCCAGCAGTTGGATCTCCTTCTTCTTCAATGACTTCTTCTTCCCGCTTTCAGCCGCCTTGCTTGAAGTTGCCTTATTCCCCATCCGAGCTGCCACGAGGGTCTTCTTACGCATGTGCTCAGAAGGCTAAGTGGTGGAGGATGGTGGCGCTTGAGCTCGAGGATCGGGCAGCAATGGCGCTAGGGCTACAGTGCGGAAGATAAAAGAGCAATGAGATGGAAGGGAAGCTTTCCTCCGCTATTTATAACCATAGTGCAGTTAAAACAGTAGCGAGATTAACGGAAATATTCCATTTTTAAAACGTTCGAGGATTTCGCATCTGGCTGGCAGTTTCCAATATTTTCAGAAGAGATAAGGTTACTGTTTGCGAATAGTCACGTTGACCAGTGGTTGACCCTTCTACCCAAACTAGTCGTGTAACGGCTCGGGGGCTGCATGCCACGTGCCCATCGGCTAAAAAGTTTTTTCTTTGGGTTTTAAAGAAAAAGATATGTAAAATTACAGATTGACCCTCAACCTGATTCTTTGATTCAACCTAAGCCTCGGGGGCTACTCCATATGCAGTGCGACTTTCGTGGCACTTCCATATAAAATTCAAGATCAAGTTAAATGAGGCTTGAGCACATTCTAGTCGCATGGCAATACTCAACTACGTTTGAAGACTCAAATCGGTGGAGTACTCAAAGAGCACAAAAACTAGTCGGAGAAGCCTACAAAAGTACTCGGAACTGCTGCATTTGACAAAAAGTACTCAGGGGCTTGTCGTACATACATCTATGGACCCACTAGAAGATTTGGACAGTCCTAGATACAGGGCTAGACACCGAGACGTGTTAGACATGAAGACTATGGTGCAGGACGGCGTGGTCTACGTGGCAAGATAGGAACTAGTCGAGGAGTAGGAAACTACTCATAGCAATTAGAGTAGGACTCACTAGTCAAATCCGACTAGTATTCTTGTAAACAATCGACCTATAACCCTGCCATGGGTAATATAAGGTGAGGTAGGGACCCCTTCCAAAGCAATTCAATACAATGACATACAGACATAGGGTATTACGCAATCTAGCAGCCCGAACCTATCTAAATCGTGTGTTCGAGTTCACCTTCAAGTTCCTGATCTCGACAAGCCCCACGCACTAAACACTACCTTGGACACCCACTCGGTAGGTTGTCGGGTCTAAATACTGACAAGCTCCACCATGTCCGCCACTGCGGCTGCCATTTGTGGCTCCTGAGAAGAAGAAACAAAAGTAGCACTTTCAAAATGTTGAATTTTAGCTTGAATCTGTTTCTTTCATATGTTGAAATAGGCTATAAAAAACTGTTGAATGTGGTTACTTTCTACAAATGTTGATATATATTTAAGAAAATGATGAATCTGTTACTTTTAGATGTTAGTTTGATTTCTAAGAAATATTGATTCTACAATATTAAAATGTTGATTTAGACTTTTAATTTGGACCTAATGAGTTTTAATGGGCTTTAAAGTTACGAAGCTTCACTAGCTTCCAAAAGTTATATAGGAGCCCTGAGACGGATGTAATCATGTCACGCTGAATTGTTGATAATTGTTCATACGTGCCCCGGTGCAGTATTGCATCCACATGTATGAAAGGTGTAAGGTAACCGGCACTGTTAGGGAGTGTTTTGTTCCACTTGCTAAAGTTTAGCAACTTTTAGCTGCTAAACTGCCAAACACCCTTGCTAAAACTTGCTAAAGTTGAGTTGCTAAAGTTTAGCACTTTAGCAAGTTTTTGGTTGCTAAAACTTGCTAAAAGGTGGGCTGGACAACCTATACCTTTCATTTATTGCTTGTCTCCCCCCTCCTGCGCACCTTTAATAAGGGTAGATAAGTTTTTTTATAGCTCATTAAATGCCTTTTAGCAAAGGGAATCAAACAGCCTTGGCTAAACTTTAGCAACTAAAGTTTAGCAACTTTTAGCATCTAAAGTTTAACAAGAGGTACCAAACTGACCCTAATTTAGAACTGAGAAGGGCAAGGGCCGGTGGCTTGTACCGTGCAGTCAGGAACCATCATTTGAACTGGCACAGTGAGGCAGCGACTGCTTCCCTGCCGGGAGACACTAGGATTCTGTTGAAATGTGTAAAGTAGCCATCTACAACTGACCGTCTCGTGCAACGTTGCACTGGGGCCTGCAACTGCTCATCCTGTCTGCTGCAAGCTGACAGCTCCGGGAGATGTCGCCCGTTCCCCTCAAATCGGAGGGAGATGCTGGTGTTTCCCCAAGCCGGGCATGCCAAGTTATGACCCGCCAGCGGTCGCGCAAGTTGTGCAGCTACGCCTAGTTCCGAGCTCCAAGTCCAACGTGCGAGAGTGTTTCCTCGCGCGCGCGCGCGTGCTTCCTGACTCGCGGTCTCGGGGGCGCCTTGGTCGGCGGTCGATCGATCTTGCGGCGTGGAGTCACACGCGCAGAATCTTCGGTTCTTCGCACCGTTGCGTCGATGACCAAGACCAACCGGTCGGCGATCGGGCCAGAGCCGCAGAGGCCGCGGTCGCGGCTCGGCCTTGCTGCGCAAGTTACCGTCTGCTCCTCTCGTCTACCTTGACGTACCGGCCAAGGCCCGACGCGCGAAGAACTACTCCTAGATCTACTGCCAACTTCCGACCGAGTTTACTTCCAAACTCTTTTGCAACGAATGCCCCGTGAATCCCGATCGATCGATCCTCGCGTCGGCCGGTGGCCCGTGCTGCGCGGGGAAGTCACATGGGCAGAATCTTCACACTGCGCCGTACGTTGAGTCAGACAGTCAATGGCCAACGAGTCTGCAGAGCACGTCCACACTCGGTCGCGCCGCGCGACATGCGGCGCACGCCCTCCTCCCGTCCTCCGCACGCGGCGGACCCGGGGCGTCCGGCGTCCCCTGGCTCCCTCCTGCAACGGTAACGACCGGCGCATTGCGCACCCGGCCCAGGCGGCCTTGGCATGTGGCCATGTGTTCAGTACGACGGCGGCTCTTTCGCATCAAGCCACGTCCGCCACCAGGCCCACACCAGTAACGGCCCAAGGCTTCGAGCGCCCAAGACAGAGGCGACCTCGTCTCGTAAACTTTTTTTATTTTTTTATTTTTTATTTTAGCATTTTGCAAAAATATATAGTTGGATGAAAAAATTGTAAAACTAGACTATTGTCCCCGCCTGGGCCGGTGGGAGAGCCTTACCGCTGGCCCAGGCGGCGGTGGCGCCGACCCAGCTGGCGAAAGAGGTACACCCCTCCGCACCACACTTTTAAAAAATCATAACTAATTCATATTAACTTGGATGGAGATAAACTTTATATGAAACTTGTAGATATCGACAAGATCTACAACTTTGTAGTTACAACTTTTTCCATTTGATGTCATATTGGTGCTCAAATAATCGACACATGTTTCAGATCTAAAATTCAATTTTTAGATCTGAAATTGGGCAGCACACTTTCAAAAAATTATAACTAACTCATACGAGCTCAGATAGAAATAAGCTTTATATGAAAATTATAGCCCTCGACGAGATTTACAGATTTGTAGTTCAAACTATTTTCATTTGAAGCCATTTAATTGCTGAAATAATTGACACAAGTTTCAGATCTAAAAATTAAATTTTAGATCTGAAACTTGTGTCGATTATTTGACCACCAATATGACATCAAATGAAAAAAGTTGTAACTACAAAGTTGCAGATCTCGTCGAGATCTACAAGTTTTATATAAAGTTTATCTCTATCTGAGTTAATATGAATTAGTTATGATTTTTTGAAAGTGTGGTGCGGAGGGTGTACCCCAGGCCGGCGGTAAGACCCTTCCGCCGGCCCAGCCGGCGACAATAGCTTGGTTTTGCAATTTTTTCATCCAACTATATATTTTTGCAAAATGCTAAAATAAAAAATATAAAAATAAAAAAAGTTCTCGTCTCGTCTCGGTTGGGCAATGCCAGATAGGGCCCAGTTCATTTCTGGGCCATGCCCATAAGTAAAATCCTCCCCAAAAAGAACCAACAAGAACATGATTTCTACAACTACTAACATTCCATTATCTCTGCACAGCATCACCCGCACAATTAACGCCGAGCGATTTTTTCATCACACACAAACAGTAACAGATATTTCCATACTTAATCCATCAGATACACAGGTAATCATCAAGCCGGCCCCATGCTCTCCCTAGTTGGATCCCATTAATCTACTTACATCGATCTTCTGAAACCATCCAATCTCTATACGATGAGCCGGCAAGACGCAAACCTAGGCAACAACTCTACACAAGCTCTAGAGGACGGCTAGAGCCGGTTCCTACTGCCGGCTTCACTCCAACTTGGTTTACACAATCTACATGTCAGTTTGCGATGCCACCGCCACAGTACTGCGCACTACGAAAGCGGCAGAAGGGAGCTAGCAGTACAATCGATTCTGACTACGTTCATCGCTAGTCTATTCGGAGGGGAATTATATACAGATCACAAGAACCAGTGCAGGTATGTAGCAGGTCATCTACTGTTCGAGACAGCCATCACCAGGGGCCAGTCAGTGTTCTTCGCAAGCACACCCGTTTCTTCCGTCTGAATGGATCCTTCAACATCTCTGGTAGCTGTCGCCAGAATTTGCGACCACCATTAGCAAATAGCAATACAAGTGTTCATTTTTATGAAATTACAATTATATTCTGGTACTTGTAAACTGCTCCAAATATCTGATAGTTGAACATTAAGAAAGGAAATAAAGGATGACAACTCAAAAAATCAAATAATTCAGTTCTTACTGATCCGTTGCCTACTCGAGCTAGCCAATCATACTGTCATCGAGCCCTCATAATAGTGAGATGAAATATCATGCATTGGTACATGCGCGTCATTGTAATTTGATAAGTACTTTCATTTTTTTCGACAACGACAGGTGTAATTTGATGAGTAATGAACGATCCTCATAATTGATAAAAAAAATCCCTGGCTAAGCAACCTAGAAGGATAATGGAGCATATTTGAAGTTATGTGTTGACATAAATGTGCCAGAATGAAAGAAACTCTGCAAGAGTAAGAAAGGTCGAGTCCCTAACTGAATCCTACAACCAATTTAGCAACTGGTTGCTCAATTAGCCACTCACAAGGTGAGAGAAAGTAACAATATAGTTTTTCTTCACCGGATTTTTCCGTCTCTGTTTTTCTTTTTGGCAAACTAATAGAAGAAGTAGCATGCTTAAGCAGAAAGAACACCAAGATAATATATAAGTCGAACATAGGAAGGTTTGGCATTTACAAATGACAAAAGCAATTACCTCGTTCTTCTGCATTTCCATAATCTCTGCCTGCATGATGAAGAAATGAACGATAAGTACAATGAGCACATCCAAAGAACGAGACCCATCAATGAGTGCCTATTCTTAAAAATGTTTAGTGTAACCCATCAATGCAGTATCATAGTCTATAACTGCACGAAGTGATTCAGGATGTCAAGTCTGTTGATACACTGACAAACCTTTCCTTGTTTTGCAATGCTCACTTAAAGTTTGTTAAAAAAAATGTTCACTTAAAAAACATGGTCCATGATGTGCTAAAAGATGCTCAGATCATTGATATCCAGAAATATACAGGGTGCAACTTTTTGATTTTGGAGATGCACAGGTTGGTATGCCATAACACATGAATATCGTACTTATAGCACCCTAACAAATAGATATTGAATCATTCCCCGGAACTCTATAGGTGCCAGCAAAATGGACATGCTGAAAGCGTGAAACTACCAATTTCAGAATGATTATGAATAAATGCTCCTCAAGAGTTAATGCGTTAACACCTGCAGTTGCAGTGTTTATAAAAAGCTAGGAAAGGCACCTGTTTCCTTTCCAGTTCCTGATTCAGCTCCTTGAGTTTCTGAACCTCTGCTTCCAACTCCATTGTATAAGCCTATGCAATAAAATAATATTTTTTAACGAAACAGGAAAGTTGAAAAACTGTCCGCTTTAAAGAAACACAAGTTCAGTAGCCAGAAGCTCAGGTCGCACTGGACAATGACTCTGATTACACTTACAATTGCCAAAATTTACCATGTCATGAGTCATGACTCAAGAACAAGCACAGCATATTGAGTTACTACTGTGGATGAAATTTTCGAATATCTTATTTTCAGCTCAGCAAGATTGCAGTCTTGCACTAACAAATGGCTTGATTGGTAAGACATGCATGAATTTAGTACAAAGGTTGCGACCTGTTTGCGCGCTCGGGACCTCGCTGCCGATTCCCTGTTCTTGATCATCCTCCTATGCCTCCTCTCCACCACTTTCTCCACTCCGCCGCCATTCCTTCTCCCCCGAATCATCCCCTCAAAGGAATACGGCAGAGGCTCCGTTGGCGACAACAGGTCGCTGTACCCCTTCCCGCCAGAATCAAGCTGGTTCACCGCTGTTTGCACGGCCATGGCGCTGCCTCCCATGCCAGCCGCCCTGGGCGGCATCAGCCCATTGCCCAGGGCCGGATCCCCCATGCCGATCGGCGCGAACCCCAGCGCTACCGCGGCGGCGGCGTCATCGGCACCCGGGAAATTCCCAAGAAAGGCGGTACTTTTGGGGGCAACAGGGACCGGCCGCGGCGGCAGCATGGGCGGTGGCGCTGGGGCGGCGGCGGGCGCGGGGTTCTCCCTGACCACGCCGGCCCTGACCAAGAACTCCTCCAGAGTCATCTCGCCGAGCGTGGACTGGCGGTGGGCCTGCTGCTGCCCGCCGCCGTCCACCCCCTGCGGTGGCTCGTCGCGCACGAGGTTGCGCCACACCTCGTCGACCGTCTTGGAGCTGAGCGTGCGGGGAAGCGTGAGCGACGAGCCCTGGCGCTGCAGCGGCGCCGGCTGCGCCCCCGCGCCGGAGGCGGAGGCCATGGCTTGGGTCTCCTCCGCGTTCCAGATGTTCCGGAGCAGCTCGTCCATGTTCATCGAGCCAAAGTCCCTCCCGATGCCGCCGCCACCGCCGCCGGCGGCCCCGCCGAGCGCGCTCTGGAACTCGTCGAACGTCAGCGAGTAGACCGACCCCTGCCTCGCCAGGGGCGCCCCCTCCTCCACCGCCGGCCGGCGCTGCGACGACGACCCGCCGTTCTTGAACTCCATCCCTCCCTCCTCACCTCACCTGTCTGCTGTCTCTCAGCTCAGCATCAAACGACACGGACACCAGGAGAGCTCAGAGCAAAGGAGCTCAGAGCCTCGCTGCGAGTCACATGCGCCTCTCGGAAAGGCTCGAGCAAGCTAGCTTGGTGGCGACGAGTGGGTCACCTGCGATTGCGAATGATGCAGCAGAGGAAGGCGGCACAGGGGATCCAGGTCTTTGGGGGCGCAGTGGAGCGGGGGGAGTGCTCCGTCGGGTGGTTAGGACGTGGCGCGCTCACAGGTCGTGGTCTCCCCGCACGCGACCGCGCAGCCAACCAGCGGCGGGCACGTGGAGGGCCTGCCTCCGTCAGTTGTTGGGATGGCGGCATACGGACAAAAATATCCTCGACCACGGGAGTGCTGCAATGGGTGCTAGGTTGCTGCCATGTGGGGTCCCTGTCGGGTTATCCGTTATGGGGCCCGGTGTCAGTCTCCCTGGCGCCTTGATGGGAGCAGGGTGGTAGGTTTCCCCGTTGTGAATCTGTGATGGGTACTGCTTCAAAAAGAAATTGCTGGGCTTTCATCAGCCGATCTTATAATTTTTTATTTCAAAAAAAATCTTATAATTTTGTAGTAGAAGGTTATCAACATCAGTTACAAGACAGGTGGAAGAGAGAGAAAAAGACGCATGTTTGATCACAATCGGTCCAGAATCAGACCGAGAAGGCACCCTCAGTTAAAATGATTGCTCAAGTTAAATTCATCCGTAACCCGTAGCGACATGGTGGATACCACTCACAAAGATCATAGATGAGCAATTTTGATCACCTTCAAAGGAGACGCTTTTTTTTTGGGTAACCTTCAAAGGAGATGTTGCCACCTTTCTTCATTACTAGTTGTTGCCCAAGCATTTCAAACAGCAATTGTCAAGGAATGGGATTAGTGTCCGGACCTACTAATGGGCCAGCTATGCCGGTAATCAATCTTCTATAGTTGGACAAATGACTTCATACTCCAATAAGGTTGTTGGACACGATTTGATTTGATCCATCTAACCTCCGCGAGGGTATGATGGTGTTGGTGGTCAAAATAACTACGGTAACTCTCTTAACAAAAACGTTGCGTAGTTTAATTGCCTATATCAATATTCTAAAACCAGTCTCAGTGCGTAGTTTAATTGTATAGTTATAAAGACCAAGAACTTGGTAACTGCGATAGTTGAGTGTTATGGGGATAAAACTCCTCTCTCATCTGATGAAACTTTCCTCATAATATCCTTGCCAAATCAGCAATTTTGCTGATGTGGCAACAAATTCAATGCTCATGAAACTCCCATTGAGACTGGCCTAAGTACTTTAGGTATTGTTAAGGGTGCTAGGCTAGCCTCTTGAAGCTGGTGGGGAACTTCCTTGTTTGGATATAAACACAATCACTTCCAATCCATATGGCCTGAAGTTGAAAATGAGCTAATTTTCCACCTCAATATCCCCCCCCCTACCTATGGATTAAAGGGGGATTATGATCTATTCAAATAAGCCTCAAATACTAAGTAGCAACAAACAAAATGATCGATCAGCTTCCATGAGGCTCTTTTTTTCATTTCATATGTGTAGTTTCTAGGAGTTTGGTGTGCACCGGGGTCAGTGCTGGTTGACGCAACGCCCCATGGTGCACTCATGGTGGTTGAATTGCATGACACTTCTGTTGGGCCCTGTGTTTTCCAGATCAAACATAATCTCAGTCACATCCATTACTGATATATACATTTAAGAATGACTGGACTTACACGATAGAGGAAGATGACAACCCTTGTACCTGCAGCTTTAATTCTAAGGATATAGATTAGCTGTCAAATTCTTATCCTAAACATGATAAATTATGAAAGCAGGAAATAAGACCTAATTTAGTTTTGTTCACTGAACCACTGTTTCAAGTAGGAAGAGATCCATTTTAACCATCCCTAACAATTCGTTTTGTCTACTTGAACTCATACACCAAGTTTTGATTGTTCTGCTCACCCTATCCAATTAAACTAGGTTAATTTACCCTTTGCGAAATTTCTTCTGTTTTGTTTCTCTCTGTACATGTTGGATTTTAGGTTTAAACTCTGTGGGTAATAGATGACATCATAAAAATATATAACCATAAATAATTTTTTGACACATTTTAGTGTAGTGTGTGATGGCAGCTTTTATCCCCACAAAAATTAAAATAGCACACAACGTGTACGAGTATAAATGAAAGATACGTTTATTAAAGACTACATGTTATCCTTAGATTTATTTTCTCAATCTCTCTTTCAACTCTCAACATGTTATCAGTGACGCATTGCTCTCGCTGAGTTTTTGGCGGGAACAAGATCGGAGAAGAGCGAGGACGGCAAACAGGAACGGCGTTCTTGCCGCACCATGATGTCCAGGACGTACGAGGATGAGGACGTCTACGGCCGGGCATCACGCTGGGCGCAGACATCGTTTTCTTCACCCACGGTGACGGTGTTTCCTCTGCCTCGCTCTCTCTGCATCTCCATCCTCTGTAAGATAGCAGGGGAAACGAAATCAGAGAAAAATCAGCTAATGAGATCATGGTAAGAATAAAACAGCATCGACGTTCTCCATGAACTCGATTATAGAAAGAGAAAAAGAACCTCTATGGTTCGATGGAGGACTGTGTCTCCATCCCCTTTCATCATTCGGCCACACAACAGCTAGTTGCGGTGCTGCATTGCTTCATTGGCCGACGGCCAGTGCACGGCGCCGCTAACAAGCGTCTTTGCGCGCGTCTGACATCTCCAACAGGGGCCGCTGCAGTTGGCCCCTGCGACCGCTTACTAGTATTGCCTCTGCGCGCGCTAGTGGCTCTGCTTGGGCTGCCGAAGCGGCCGGCAGCAGCACACACGACCGGCTTCTTGACCGCGGATCATCGCCGGGCCTCCAGGCTCCAGCACCTACCCTCGGCTAGGTCACAGTCCACAACGTATCCGTGTACTGGCAGCGCCCGTACCATGACCACACGCAGGTCCGTCTCCATGACGATCGCCTATGCGTGAAGCCACAAACAACTCGCGGCAAAAGGGGGAGCGGCACACGATCGGCCCTCCCACGCTGCCATCCAAGCAGCGGCCGTGATGGTCTCCACCACTTGCAACAGAGGCCGACGGCCCCGCAACAAGCCAACACTAACCGTGCCTCCTCGCATGAATCCGGGCTATGCTGGACCAGTATGGTCACGCCGCGCAACATGCCGATGCGGGAGTGCGCCCAATTTCGGCTGCAACCCCAGTTGCCTCTAATTTCAATAAAAAGCCCCAAGTTTTAACCAATTTACATGTTCTAGCATGTCTACGTTCCGAATGATTTACATGGTGTATTGTTAATTAGCTAGATAAATCATCAAGTATTAGCACCAATGTAATATCAAAATTACCTCAGTAATTGAGCATCATCATGATCCACAGATCTTTCTTTGGTGTTAGAACAATCTTTACTTATGCAATTTATTTTTGTTTGCATAATCAATCTTAATCAATTTATTTTTGTTTGCATATACATAAGATTTTTGGAACAACACAAGGTGATGTGACCTAGGCATTGGCTGTGATAAGTTCTTTTCTAAGAATTTATTTGCCCAGAAATCGTGCTTTTAGGCAACATTTGCTCATCACTTGAGATGTCTACATCTTATGATGATTACCTTCAATGATATACCTAACTTTCATATAAATGGACAACTTTGCATATAACTATCAAGTTATTAATTCCTACAGGAATTAACATGTCCTGCACCTTAATTTTTATTGTAAGAATCATCTTACATTCACTATTTTGCTCATTTTACAACACAAATTTACCTCTGTAAACTAATCCTATACATGGTTCTCTCATGTAGGAAAATGGCTTATATAGTCAATAAAGATTTCACTAAAATTGCAAAAGATGGTAGCAACTATCTAACTTAGGCTATGGATGTGAAAATAATGCATTTACAGTAGTTGCATTGCCAATTGACATATACCTTAATTTTTGTTGCAAGAATCATCTTGCCTTCACTATTTTACATAATCATAACACCAACATGGTGATTTCTCCCCAAGTCACCATCTACTATTACTAGTGTAACATATATGAGTGGAGTCTAAGGCATTTTATTGCACTCATGCAAACTATGCCTATAGCAACGAGTTCCTCATCCACTACTTCAAAGTTTACACCATTTTGGTGCTTATCTTTTGATGTGTTAACTCACTATTACATGATGATTGAGTCACACTCGATAATAGCAGCGATTTCATCGCCTATCAAAGATGGGGTTCACACTACTTGTCATTCAAGTCACATTTTTGAATATACAAGATTTTGCATAGAATAATTCACTTGAATTCAAATTTTAGGCATCAACTTTTGCTTAAAAAATAGCAGAAAAAGTGCCACAAATTTTGGTGACTATCTTCTATCATATATATACAGAGATTATGTTTTGGCAATGATTATCAAATCATCTATTCTCACTAGAGTGGAGGCCAGAACATGTGCACTGATTTTTATCACCTGCAAATTATAGAATAGTCCACTTATAATCAAGTATCAACTTGATTAAATAAATTTTGCACAACAATATATTCATGCTATATAATTTATTCCTCAAGTAAAATCATCAAAATACATGATCAACTCATGTAGGACATGACTAATGTTTCCAAAATGGAATATTCTGAATTCGCATTGGGTGGGATTTATCCTCCAACATGGGCACTTGATATCAACAATATCATCAGGAGACTCATGGCACCACTGCCATAATAGTTCTACCCTAATCAAAGTACCCAATCCAGTTTCGAAATTGCCACACATGCACCTTTGCATGTTACTACATTTCCTCCATTCATATTTTTCAAAATATGAGTATCCAAAGGAGCAAGATCCATTTATTCTTTGAACTCCAAGTAGAGTTATCAACAAAGAATAGAACTTTCAGTTCATGGAATTTACAAAACAATGGATCCCGTACATAAAATTTCATTTTACTTAAAAGTGACCATAATGATAAGTCTCACGTTTGTCTAAAGTGTGGTTGTACATTTCATGTATAGATTATTTTCAAATTAAATATTTGATTCTACAATACCTCCACATCTTTGGAGGCATGCGAATTTATGGGGATAAATTTGAAACTCACTTCAAAAATGCGACCTCCAAAAGTCTCCTTATTATCCCTAGAATTATCATTAGTTCAATATTATACTACTACGTGTAGTATATTTTTCATCATTAATATCATGTACCTCATACATAGTATTTATTCAAGATCCAACCAGATAGAAAAGGAGTTTTGTTTAGTGGATCAAATTATCACTATCACAATTATGGAAGGTATATACTCTCCTTACGGGTATTCAATTATTAATCATAGATGCACTCATGTATTCTACAAATACCCAAATATGTTTTCATGACATCCATTCGTATGGTTTCATATCAAAATGTATTACTAAGAAAAATGCTATTAGCACTCAACTTGGTACAATGGACATGGAAATTAAATATTCATAACAATCCTTTCATATCATCTGGGATGTATTATATGTACATACATCAATCCCGAATGGCATGTTGCGTATAACATAATTTTTCAATGTTGGCCATTCTAACTCATGAATGATAAGAAAAATTATTATCAATTCTATTGGTCATAGCATACATTCTCAAAATCCTCAGATTTTGTGCACCGCATGTGTCAAAACAGAATTAATTTTAAAGCCCTCTTCCCTTAAAATTCCAATTAACGAGCCATTAAATTTTTTGAACACATTCAAGATAAGTTGGCCATATTTATCCATTTATGGACTATCTAGGCACTCTAAAGTGCTCATGAATGCATTTAAAATAGTCCCAAATGTGTCACTTATTGATCATAAGGCATCACAATTTTACCAAATTCATTGCTTTAATTTTTCAACTTAGAGCAAAATTTTCCTGGACACAAGATCAAATCCATTCATATGGAATTATTTGGTTTTGGGAACTAAATCACTAAGTCCCTATGTTCATACCAATTATGGCTTAATTGAATCTCTTATCGAGATAACTTATTTGTATGACCATCCAAATAGAATTCAATTTATCAACATCAAGTTGGTAATATGAGGAGTTACACATCGAATAATCTAAATTTATAAAACTGCAATCATACAGCTCTCTCTGTTGCAGTTAGTACGTGGAAATTTGACCACAGCCAAATATTTCCCATCTGCATCTTGGTTATATTTTGCACATACCGATATCACCACCTCAGCATACATCATGGACATTGAGGACCCATACAAGGTATTATTATCCATCATTCGTATAATACCATAGGTCCCTTATAGGGATTCACACACAAGCCCGTATGTTGATCACAATTTGATGACAATTCCAGGCACTAGGGAGAGATTAATACCACACATAGAATGCCAAGAATCCAAAATGAATGTTACATACAGTCAATGTTACCAAAGAATATATGAACCAACAGTTTAGAATATCTTTTATTTTGTAACACAATACAAATAACCTGCCAAATGCATTTGCTCATAAAAAGTGTCATCTTATCCAATCCCTACAATTAATGTGCCAGAAAGAGTGATGATATATATAACAGAATCACTCAACTCCCAAATTAAAATAAGAGGTGGAGAAGTATGATCAATTGGGATATAGCTTATTACAAGCATCAGCGGAAATAGGGGGAGACATCCTCCAAGATAGTAAATGCAAATCAACATCATGCATGTTGTTAGACACTTTATGGATATTGAAAATCCAAAGCCTATGAATGTTCAACATTCAAAATCCCAGTACATGTGCACATAAATTCAGGCACTAGGTCATTGGAACACCCTAACTCTACCATCGTGGGAAATGAGATATGAGTTCTAAAGGGTTAATATTACACATGCTATATTGGTTCCATTGAATCAATTATACAAAGACTACAAATTATTGACATATGCTCCTCAAAATTGCTATACACCCTAAACTGGATCAAGACCAAAAGTTCTAGGCAGAGTGTATCAACACTCAAATTGGGTCAAAGTAAAGGTGGCAATTATGGAGAATTTCTCTCGTTCGCTGGCGAGAGATATTTACCACAAAATATCATCTTCTCACAAATGCATTCTTTATGAAAGCAAGGTGGTGAGATAATGAGAGATTGTAGCAATGGTTTCACACAGATACCGAGCAATATACCCTCGTGATATATGTGAAAATTATATTCCATTAATCATTGGCAGATCAAATAATTTTGGTAGATTTGGATAAACAAGTCCTCGACGGACTTCACATTCCAAATCTAAATAGAAATCACAACATATATTCTGTATAACTCAAGTCACTAAATGGCTTGAAACAGTCAAGTTGATTGTGGTACAACTGACTAAGTGAGTATCTTCCGTAGAAGGATTACTCCAATCATAATGATTGTATATGTGTGTTCACAAATAAATCCTAAATTGGATTTTCCATCATCTCAACATACATAAACAAATAAGCAATCCTTTTATGATGGAATTTGAGATGAAAATTTAGGTAAAACCAAACAATACTTAAGTTTACAACTTATGCATATATATCAGTTTATCAATATTCAATTGATACTGTATACCAATATTCAAATAATATTGGACAAGCATATCCATCAACACTTGTTGTCATTCAATCCCTAAAGATGGATCAATATCCTAGGTACGTACCTAGTGTCAATTCAGTTAAGGTAGGAAAGACTTAGCCCCTAGGATGATAAAATTTAGTGCCAACAAAGTACTTGTGTATTATACAAAATGAAATAGACCTAATACTGCATTTGTAGATACTTTACTATAGCTCAAATTAGTGCAACTCCAACAAACACCGTACTGATGGGATTCGAAGTGGATATCCATATATATCTAAATAGCACCAAAAGATCTTGATTTATTTGAAGACATGACAAAGTGGGATATCAAGACACTGGCTAACTGGTCCCGTAGTGCCAGATCATATGTGAGTCATCAAAATAAACTCTAATAGCAACGTTTATCCATCATTCAGAAGCATCACATGTATATGTATGACTTCGGTGAATGATAAAATATGATTCCATCAAATCACTAAACATTATCCATAAATGATAATGCAACTTGTATTGCTTGGATGAAACCATATTACATATGAGCAATATCGTTAACTTATTGCCCAAAATATTTTATCCTCATTTTTACAAAGCAAGGAAATAAACATCTTACAAAATATACTCACTAATATACTTATCCACCATTACATCGTAGAATGGTGTTCATGATAAGTGGTGAGCGACAACTTAAATTTTGTAAGGCTCAGGAGAAACTCCCTAACCTATCATCATATTGTACTCTTTTTTCTATATGAATTTTTCCTCACAAAAGTTTCTCATAGAAGGTTTTGATGAGACAATATCAATACAAAAATATATATCGTATCACCTAATTTTCCCACTGGGATTTTATGTCATATCTTCTATTTTCTCTACAAGAGTTTTTAAGTTCCCATTAGGTTTTGGGGAAAGTTATTCGAATATAATCCTCATATCATAATATTCTTAATCTCCAAACTTACTTATGAGTTTTCCTTTTCAAGGTTTTTCTCATATGAGTTTACAATGAGACAATAATCTAAATATGCCATATCATTTTCTCCTTAAATTTTTCCAAGAAGTTTTAATGGCATATGGACGAACAAGTTGGTTTCTCCTCAATATTTTTCCCATAGGATTTTTGAAGGAGTTTTCCCCATATGATAATCAAAGATGATTGAACAAGGATTACATGATGAAACTTATAAGGAGCTAATTGATCAAGGGGGAGTATTGTGAAATATTTATTAGTGATGAATTAATATTATAGATAATTGTAGAGGTGAAAGGTCACACCCTTTCATAAAGGGACCAACTCCCAAGAGACATGATGCCCTTTGGGCATACCAGATCATTCATTCAATTATTGTCTCTCTTTCAACTCTGAACAGTAAAAATTGGTACCATTAGATCCGCATTTAAAACTATTTACAATTATTAGTATTTTGTAGTTATGATAATACAATATTATAGAAAAACTCAACCAATTCGATCTTTGACAATCAAAGAAAAAAAATGAATGGAAATTATTTTTTAGCTTCGGATGTCAGTTTTCCGTTAAGAGGAATATTGTTCTGATTTCTAAAGCCGTATTTTCGCGATAGGATACGGTCTTTCAACCTGCCACCTCTTAATCAGGCCAGTAAGTTTCCATCCAAAGCCTGTCAATGTTGATAATCTGACTCACGTCTAATCTACTCCCTCCGTCCCAAAATAAATACACTTCTAAAATTTAGGTAAAATTTGGGGAAGAGATCAATGATAGAACTATAAAATGTAAGGATTGCACTTTAGGAGGAGAGAAAATAGAAAAAAGCATTGCACTTTGGAAGGAGAGAAAATAGAAAAAGATAACTATGAGTTAAGTGGTTCTATTTCTATATATGCACTTATTTTATTTTAGGATAAATTTTGAACTCTAAAAATAAAAATGAAACGTATTTAGTATGGGACGGAGGGAGTAGATACATCATGTGACATGGATTGTTGCGATCATATCACAGTCGGGCAGCAGTGAAGAGAAGAAAACACAAGAGTAATAATTATATATGCACACATCAACTCATCAAGTGCGGGAACACTAGCAGTCAACCACGGACAGATGCACGCAGCACGAGCGAGCAGGTGCACAACAAACTAGCCTTGTCAAAAGCCATCTTAGGCCGTGTTTAGTTTGGCGAATTTGGGGGTGCTAAATTACTGTTACAGCACTGTAGCACACTGTAGCGTTTCGTTTGTATTTGTGAATTATTGTCCAAATATTGACTAATTAGGCTCAAAAGATTCGTCTCGCAAAGTACAACAAAACTGTGCAATTAGTTTTTAATTTCATCTACATTTAGTACTCCATGCATGTACCGCAAGTTTGATGTGATGGGGAATCTTCTTTTTGCATAGTGTCAAAGTTGGGAGTTGGGAGTAACTAAACATGGCCTTATCCTGTCCGACCAAATGGCCCACTGAAAGATAATGTAAAATATGCCACCCAAGCGTGCGAAGAATATGTCAAAAGAAACCACTAACATTCCAGATGAAAACTGCTGTAAAAACACCCACAACATAGGAAACAGATGCTGTAATGCCAAAGGTATATATGTACATTTGCAAAGATATTCTAAAGTATCCAGGCCAAACCAGCATCTCAAGTTCCTAAAAGAGGTACACACCGACGCTGATGCTGAAAGCAAATGCAAGCAGCCACCACCATCGCATGCTTGTAAAGCACTGTACCAAACAAAAGCAACAAAGTAGCATGGTTCCCTTGCAACATCAGCAGGGTGCTCACCAGCACAAGCAGGCAATGCTTTCTCCTCATACCTGAAGATTCTGTTGTCTCTCGATCTGGAATTGCACTTCGTATGATCCATATCAGCTCTGGCAAGCCCACAGCCATCACAGGCTCACAGTGCCTAGCTACAGCATACAAGGCTGGCTAGGAAATGGAACAATGATAAAGGAAGCCTCTATCGTTATGCCGGGGCATCGACCACATGGGGTGTATGCAGAACCATTCCCCCTTTCGTTCGTGGCTCCATTTTCTTTTGTCCCCTTGGCGCAATCGAAACTAACACAGAGCAGCACTGTAGATATTGCACGGTCCCTATCGTAGCAGCTGCAGCTAGCATCTTTGGAAGATTTGAGTACGTAAGTTCCAGATGCAGAAGTATCGTTATTATGTACTGAAATATGATGGATGTCTGAACTTCTCCCTGATTTTGATGTAGAGAATCCAAAGGAATTCCTCGGGCCGAATCCTGAAAATAACAAGTCTTGATGTTAAAAGTATAAACAAGTCATGGTTCTAGGAAAAGGAAATCGGTGCTGAAATACTTGGCATCTGAGTATCTGACCACACGATAAAAACAGGCTTGAGAATCTGTCTTGGTATGCATGGAGAAGCTATTAATAGATGAAGTATTATTTCAGGCAATTTTACAACCTCAACAACCGAACTAGACTCAAGATTGTTAACCTCAGGACTTGCATAGCAAAGATTCTGAATAATGTATATCCATAAGAGAACCTATAAAACTGAAGGAGCTGACCAATAGAATATGACACAAATTCCGTGGATGTTAAAAAGTTGCGTGATTTATATGAGTATATATCAATATCGCTCTTTTAGCCCAATCTGCCAGATTTGTGAAAGCAATCATGATGATTTCACATTGGCTGGCACAGGTTTGAACACTCTGCAAACATCAAATCGACTAAAGTGGTCGACATACTAGGCAAAAGGTTGGCTGGCAATTTCCTTGTCAGCATACTACTATCTTGCCTGAATCCTGATGCTATAGAGAGTGCAGTACAGATGCTGCTGCAAGGGCAGCTAATATTGCTCACTGAGAAACAGAACATCAAAACTACTTGAAAATTCAATACCAAAGAAAAAACCATTCAATGCACAGTAACAGTCCGAAAGCAACTTACTCAATTGTGGAGGCACATGTATCAGAAAGCATGACATGTGAAGCAGCCACTCAGCGAACTGATTTGGCCATTCTTGCTAAGCTGTGCTGTCTTTTTTGCCTTCCTAGAGCCTTTTTCATCTTGGTTTGCTGTTGCTGCATCACGCTCACGCATCACCTGCGCTTTTCTTTGGGCAGACTTGAGTGTGTTCAAAATCTTGTCAAGTGAAGATGATCTTTTCTTCTCGAGCTTAATCTGATATTATTATAGAAGTGTGGGCACAAAATAGATAGCATTAGAAAATAGATCAATTGTTGTAGTACAAATAATACTAGCATCAATTTAGTTAAAAATAGCACAATACAATTAGAAATAGAGCAAAGAACATACCACTAACTTCTGAATTGCTGCCTCAGCTTTTGCTTTTTGAATATTCTCCCATGCAGTAATTTTTGCGTCCTCTCTCTCAATCCTTATAATATTATAGAGAGTTATCAGCTTTCACAATTTGTGGGCATAAATATATATTGAAAAGGTATTGATAAATTGTAAAGACTTGGGCACATATTAGACAGATAAGCAGGACAAGAGACTTCAGGACACATAACATTATTTGGAAATTAGACTTCAAGTACTACGATAATAAACTACTGGCTCAAAAGAATACATGTGCCCAAGAGAAATGCACATCAAGAAACAAAACAGCTGAATATGTAATGATCCCTTACCTAGATATGCACTTTGCTTCGGCAAAGCCCCAGGACGAAGATTTTGATTCCACTGTCTTTTCCTTCCACTCTATTATGTTTGTTGAATTCTTATTAGATGATCGTGTTACATTTTTCTTTGACCACCTAGTCAGAGTCACTCGATCATCCATCTGAACATCCCTGATCTCAAGATCTGAGAAACAGCTCTCGCTCTCTTTGACTTGTTGCGTCGACAATGAACGGGTAAATGTTGGTCTGGTGTTGGGCGAAGAGGACCTACTTAGCTCTGGGCTAGTTTGAGTTGCAGCA
This sequence comes from Setaria italica, assembly GCF_000263155.2. Classification (NCBI taxonomy): domain Eukaryota; kingdom Viridiplantae; phylum Streptophyta; class Magnoliopsida; order Poales; family Poaceae; genus Setaria; species Setaria italica. The sequence continues at coordinate 33,156,990 of NC_028451.1, read as the reverse complement.
TCTTTCCTAGAAATCATTGAGGCAAAAGTAGTAGCTGAATCTTCTGTGATTTCAACCTGCTCACCTGAAAAGAAATTGAATGAATAGTTAGCAGATGAAGATTTACCTTCTTTTTCAGGATACCACACACAAAGGTCACTTTCTATGAATATCTGCTGTGCAAAATAGGATAAAACACTTCAACATATTATTGCCCAGAGCCTATTTTTATCATACAATTCATACGGGATTTCACATTGCCTTCTATGCTTTAGAAAACATGACAATAACTAAAGTGTTTTTTCTTCGTCAACTTAGGGGGTGTTTGGTTCTTTAGTCCAAACTAAAGTTCCTATCACATCGAATGTTTAGATACTAATTAGGAGTATTAAACATAGACTAATTACAAAACCAATTGCACAAATGGAGGCTAATTCGCGAGACAAATCTATTAAGCCTAATTAGTCCATGATTTGACAATGTGATGCTACAGTAAACATGTGCTAATCATGGATTAATTAGGCTTAATAGATTCGTCTCGTGAATTAGCCTCCATCTGTGTAATTAGTTTTATAATTAAAACATGTTTAGTGCTAATTAGTCTCCGAAGATTTGATGTAACATGGACTAGACTTCAGCTCAAGGATCCAAACGCCCCCTTACTACCGAACCATATTTTGACACTGAACAGTAGGCTAAATGGAATTAAAAACAATGATGCATATGTAATCTGTGCACAGGAAACAATTTCTAAATACCTTGGATAGATTCTTGTGTGCTAGGCAATGAAGCAGATGACTCGACAGCAGCATCTAATTGACGACGAACTCTTGATGATCGAATAGCATGAGACACACCATTCGGTGCGCAAAACCTGACACTGCTTCCTATGGCGGTTTCGTCACCAGCTGGTCTACCCAAATACATTCCATTTGCATTTTTCCCACCACAAACATGTTCCGGCATTAGTACTCCTGCCATGAAAGGTGAATTTGATGTAATAGGCCCAGCTCTCCCACTGTCAAGCAATGACACCGAAGAAACAGATGAATACTGTCCGCCAAGTCTTCCCGGAGGTCCCAAGGGGCCACTTTTAGACTTTGGTCGCCGAGCATGAGCAACCGTGCTTCTTATAAGAGCATCACTGGAATTAGGACTGAAGATCCACCTCTCAGCGTCCTCCCATTTCGAGGGCAATGTTCTCCCATTGCTGTAAGGAAATGCCATGCTGCTCCCAGGGTACCTCCTACTTGCTTTAGAAGGATGCGGCACTCTCTCAGAGCACCACCCTTTCTGGAACCCCAACACTGATGCACGGTGCCGTGGATAGTTCGGTGTTCCAGGACTATGAAACACGTCTGACCTGATGTGTGATGCTTTCATCAACCCCACACCACCAACCACGAAACTGGGAGAAAATGTGGCTCCATGAAACCCAGGGCTACTGAGGTCGAGCGAGGCTGGTCGCTGTTTCGACCCCTTCCTACCATGCAAAAGAACAGCAGCCTCCGTTCCGTACCGCTCGTTGTGGCATTCTGTCGAACAACATACAAGCATACAAAAATTGACAACCTCGCACAACCCAACCAATTGAAGACTCGAAAACCTAACACAGTACCTGGAGTGGCACGGCCTGCTAGATTTTTGGCCGATTCTTGTACCTTCGCCCACTCCTCTTCCTTCACCCCGCACAGCACCTCCTCGTCGTCCTGCCGCTCCGTGAAGGCTGCAGAAGCTTATGAACAATACGAGCTCGTTTTAAAGGGCTGTCAGGTTGCTCTCAGGCCGATTGAGACACCAGTAAGAATCCAAACTGTGAGCTGGTTACAGCGCTGTGCTTACCACTGGAGGAGGAAGTGGCCAACCCATCTGTCTCCAGATCTGTGTCTGGGTCACCATCTGGGCGCACGAACCCGGCCAAAGGCTGCAGCCAACCATCATCATAACTCCAGTGATTAAAAGTAAATCTCAAGAAAAGGAGGAGAAAAAAAGGTGAAGAGAATCCAATGGCGCCCATTTTATCGTGTCAGAAAAGGCAGCCCAACTTTTTGTTGCTAAGGATCCAGGGTGGTGATGATGATGTCTATCGCTCAAGTCAAATTTTTTCGGGCCCTCACTGCTTTGTCGATTTCGCAGCTAATCTATTCGTTTTGTACCAGTTTCTCCTTGCACATCCCATCAAAATGCCCTCTTTCTGAAAGGGTTGCGGTCACCTGAGACAGGCTATGGGCGACCTAGATCTGCACGGCGCCATGATCCACTTGCCTCCAGCTCCAGCTAGTGAAGAACTAAAAGCTTCCCATTTGTGATCATATCGAAGTGTCGAAGATTCGACCTTTTCATTCTAAAAGGTGAACGCCAGCTCAAAATTTGCGAACCTTTATCTTCCTCATGGCGCTCTATGCATGAATTGAATCAATTTGATACCAAGAAAAAAGAAAAGAAGAATCGCCCACGGCCCACGGGCCATGGATAGAACAGAAGTCGTCAGAAAGAAAGAAGCTTAGATAGAACCAGGACCAACCGAGTCGCAGCCGAAGGAGTCGCAGCAGCTGCTCCCGCCGCCGCCCGTGGAACTCGGTGAGTAGCCGTCGTCCACCTCCACCCCCCACCGCCGGCGGCGGCGCTGCATTGGCCTCTCCGGCGCCGAGACCACCTCCTCCTCCTCTCCCTCCTCCACCACCATGCCCCGAAACCCAAGCCCGGAACCGCCGCCGCCACCCCGCATTCTCTCGGAGGAAAAAAGAAACGAAATCCTTCTAGCCGCTGAACTCGCTCAATCTCCGTCGCCAGCGCATTGATAAGCGGCGGGTGTGGCAGCGGGGGCAGCGTGAGGTGTCGCCGTTTAATAGAGGTCGCTGGGGCGGACCGCGACGTGGAGGCAGGAACGGCATCTCGAGGAGGGAGACTGACACGAGGTGAAGCGAGGCGCCCGGAGGCGAGGGGAGGTGAACTGTGAGCTTCAAGAATGTCGCGTGAACATGAGATTGACTGACAGGTTCCGGATTAATTTTATTTTGGGGTGGTTCGCCCGGATCGGCGCCGACGCCCGTGCCGATGCCGTGGCAACGGACCAACGGTGCTGGAGCTGGACTGTTGCCTGGGCTCGCGGCGAACTGTGCAGAGGTGTAGTAGTTCAGCCAAACGACAGTCCTGGATCTGGTACAGAATGTGACACCGTCCTCTAGGCAAATTTCACTGCACTTGGTACCCTCTGCTCAGCTGCCGAGCTGCATCCATATGCGTAGTTCATACTTCAGAGTTTGTTTTTGGTAAAACTTGGTGTGCCGAATCCAACGGTAGCGGTTGGCGAAAGAAAAATTCAGGCAGCAAATTTTGACATTTCGGTGCTTTATGAACTCTACCATAACCATCAGTGATCAGTCCATCATGATCAAGTGTTTAATCGCCACGACTTGGATGGCACAATAGTGCTTATTCCGGACGGTTGGGGAGGTTAGGTGCTTACCCTGAACCTGCATCAACGAAGGGATGGCCATATTCAGATGAGATGACAACGCTGCAAGACGACGACGGCCAAGCGGTGGAGTCGGTGGCAGAGGCGGACGTGCGCCCGGTCCCCCTGTGCCCCGGCGCCCTGGCCCTGCGCCTGCGGCACCGGGCTGCCTCCTGACTCCCTGAGCCATCACTAGATTGCACATGGAGACGACGTGAACGGTGAACTCCTGGCCCCGCCCGGTTACCCGCGGCGTCGGCTGTTAAAGCACCAACCGATTCGGACCAGACGGCATCGTGTTTTCTGAAGTGGGCGAGGGCATCCCATTCCTGCAGTCAGGCTCATAGGACAAGGTGATTCAACAATGGCTATATTCTATCATCGAGGGCAACCTGCCGACAGATGCCGCATTTCTGAATTGATATGGTTCATCGAACATGCCATGGAACTTGGATGTGTATCGGTGCCATGAGCATCTCGTTGGTTGCGCGTAGGGAACACGAAGGTTCGAAGATTTGTAGAACCTTTCCTTCAAAGAATTTTTTTTTTGTAGAACCTCACTAGGGAGGTTGGATCGTTGCGCGTTGCCAAGACAAGGCAACCAAACCATAAAATAAGCCAGTATAGAGCCTAGTTTTTCAAGTGAACGAAGATCCTTTATAGGAATCTATCTATTGGGTGTACGACATGGCTCAACTTTTTTTTTTGAGAAAATTGGAATCGTACCTCTTCACAAAATGTGCACGTCAGTGAGTGAAATGGTCTTGCTATCATCGATTCAAGTGGCATACATAACCAAAGAAGTAATGAATAAAGTGGCAAAATTCATTTTTCTTTTTAAAAAATCTATTTTTTTAGAAAATGGAATTGTTTCCTACCTTTGCGACCGCACGCAGGCAATCTTTTACAGCAAGTTCAGCTTTAAACTGGTCTAATAAAAATAAAGATAACAGTTCTAATAAAAATAAAGATAACAGTTCTAATAAAAATAAAGATAACAGTTCGCAAATAGAGGAAATAATCATAAGCAAAGTCTATTATTGCTTTTCCATCTGTTCTTAGCAAAGATATCCAAAATGATGACCTCCAATACTTTGCTTGCCGTACGGACAAACTCCCTTGTATCTTCACGCTGCAGTAGGGACCAATATCGCAGCCATGTAGTTTCTTCTTTGAATACCACACCGATGACCATCGGTAATCTTTCCGTTAGACTCCGCCTGCCATAATATCATTCTTGCTGTTGTTGCGGTGGTGGAGCTTGGGCTGTAAAGGACGAAGAAGTGATGGCCAACCAAACGTACATATTAGTACTTTCTTTACCTGCTACAAGTCAAAGACCCCTTGGATCCATATGTAGAGCCTATTTGGTTGAGCTTCCTGGCAGCTTCTCAGCGTGAAAAGTTATATGGAAAGCTGAAATGCTCATTTTTTCTGAGCTTTTCGTAGCCTAGCTGAGAAAGCTAAAGACATCTTTTTAAAAATTGTTGTTAGCTTTTTAGAACCAAAAAATTTGGAACATTTTCTCAAAACTCCAAAAACTACAACTCAAACAAACATGCCCCTAATTGCTACGTGTAATCTATTGGGAGAGGGCTCTCCATTTAAGCCTATTGCGAGAGCCTCCCCATCGCCGTCCATCGCCCGTTTAACAGCTGAGCCGCACCCAACTCCTTTCACATGCGAGATCCACTTTTTCCACCGAAAGAAAATCGCGGACCAGCCGAGGAGAGAGAACGCTCCTTTCTTTTCCTTCCTCCCATCTCTTATCCGTTCATCGAGTTGAGGCGTAGCCGACAAGGAGAGGCGATTCCCCGCGCTGAGGGGAGGCGACCCGTCTGTCACGCCCCGTGGCCGTCGGCGGTGAGGACCGAGGTGTGAGGAGATCCAGGAGCTCACCTGGCCGCTTCTTCCTGAGGAAGATGACTAATTGGGGGATTTTTCTTTGATATGATTTCTATTCGTTTCTGTTGTTGCTAGCCGATCTTTCTATAGGAGATGTTGCTTTAGCTTCGGCCTTAGGCTGGGTCTCAATATGGCACAATGGCCCACACCGCAACCATGGCAATATGGACCAGGGCCAGGGTCCAGGCGTTACACTTCTGCCCTGCCGAAACGTTGCTTGTCCCCAAGCAACATCATGCTTCGCATGACATACACCTCTCTGCCTGTTCTCTATTTGCTATTTGATCTGAAGAAGTTGTGCAAGTAGGCAGTCATGAGGAACTTCACTCAATCTGGAGTTCTGAATACCTGGATCCCAAATCCTTCTAGTTAGCTCAAATCTCCCTGGACTGAAATCATTTCTTCTTCATGATGGTGCTATATCAAACACATATCTATTGCATTTCATTTTTAGTTTTCCAGGGCTCAACGCATTGCACCTGGATGGTGGCCATTCCTTGAGCCAGTAATGGGCACTTCTTGTACTAGACTTCCCAGGACTTAAAAGTTCATGGCAAACGACCAGCAAGACCTCACCTTCATCATGGTTGTCGATGACCTGAGAAATGGTGTCAATGCTAGCGATACAGGGAAGAACATTGTGCATCTCACACCCCATGACTAGCTGCAGTAAAATGCCATGTGTCTCAATGTCCGATGGAATGTCATCCCACATAATCTTACTAGGAATTTCATAAAACAACTCACATGCATCATACTTTGTTCACATCGAATATCTGAACATGGTTGGCCCAGCTTGAGCTCCTGCATTGTCCTCATCAAGAGCCATTCCAGCAAATATTGAATCCACCCTTTTTATGCCAGCATCCAAAATGAAAGAAGACCAGTTCTCCTAATTGAGCATGTCATCGATGACTAACTCACTAATTGCTTTGATATCTTCATCCCATACAACGTTCTCGTGACACGTTCCATCAAGCACCATAGAATCAATGTTAAGCTCCACCAAGGAAGCACCACTAATGCGACTGAACTCTATAGTTGGCTTCATTGCCTTGCCAGTCAAGTCCTCTCCACCTTGATGCATTTCCTCAAACATGATTGGTGCCTCTAATGGAACCAGCTCGCACTGCATCTCCTCCTCAGTCCCCTGAGCTAATTGCTGTAACAATCCTTCATGCACAATAGGGTCAGTTGACATCGCATCCCAGCTGACATCCACAAGGGGCACTTCATTGAACACACTGTAGGCCGCATCCTCTGAACAAAATGATGACATGAAAACCACCTCCTCAGGATTTGGTACAGCACGTTCCACATACACAGCTTGATCAAAAGTGTTCAGCTCAGTACAAATTCATCATCCCAAATCACATCTGCAAGAGGCCTCTCGCCAAACAGCTCATGAGCAAAAGCAGCTGACACCATGGGAGCATCGAACGCTGCCTGCTCTGCATCGTTGTCCCTCTGAAGCACATCATCGAATGGCTTGCGGGCAGTCACCTCAGGAACCAACAAAGCCATAGAGAGGTGAGCACGACGAACCTGATTTGCTGTTGTGGACGCCAGACTAATCTTCGTTGCCCCATTCTGCTGCGTGGAGTCGACCAATCCTAGGCTGGTTTGCGGCCAACCCAAGCCATCGAGTAGCAGCGACGCAGTGTGCGCCACCGACATGCCACTCACCTCGCGATCGAACTCAACCCAACCCAGGCCAAGGAAAGGAGTCTCTGATACCATCTATCACGCCCCGTGGCCATCGGCGGTGAGGACCGAGGTGTGAGGAGATCCAGGAGCTCACCTGGCCGCTTCTTCCCGAGGAAGATGACTAATTGGGGGATTTTCTCCGATATGATTTCTATTCGTTTCTACTGTTGCTGGCCGATCTTTCTATAGGAGATGCTGACTTAGCTTCGCCTTGGACTGGGTCTCAGTATGGCACAATGGCCCACACCACAACCATGGCAATATGGGCTAGGGCCAGGGCCCAGGCGTTACGCCGTCTTGGCTAGTCCGTGGTTTGGATCTCGTGAGTCCTCACACGGAAGCAAGGTGTGGTGGAGCTGTTGCGGGAGGCGGCGCCGTCGCGGAGGTGGAGCCTTCGTAGGAGGCGGAGATGTTGCAGGCGGCACCATCGCAGGACGCGGAGGCTTTGTTGGAAGTCGGAGCCGTTGCTGGAGGCGGATCCATTGCGGGAGGATGAAGGCTGACGGACCCATCGCGGTACGCGGCGCCGTTGACGCGCTGACACGATAGGGAGCATCGTTGACGAGGGGGTCCTGCGAATGCTTGCCACTCCCTTCCTCCCAAACGTTTTGTGTATGCAGCACATCCTCTATATTCAACTAGATATTTTTCTTCTGAGGTTATTATGTGTTAGATTTCCCAGCAGATCCCTCTATACATGATCGTAGTTGTAGCTACAGGCTTGTCACACCAGAACACCCTCGAGGATTAGTTTTATAATCTGGACAGCTTATATGCATTAATTATCAGTTTCTAAAATTAAAAGGATAAATTGTGGGGGAGACATGTTCTGCGCTCCATCCGGTCCCTATTCCCTTCAGTTCTAGCACTGGTATTGTTGCTGCATGATTTTACATGTCAAATGCATTGAGCGGAATATGTATTACTATGTTCAAGTTGCAGTCATTTTTTCTTTTGCTTATGCTAGTTAGTAGCTCCCCTTTTTGTATGAATCATGTTCATTCTCCTAGCAAAACAGTCATTAGAATTCGATCAGTCCATGAATCATGTTGTTTTTGGTTTGCCCACTAGTCTAGAGCTCGCCTGTAGCTGCAGATGCAGGTGCTTCCTCGTTCTCCTTTCTATTTTGAGGTAGGAAGTAACTTGTCAGTGCAAATCTGACATAGGATTTAACTCATAGTTTTTTTACAAAAAATATGAAGTAATTAATCACAAATTCACAAGATAAACAAAGTAACTTACTTGTTTGTTTTAGTTAGGACGTACCTTGTATCTGATTTGAACTACATAAGAAGTAACTAATTGATTATTTACATAACATTGCAAGTAAATCGTCTCTTATTTTGAACATTAAGGAAGTAACTTGTCATGTATTTAAATTAGATTGGAAGTAACTTGCTTTAGTTTGTAGGTAATAGGAAGTAACCAATCATTGGTATAGGTTATATAGGGAAGTAACTTTATCCTAAATTGCAACACAGGAAATTGGTTGCATCAATTTGAGTCCCACTTTAATGTTGTGATATGAGGATTTATACTTTCCTTGTGCATGATCTATGTGTGAATAAGTTGAGTAAATCATATAGTACTAGCTTCAAGGTGCAATACTTTTTCAATTGTTAGAACTATTTTTTTCAATGTTTGATGTTGCTGCTATAAATTCTTTTTCCATCTACAATGGAATGAATTCAATGTACCACTTATATTGGTTTCGACATACTGTTTTTTCTTTTTGAAGACATTATGATGATGATGATTTTTGTTAGGTGTAATTAGCCAGCCAGACAACTAGTTAAGCATTTTTTAATTTAGAACTTATGGTGCTCTGAATTTCCTCCGATGTATTTTCTCCAAATTAAAATGGTAACTATGGATAAAGCTTTGATAAGGTTGTGTGTGCCTATAAATTTATATCATATTAACAATCAAATTTTTATATTTATCTGACAATTGAACTAGTTATGTACCCTTCATTCAGAAAGTATGCTAATATATCTTATCAGCTTGTGATCTTTTTTCGGTGCCTGTAACTCAGTGTTGCTGTCAAAAGTCTTCATCGATTCTTCTTTGTTTCGGTGCATAATAGGACAATTGTGTTTCACGAACAAGTGGTGGTTGGCACATATCCATCAGGTATCTAGGAAACATACACCCTCTAGCCATGAAAGCTGCAACTATGTTGTATTGATACTCACAACAAATTGGTATGTTAGTTTTGCTACTAATGCATCGGTTGTTTAGCTCTTAGAGAATTTCCATGTTATGATGCTCAAGCAACGTTGCACATGCTCTTTTACCATGCCTACTACTTATTCAACCTCTGATCTTTGTATGCTTTAAATTTACAAAATCCTAATAATAGTGTTAGCAGTACCTTTGTTGCTCATTCCTTTTTTTTTATTTTGAGTTAGGAAGTAACTTGTCACTAAAAATCTGATCTAGGAAGTAACTCATTATTGATTTACATGAGGTTGGAAGTAACTAATTATTGATCCACATGATACACAAAGGAACTTATTTTGTTTAATAAGAGAACGTAACTTATCCCTGATTTGGAACACATAAGAAGTAACTAATCTTTGATTTACATGAGACAGGAAGTAAGTTGCCCCTGATTTGAAACACATAGGAAGTAACTAGTCATTTATTTACATGGGATAGGAAGTAATCTCCCAATCAATTCTGCTATGTTGGTACATCCAGATTTTTGGTAAGATCAATTTGCGAGTAATGCAACCCTTATTTAGATGACATAGGCAGTAACTTGCCCATGGTTTGGAAAACATCAGGAAGTAACTTATCATAGAATTACATGAGACATAACATAACTTGTCCCTGTTTTGAAACGCATTGGAAGTAGCTTATCAATTAATTGTATAAGATTGAAAGTAACCTTTTGTCCCTCTTCTGAAACATGGAGGAGGAAGTAACTTTTTACTAGTTCACATGACATAGGAAGAAACTTATGGTCACTAGTAGGAAGTACTGACAGGAAGTAGCTCAGGCTCACTAGCTTCAGGAAGTAACACAGGCTCATTATTGAGGATGTAACTCGAGATCACTAGCTTCAGGAAGTAGCTCGGGCTCATTAGCTTCAGGAGGTAACTCAGGCTCACTAGCTTCTTTCAGCAACTTATTTGCATTTTCAAACACATCTTCTGTTGACCAATCAATCTCCAGCAATGCTACATTGAGATCAAACTTGCTCACACCTGCAACTGCACAAAACAAAGTGGGAATCAATATGCATGCTAGCTTAATCAACCAGAAAGGTACACAATGCTGCAGTTAACAACAACTGATATGTACAAAAGAAAGTAGAGATCAATATGCAAACCAACTTAATCTCCTAGCTATAGTTCTAAAGAAATCCAAAGAAGAGCAAATAGGTAGCCGAATTAGCTGGTCAAAACAAGACAGTGAATGCAAATGCTTTTGCTTTTCACACACATTTTTTCTCCATGATGCTTTTAACTGTTAACCTCAATGTTACTCCCCCCCCCCTCCCCCCCCCCAATTGTTGCCAGATCATGAAGTTTGTACTATTAACCAAGAATCTGTTTTTTTAACTGGGTTAACCTCATTGTTACTTTTTTCCCTCCCTTTTTACAATTGATGCCATACCATAGATAATTGGCTATTAACTATGAATCTGTTTGCTTTTTTCTCAATTCAGGGATAGATGATAACTGAATCTGAAGACAAGGGAGTCACATACATGGATGCAACACTTGTGTTCTCTTATTTGTTATAGGATGCAAGGACTTCATGTTTAATCAATCAAAAGAAGGCTTTTTTAATGTGTGGTGGGAAATATGCTATGTATATAATTACTGTGCTACAAGATATGCCTGCAGGATGTCAAGAACTCGTAAATCTGATGGATGTAACTAGGTTGTTCCAGTCCCAATCTGAGAGGCAACCTGAAGATTGTGGAGAGGTTCAAATCATGGATGTGTGACTGAAACGGTAGGATGGATCGACGGATGGATTTTGTTTCAGTAGTTGTGTTTCTGTTTGGGACGAGAAGGATGCGCACCTGGACATTCAACTCTTGGGTGATCTCCTTTTGATGTTGCTTTTCTTTCCACTCTATTTTCCATCTGATCTGGTGTTTTCTTAACATGATTCATGGCTGAGGACCCTGGATTTGTTTCTGGTGCTCGAGCAGCGGTGGTAGTCGATGGGGAACGACGTCTGCAGCTTCAGTGCTGCCACAGATCCAAGGAGCATCCAGGGTTTTTCTGGTACCTGGGCCGTAATATCTTTGTGTGGGCATTTTCTGTTACTTCTCTTGGGCCGGCCCACATCCTTTTTTGGCGCCTGTTTTTTTTTGCGTGTCATTTTTTTTCCCGCGCGCTCCCCTCTGGCGCCCGTTTTTTCCCGCGCCCCGCTCGCTCCCCTCCGGCGCTTGATATTTTTCCCGCGCCGTCCCGCGCGAGGCCTCTTCCGCGCGCCTCTGGTCTTGCGTGGTCCCGCGAGGGGTTGTTTCCAAATATGGGGGCTCTCCGCCTAGCGCTAAAAGGAGAGGCCTCACCGTGTAGTCGCTTCCAATTGTTAATGCCTAGTTTGTTGTATCATTGTCCCCGCGCATTGGTGGCCCCATCACGTACCCACCACCACTGTTGGGCTAGCCTTCTATGGTGAACATCACTGTAGGCCCAAAAGGCTAGCCATTTGCAGTTGGCTTTACTCTAAGTCTGCTAAAATCTAATGAGGCTTCACCAAACGATAAAGTAATCTAAAGGCCTATTTTGATGGACTGAAAGAGGAGGATCAAAATTTAGTCTTGGCGTGACAATGGCCTCAACATGGACTAATGGGATCTAACTGCAAATTAGGCAGTACATGTGCAATAGCCTAGCAATTAGTTCCCTCTCTAACCGGCATCTAAATACTAGGACTAAACTCATTAGATCCAAACAGAAACAGCCCCTAGCCCACCCAAGATCCTGATATTGCGCTGGAATCCGATCGGAGAAACCTATAACCACCAATTGTGACACAAATCATGTGGATAAAGAAATCAGTTGTTGGAGGTAGAAGGAACACTTTGAATTTTCGGTTCTCGTAGTCAATTCTTCTCAATACGTCACGCGTGTTATTTCTATATCCTTCCAAAATAGTTTAAGACCCTTGTCTGAGTCAAAAATAATTCAGAACTTGGGCAGCAACAACCCATTAGTGCTAGGACCACGTCTGCAAGCGAGCCCGCAGACACCCTCCCGTGAACGAATCAATCAGCACAGCCTCTCGTGAACGAGTACGTGATCTCGTAACCCATATCGAATCTATTGCGCAACAGGATGTCGAGACAGGGGCCCTCGCGGCGCGCGCGTGTGGACCCGCTACCAGCCTCGGCGCACGGCGCGGCCTGTGAATGAAGCCGATCGACACGCGCGTGATTGCGCACAAGGACATGCAACCTGCCAGAGTCCACAGTCCCCCTGATGCTCAGTCCCATCTGCCCACCGTTGGCCCCGTCTCGTCGCGCTCGCGCCCCTTGCTTGACCCGACGACCTGCGCGGCAAAGCCATCGAGGAAAAAATCTCGCCACGAGACGCGGCCCAAACGCGAGGAGGTTATGCTCTGGGAGAACGGATAATTGCCTTGTAATCCGATCGCAGTTGGCAGAGCAACTGACGGTTCACGGCAGCAAACTCTGAACGACGACATGCAGCATTCCGCGGCTGCTGCCGAGGATTTAGATTAGATTAGATACCCCGTCGTCGAGCCACCACAGCCTCACACTCACACACGTCTGCGCGGCGCGGCGCGGTTCCGATCGGTTGGTGCTTGCTAGCACCAGCAGCGTGCGGGCGATGGACTCCGGCGGCGGCGAGGTTGTCTACAGCTGCGCGTACTTCCGGCTGTACAAGGACGGCCACGTCGACCGCGGTGGCGTCGCGGACACGGCGCCCGCCGGCTTCGACGCCGAGACCGGCGTCACCTCCAAGGACGTCGCTATCGACGCGGCCACCGGCGTCGCCGCGAGGCTCTACCTCCCCCCAGCCGTCCAGCCGGCCACGGCCACGGCGGCGGCGGCGGCGAAGCTCCCGGTCCTCGTCTTCTTCCACGGCGGCTACTTTGTCGTCGGCTCGCCCTACCACCCGCTGTTCCACCGCTACGTCAATTCTCTCGCCGCCGCCGCCCGCGTCGTCGCCGTCTCCGTCCGCTACCGCCTCGCGCCGGAGCACCGGCTCCCGGCGGCCTACGACGACTCCTGGGCCGCGCTCAGCTGGGTGGCGTCCGGCGCCGACCCGTGGCTGGCGGACCACGGCGACCTCGGCCGGATCTTCCTGTCCGGAGTCAGCGCCGGCGCGAACATCGCCCATAACATGGCCATCGCCGCGGGCGTCAGCGGCCTGCGCGCCGGAACGGGAACACCGGCGCGCATCGAAGGCGTGATCCTGCTCCACCCTTCCTTCGCTAGTGAACAAAAGATGGAAGGAGAGGACGAGGAGTTCTGGCAGTCTAACAAGGACAGGTGGGCGGTCATCTTCCCCGGCGCGGACGGCGGGCTCGACGACCCCAGCATAAACCCGATGGCGGCCGGCGCGCCGAGCCTGGCGAAGCTGGCTGGCGAGAGGCTGCTGGTCTCCACGGCGTCGGAGGACCCGAGGGCGCCGAGGGGGCGGGCGTACTGCGACGCCGTTCGGGACAGCGGGTGGCGCGGGGAGCTCGAGTGCTTCGAGTCCCAAGGCGGGCACGGCTTCTTCGTCCCCGACCACGGCAGCCGCGAGGCGGCTAAGCTGATGGATCGAGTGGTTGATTTCCTTGGTGGCCACTGATTGGATTTGTTTGGGCATTTGGACCTCGGATTTAATTTCTACAGCTTGATGCTACCTATATAAAAATCATGGAAGTAAAACTCATATGATTTGTGCAAGCAAAACAATGGAGCATTGGAGCTGGGTATGTTCCTCATGTGCACAATCGTGTGAGTCGGTCATGTTAGCTTGATCGATTGAGTGACAACTTGTTTTGAGTTTTAGCATCACTCTCTTCAGGCCTGGTTTGGTTTCTCCTGCTTATTTTTAGCACCCGTCACATCGAATGTTTAGATACTAATTAGAAGTGTTAAACGTAGACTATTTACAAAATTCATTACATAAGTGGAGGCTAAACGGCGAGACGAAGTCTAATTAGTCCATGATTTGACAATGTGTTGTTATAGTAAATATTTGCTAATGATGGATTAATTAGGCTTAATAGATTCGTCTCGCCGTTTAGCCTCCACTTATGTAATAGGTTTTGTAAATAGTCTGCGTTTAATACTCCTAATTAGTATCTAAACATTCGATATGACACGTGCTAAAAATAAACAAAGCTCCTCACTCTAGTTTGGTGTGAGCATACGTCGAATCATCACTCAGTTTACTTTGGGCGCACGGCACGGCGGCATAGTATTTCCGGCAATGCACCATTCCTCTGGATGGGCTCTCGGCGGACTTTTCACATGAAACTGCCAAGCGCATGATTGAGCACAGACGCACAGGACATGACACTATGACAACCACACTGACTGCTCAGTGGCACGACTCTTTGTGCCGGCCTGCTTCTGGTGGCCACAAACCAGAACATCACGCAAAACACCACGAGGAGAAAATCAGATAAGACGCAAAGCCCAGTCAGCAAGATAACGTCCTCTGAAGGCACAGCGGGCCTGAAACTCATTGGCGATTGGATGCTTGCAAAATCGAATCTTTAATCCAAAAGTCTAAATTGATAGAAAAAGGTGGTCAATTCACTTACATTTCAACAGAATGCAACCACAATTCAATCTTGACGAGTGGAGTTAGACGACAACACACAACCTATGGATCTCTGTACAATGAAGTTCGTGGGAGGTCAAATAACTATTTTTACAAAAAAATATTTTTAAGTATTTTCTGCAAAAGTTAATTTTTATGCCTTTTTAGAAATATTATTTATGCAACTTTTTCATGAAAAGTTACTAGCAATTTAAATTTGTAGGTAACTTTTAAGAAAAAAAACTTTGCCAAGGAAAAAAAACTTTATTTTCCTTTTTGTTAAAGTTAGTGGAGAGGGATATGTTCGGTTTCTTACCAAGTTGCCAGCCCACCAAACAAAAGTGCCCAAAACTGTGCTACTGATAGTTATGTGTGGTGCAAGTACATGTATTTTGATTCAGGGCCTAACATTGCCACGCGACAACTTAGCATAGCTGTTGTTTCTAAGTTTGATCAAATTTACATAGTGTTAAATGTACTGTATCAAAGTACAATATCAAAATATATTTCATAATGAATAATGATGCTCAATGGATGTTGTGATATTCTATATATGTTATTTATGTAATTTTTTCCATGTAAAGTTCTACAAACATAAATTTGTAGGTAACTTTTAAGACAAAATTTGCCTAGATTTTATTTTCTTCTTTTTAAGTCAGCAGAGTGGGATATGTTCACCTCTTTATTTTTTGTCAAGTTACCAGCCTGCCAAACAAAAGTTCCCAAAACTGCGCGACTGAGTTATGTATGGCGCAAGGTTCATGACCGAACATTGCGATGCAACAGTTTAGCGCGCACCACATTTTTTTAGCTATTGTTTCTAAGTTTGATCAAGTTTACAGAGTATTAATACCACATCACATAAGTACAATATTAAAATATATTTCATAATGAATAATGATGCTCAATGGATGTTGTATTTTTTTTGGTATACTTGGTCAAACTTTGAATTGTTTGACTTAGGACAAACTCAAGATGTCTTATATTTTAGGATGAAGTAGTACTTGTTTCTCGAACCACGATTAAAATGTGACAAATAAACTATTGGTACACCTTAAACAAAAGTTTGGCAAATAGTCATGACAATACGATGTTAACGAATGCGCACGGCACACAGTATTTCTCCATTTCCTTATGGATGTACCGTGAGCACAGGACATGACAGCCACAATGACTGCTCAGTTGTACGCTCTACAGTATGTGCCGGCCTGCTTCTGGCCACAAAGGAAAGGCACAAACCACACAACAACAGCACGCAAACACCACGAGGAGAAAATCAGACAAGACGCAAGGCCAATCAGGAAGATAACGTCCTCTGCCTCTGAAAGCGCAGGGGCCTGAAAGTAATTGGCAATTAGATGCTTGCAAAATCGAATCATATACTGTACTGCGGCAGCTGTATAATAAAGGTCTAAAGGAGAAGATAAGTGGCCAACCAGTTCTTCGAGTCCGCCGCACGCCGCACGCCGCCGCGCAGTTTGCCACGTCGATTGAGCGCTTGCTAGACTCCTATGGCAATGGATTCCGGCAGCGTTGAGGTCGTCTTTGAGTGCGATTGCTTCCGCCTATACAGCGATGGACACGTCGAGCGTACCGGCGGCATGGAAACCGTGCCCGCCGGCTTCGACGCCGCCACCGGCGTCACCTCCAAAGATGTCGTCATCGACGCCAGCACCGGCGTCGCCACGCGGCTCTACCTGCCAGCCATCCAGACGGCGGCCCCGTTGTTGCCGTCCGAGTCCGACGACGACAGCGCCGCGACGAAGCTCCCCGTCCTCGTCATCTTCCATGGCGGCTTCTTCATCGTGGGCTCATCCGGTGGCCCCGACTTCCACCGCTACGTGAACTCGCTGGTCGCCCGCTCCCGCGTCGTCGCCGTCTCCGTCGACTACCGCCTGGCCCCCGAGCACCCGCTCCCCGCTGCCTACGACGACTCCTGGGCCGCGCTCAACTGGGCGGTGTCCGGCGCGGACCCGTGGCTCTCCGACCACGGCGACCTCGGCCGCGTCTTCGTTGCCGGTGGCAGCGCCGGCGCGAACATCGCCCACAACATGGCCGTCGCAACGGGCACGAGCGTCTTGCACGCCGCGACACCTGCTTTGGCGGCGCGGATCGGAGGCGTGATCCTACTCCACCCTTCGTTCTGCGGCGAACAGAAACTGGAAGACGAGGCAGAAGAGTTCTTGCAAGCTAATAAGAAGAGGTGGGAGGTCATCTTCCCCAGCGCCAGGGATGGAACCGACGATCCGAGGATTAATCCGATGGCCGCCGGTGCAGCGCCGGGCCTGGCGAAGCTGGCCGGCAAGAGGTTGTTTGTAGCCACGGCGTCGGAGGATCCGAGGGCGCCAAGGGGCCGAGCTTACTGCGAGGCCGTGAGGACCAGCGGGTGGATGGGGAAGGTGGAGTGGTTCGAGTCTAAAGGCAAGGGACACGCCTTCTTCGTCTCCGATCACGGCAGCCACGAGGCTGTTGCGCTGATGGATCGAGTGGTGGCTTTCGTTGCTGCCCATTGATCGACCCTTTAGGCGTGGGCCAGGCGCAGCTTTTGTTGGATATGTATTGGTGTTTTTTTTATTGAAGATGGTCCTATATATTTGGAAAAATAATCTAGACGTAATAACTAGCTTAATAACTAGTTTTATGATGTTTACTGCTCCCTCTATCTTATAATATAGCTACATCTATGTTTCAAGTCCAACATTTTTAATTTTTTTTACTAATGGTATCTCTAAAAATAATTTATTTCAAATGAAATACATGTTATGTTTGATTCCAAGGTGTATCTATTAACATCATTTTGAGGTTGATAATCCTTATATTTTTTTTGTTAGTCATAGTCAATGTTCAAAAGACTTGACTTAGGACAAAGTTAAATGTAGCTATATTCCGTGATGAAAGGAGTATATGGTACTATATTACGATGTGATGATTGCCATATGAATATATGTATGCAAGCAGTGTCAAAATGATGTTAAAATTTTGCTAATTTTTTTTGAAGTTCGGTCTATTTCAAATAACCACTAAGTTTTGATGTCAAAAATTTGAAATATGTGAAATATTCTTTTGAAACGTGTCACAGATGTGTGATGCCAAAGTAGATGTAAATGCAAAGTCACTAGTATGTTTACCGTTAAGTTAACAATGTTAAATGCTCTTAGCAAAATAGGAGTAAACGAAACCTTCAGTTTGAAAGGATTTGGCATAAAATCTAAATCTAAAAAGAGGACTCAAATAATAGGTACAGCCGTACAAGCAGCACTAGCTAGGTTTTAACATAACGTGGAGGAAGACAAATACTTTCTTATAAATTACAACAAGGAAGGTTAACTTTAGGCTGGTAAAAACTATGAATTCATGATATCATGACAGGCGGGGTGCAACAAATAGCTAACATAGAATAAATTCTAAGAACAAATTTGAGAAGACAAATTTTGATTCATGAAGTTATGATACATAGCTCAAACTAAAGGTTTCATCTAAAGACATGATAGACAACATGAATGTTTGATTTTTTTTTTCCCACTAAGGGCCAAGCCCGAATTTCATTACTTCATGAAGCAACAAAATTACAAAGTCCGTCCAGCCAACCAAATAGTTCAGAAAGAAAAAGAAAAACTACTTAAAGACACCAGGATAACCTATTGGCACGCAGGGCCTGTGTTACAAGAGAAACCATCTACGACATTCAGGTAGGAACTAAAACCAATAGAATACAGGCTGATAGCCATATAAGCCTAGAATAAGCCTATCGCCCTTTTGGGAGTTTGACAAACACTACGAGAAACACTTAATTTGCCGAGTGCCACAGGCACTCGGCGAAGATCCAAAAACACTCGGCAAAGGCTTTGCCGAGTGTTACACTCGGCATATAGCACACGACAAATTTTGTGTCGGCAAACACGACTTTGCCGAGTGTCAAAACTCGAGCACTCGGCAAACATTTTGCCGACGGCCAAAAACACTCGGCGAAAAGACACACTCGGCGAAATGGGCGTTGACGACGTCGAGGGTAACGGCGGGTTTGCCGAGTGCCAAACGGTAGGCACTCGGCAACCACCAGGGCTTTGCCGAGTGCCAACACTCGGCAAACACCCCCGCTATGCCGAGTGTCAGCACTCGGCAAAGCCGTGGTGTTTGCCGAGTGCCTACACACGGCAAACTCGGGCACTTTGCCGAGTGTCGTGTCCCTGACACTCGGCAAAGAGCTGATGTTTGCCGAGTGTTTTGGCTTTAACACTTGGCAAAACAAAGTGGCGCCTGGAGCTGGAACTGCCCCCTTTGCCGAGTGTTAAAGCCAAAACACTCGGCAAAGGCACCTCCCTGCTGTTCTCCAAATACACGTCCTTGATAGGAGATTGTGTATCTGGAGAACAACAGGGAGGTGCTGCCGAAACTCTATCTCGGACCGGAATAGACCATGGATACTAAACCCACCTACACATCCTCGGGCTGTCCAAAAAACGTGGACAATTTGATACAGATACGGTTATAGATATGCAAAGATCTGCATATTTCCAACCGTATCTCCTTCGAACGGGAGACGCCTAACTAGGTTACGTGATATACGAACATTATATGGAAAGAAAGGTGTAGGATGCCTCACCTTGCTATCCTGCAAAGTGACGACTCGAGGACGGTAACGTACGCTCTCCTGAAAAAAAAATACTCCTGTCAAGTTAAAATTTCGACAGCACCTCCCCTGCACGGGGAGGTTTTCCTACACCTGCATCAAATAAAACGGCTCAATGGCCGACAATCACATCTACAACAACACAACGGCACGATGGCCGACTCCACAACAAGCACTGATACATAATGCGTGACAATATTTCAAGCATGATAGTATTGCAAATAATATTCAGTGTAATCAACTCACCAAGTGCTGGGACCGGGGGCGGCGTGTCGGGGCCGGTCGGGGGTCGGGCCGGCCGGGGGCCGACCGTGGGCGGCCGGGGGTGGCTGGTCGGGGTCGGGGCCGGGGGCTAGCCGGGGGTCAGGGCCGGCCGGGGGCCGCCGGGGGCCGACCGGGGGCGGGTCGGGGCCGACCATGGGCTAGCCGGGGGTCGGGGCCGGCCGACGGCGGGCACCAGGGCCGGCGCGGGGCGGGCCGGGGGCAGCCGTTCGGGCGCCCGGGGGCCGGTGCAA